>NC_077228.1:139142855-139464526 GCF_027887165.1 Monodelphis domestica | reverse complement strand
CCCTCCTCAAACTATCTTTGAGATTCATATTATCCAGCTATAATAATCTGATCCAGATCCAGGATCCAGACTTCTTGCCTAGAGGAGTACCTAAATCACAGTGTGCCTCTATATCCTTACCCTCATGTTTTAGACTTTTAATATAAATGCTGATATAACTTCCAATATTATCAGTTCAGAGCCTCTTAGTTCATCAACTTCTTTAATTTTTACATTCTATATTTATATTCTCTCTAACTCAGCCATCCATAGGAATAATCATGCCTTTAAGATTTCATACTTTCCCATTACTTCAAACTCTGAAATGTACCTCAATGATCACAACTTTCCCTTCTTCCATCCCTTTTTGTCCTCACCATGACCGTTAATCATTCCATATCTCATTGTTTTCCCAATTCATCACTTTTGTTCTGGTCTCACTTTCTATTTCTTTACAGACTTAAACCTCTATTTGGCCAGCTCAGACATTATACTTTCTTCTTGAATCCTTTGATCCCTCTTCCTACAGTCTTTCATGTTGTACCAATCCTCACTCTTTGAAGATTATAACCATTCACTTTCTTCCAACTTATTTCCGAGTTGCTGAATGCAACTGGAGAAATCCAAAGAACTCTGTCAACCTGGCCCACTACAAACTCACATTATCTAATTTCAATCCCTTCTTCCTTGATTATTAGCAGATTAAATATCTCCTCCTCTTTCTTCTCAAAGCCCAAGGCTACACATATTCTCCCCCTCTCTCACACATTACCCCTCTTCTCTCTCAGAAAATACTCCACTTCCCAAAACTATCTTTACTGATGAAATCAAGGTTATCAGTTTTGAGCTTTTTTACCTTCCTTACATCACACCTCAAAAACCTGTTAAATTATGACTGAGTCTGAAGAACTGGTCTTTCTCCTCATCAAGGCCAAGGTCAAAATTTTTACTTCTGTCTTTGTTCCTATTTTCCTCCCATCTTTTCTGGAAATTTGCCTCTCAATCATTCCAGCCTCAACTTTTCTATTGCCTACAAATATGTCTAAGTCTCTTCTATCCATTTCTATCACTTTGGTCCTTAATTTCACTTAACTTCACCCAATTCAACCATTGACCCAAGCTTTTATTCTGTAAAAAGGAATTATTTAATTTAACAGGGGACTCTTACCCTAGAGATGTATAGGGATTAACCAGCCCACAGTGACAGGAAGTAGGAACTGGGGAACTCCCTGCTGAGCCATTGTCAATGACAGGTGGTCAGTTGCTGACAGTTGTTGGGTCAGGTGCTAAGAGATAGGGCTGGAGTTGTGGAGAAGTTGGCTGCTGAGCGTGAGTTGGTTGTTGGGGGTTAGCTGCTGGTAGTGTGGGTTGGCGTTTAGTTGCTGGAATATAAAGGTGGGCCTGAGCTTACTGAGAGGGCTTTTGGCTTTAGCCTTTAAAGGACTTTTTGCCTCTGGGATCTCTACAGTAGGAGGTCTGTCTCATAGGTAAGAATCTGCTGTAAGTTGCCTACTGACAGTTTGGGCTGTTATAGAAAATTGATTGAACGAGTGAGTGAGTAGTAGCTATCTATTATTTTAGGGAGTTAATTAGTTAGTGAATCATTTATAGATAGTGTAGGTTAGATGGGCCTGGTGTTTTCCAGGCCAGAATAAGCTGTCCTCAGAAGACAGTTAGAGGTAGTTATTAGGAATTTTAGTTATATTTATAGGGTATAAGATTAGTAATCTCTCCTCTTTTCTATCTTTCTATCTGTACTTCTTTCTTAAATTAAAAACTAAATTGTTAATTGTTAAAAGCTGCTAGAAGTTTTCTTTTCTCTGGCTTAAAGGGATAATTTTCATTTACAACTCTGCTATATTCTCATTAAAACTTAAATTATTAAAAGCTGCTCTCTTATTTTGTCAAAACTCCTATTTCTCCTTCATATCATTGCCAAGTCCTTAGAAAGAACTGCTTGCTTACTTCCTAAACTTCTCTATCACCTGCCAGGTTTTAATACCTAACAATCTGGATTCAGAACATACCACTTGACTGATCTCTCAAGATTGCCAAAGATCTCATAAATACCCAATCCAATGTCTTTTTCCCTCATACTCCTCTTTTTATCTGATTACACTTTTTTTGGATCACCAATCCTGCTAAGTATTCTCTTCCCTTGATTCCATTTCTTCCCTTGGTTCTCCTCTTACTTGTATTACAATGCCTTTTCAGATTTATTACCATTATTCTTTTTCCTAAATGTGGGTACTGGCCAAAGCCCTATCCTGGTCCCACTTCTATTCTCCTTCTATCCTTTCTCCTTTGCTAATCTCATCACAGAGCATCATTTGCCAGATAACTCCCAGATCTATAGATCCAATTCCAATCTCTCTCTTGTACTCTAGTCCTACCTAGAATCACAGAATTCTGTAAGTTTATTTAGAGGCAGTGGAGAACCATTTAAGGTTTTTAAACAGGTAGAAAGATTATTTTGTCAACTATAGGAAATTTGTATAAGTATAAGCCTAGTACTTAATACCTTCCACAGGTTGGTTGGTTCCAGCCCATTTTTCCATTATTTCTCATTGATCCCTTTTACGTATTCTGTGTTTCAGGCAAAATGGATACTTCTCAAAATTGATATTTCATCTCTACACCTCATTTACTAAACAAGAAGGGAATGGCTATGGTGGAGAGGAAGACTATAGGTCAAATACTAAACTCACTGATGAAGAATGAAATGAGTAAAGCAGGAGAATAATTATAACATAACCGTGTAAAAAACAAGAAATTTTATATATTTTTCTTTTCCTTGTTATTTTTCAGAACATGGCTAATGTGAAAAATGTGCTTTGTGTGACTTCATATGCATAATGGGTATCATATTTTTTGCCTTCTCAAAGACTGGGAGAGGGAGTGGAGTGAGAGAATTTGGATATGAAAATAAAAATTAAATTTTATAAAAAATAAAAATAAAACAAGCAGCTTTGAAAGGTGATAATCATTATCAATCAGAGGAACAATGCTATACATGAGAGAGAAGTGATGGATTTAAGATGTAGAATGAATATATATGTATATGTGTGTAAATCTATATACATACATGTACTTGTATGTACATATATGCATATTTATATATGCATGGTATGCCTTTGAGGTTGAGTGGATTTACTTTCCTTGACTATACATATTTGTTAACAGGAATTTTTTCCCCCAATGGAATGAGAAGGGAGAGAAAAATCTGTTCATTAAAAAAATAGAAAGGACAAATGACCTGAAATCAGCAATGAGGATATGGATGAGGTAATATCGACTTCAGCTAGTAACTAAATGAAAGAATGTAGTTATTATGAATTGAGGGTTCTGTGGGAGTGTAGTACACTTGGCACCACCAGAAGAATATAAGGTAAGTCAAATACCAGCTTGAATGAAGTGCTTGAGAACTCCTGTGAGCTGTGGGTCCTCATTGACATTGAAGAGGTAAGGGAAAGCCTTCATCATCTGCCGTTCCTAGAAAGGAAACCAGGGTTAGTGGTTTCATCAATAAAACATCAGAATCAGGCTTCCTTTTCCATCTACTTTACTTGAAAATTATATTACTTATTCACGTTAGAGAATACAGGTCAACACCACAATCTAACCAAATTGAGAAGACAGAATAGAAAAAAGGTAAAATTAAAAAAAAATAGGGGTTCTTCTGGATAAGGAAACAGCATTTTGTTAAGCAATGATTTTTCTTAGACCACAATAAAAATTCACACTCTATCTAAGTTCATGGGAATCACCCCTTTAGGGTTAGTTCCTTGTCTGTTTCAGACAATCAAGAGTGAACATTATTTGATCACTTGAGGTCATGGGCCAGCCTATTAAAACTCATCAAATTAGACAGAGATAAATGATCATCTAGACTTTCTTCAGACAGTATTTTTTATGGCAAGATAGAGAAGCTTTTGCTCAGAGTGTGAGAGTACTGGATAAGAAAGACATCACAGCTGAGCCATGGGTGAAAAATAGAAAAAAAAATAGGGAAAAAAATCTTAGGAAAGGGTGAACAAAGTCTTAGGACATTGATTCAGAAATGAATTTGTTTGGTCTGTAGGCCAAGTTTTGTTTTCAGTCTGGTTCCTTCTGTCAGGCAACTATCTTGGGTCGCTCACATCCTTTGTTCTGGGGACCCAGCAGACCTTTCCCTATCAAGCTCTTGTCTATTTTCTAGCTCAACCTTCCCCTTAGACTCCCATTAGAACACTCTCCTTTGACCTCCTTCCTTTGGGGTCCTGCTGATAAACTAGTTGTTAGATTCTGATAATGACTTGTTATATTTACTATATTACCCCAAAAACATTTTGAAAGGGACCTTCTAGGCCAGCTATTTTTAACCTAAGATCCATAAATCTGCTTGTTTGTTTATTAAGATGACTGAATTGCAATATAATTGGTTTCGATTTGATTTTAAATTGATTTTATTTTAAACATTTAAGCATCATTCTGAGAAGGTACATAGGTTTCACCAAACTGGCCAAAGAATCCATGATACAAAAAGGGTTAAGAAATTCTGCTCTAGACCATAACCCAATTGATTAATCTAGGAATTTAAGGTAGCTTGGCATATCAATGGGGGGGATATATTTTGGGGTAAAGGAATTAGAAGTATAAGTGCCCACTTCACTGAGAGGGAGCATGGCACAGTGGAAGCAATAGTCAAGAAGCCAGTTGGAATTCTGGCTCCACCACTGTATGGCCTAAGACCCAAGTGATCTTCCCTTTCTAGACTTTCATTTTCTCAACTACAAAATGAGGGGGTTGAGTCACTAAAGTCCCTTCTGGTTCTAAATCTATGCTCATATAAGCCTATCACCTAAGGCTTAAGTCCAGCTTTGCTCTGAGAAAATGTCCAAATAAAGATTTTCTCCCTCTCTTTCCCCAAATACAAAATCTGGGTTAGTTTAGTCCAGTCTTGGATTATCCATTCACATAGGGAAAAAAAAATTCACGTAGTAGTGGCTTGTGTGCAAGACCCAGGCAACTCAGCGGTCACTGGACTAAATGCAAAGTTAGGATGTTTCATGTCACCTCAGAAGCTCTTATCTTCCTTTCAGTTGTCTCTGGTTTGGCATTTTCTGCAACCTATTTTAATAGTCAGTCTATCAAGCTGAACAGGTTATGGAAACGAGGGCTGGAAGAGACTGTAGAGGTGAGTCAATCCTGCTACCTTGGCAGGGGTGGAAACTGGGTCTGGGAGAGAGGAACCGATTTGGCTTCACCATTCTGTGTGGGAATGTTGGCAAGTCTAGAGCAATTAAATCACTTGCCCAGAGTCACACAGTAAAATCAAGATTTGAACTCAGATCTTTTATGTCCAAATCTAATATTTTTAACACTAGGTTCTCCCCCTCCCCATGCTACAACCACAAGGTCACTCAATAACTCTGGGGCAGATCCAGCCCAAGAGTCTCAACCAACTGATTCTCACATTTACTGTTCTTTCTGCTTATTGTTTTTCAGTTATTTATAGATGTGTCCAACTCTACTTGGCCAAGATACTGCAGTGGTTTGCCATTTCCTTCTCTGGCTCTGAGGCAAACAGGGTGAAGTGGCTTGCCCAGGATTCTCTGCCCTGTGCCACCTTGCTGCCCCACTCTTTTCACTATATACTATGTTTTTCAGTGTATATTGAGCCAAGACTTTAGGCTTTACTTCCTCCATCCATCAATGAACACAAATTTCTTCCCACCCCATTGGTGCAATATCAATCAGCTGCCATGAAAGCAACCACTCCTAGCAGGATTGCTCCCGTCTGGGATGGAGAAAATCTTGATAGGACACAAGATTCTTTAGGCTCATGAAAGGTAACTCGAGGGAAAACCAATTCATTTGAAAGCTCTCAGGGCCTGAAGAAAGTTCACCTGTGTGATAGTGCTGTATTGTTCTTCCCACTCTTTCCGAGCCTCTTCCAACTGGTGTTCCCATGTAATCTGGATGGTCTGAAGGCGTGCTTGGTTTTTTGCCAATAAATGCTCCAGTTCCCCTGGAAGGAAGGCCAAGTTTTAAAGATCAGGCAGAGAGCTTCAAAGTCTTAGTACAAAGTAGCCCCTTCAAAGCATACTGAATATTGCATACTTATATGTGATGTTATATGAATATAATGCATATACAAATTCTATCCAGGAAAGATATCAGGAGAATTAACTTGTAAATGAATGACATTTACTGCCCTTTTAAAAAATTCCTCCAATGTATTTACTTACTTGACCTATTCACTCACTCAGGCTAACATCTAACTCACTTTGTGAGCCTCTTTTGTTACAGAGAGTGGCCCAAAGGGCCCAGGGAGAAGTGATTTTTTAAAAATTATTTAGACATTTTTTAAAGTTTTAAAATATTTTTCCATGTTTCCATGATTCCTTTTCTTTCCCTCCCCTCTTCCCTCCCTGCTCCCAGAGCCAACAAACAATTCCAATGGTTTGTACAAATGTTGTCACTTAATACATTTCCATATTATTCATTTTTGCTATAGAGCAATTTTTTAAAAGCCTAGACCCCAAATCACATACCCATATATACATGTGATAAGTGATGTCATGTCTTTTGCTTTTGCATTTCTATTCCCATAATTCTTTCTCTCAATGTAGATAGCATTCTTTCACAGGAATGTACTCCTTACCACTACTCTGCCTTGGAACCAGAGAGGATTGGAGGGAAAAAGGAAGAAAAGAAGGAAGAGAAGAAGGAAGGTAGGAAGGAAAGGAGGAAGGAAGGAATGAAGGAAGAAAGGAAAGAAGGAAGTAGGGAAGGAAGGAAGGAGGGAGGGAAGAAAGGAAGGAAAAAGGAAGGAAAAAAAGAAAGAAGGAAAAAGGAAGGAAAAAGGAAGGAAAGAAGGAAAGAAGGAAGGAAAAAGTAAGGAGGGAGGGAAGGAAAGAAGGAAGGAAGGAGGGAGGGAGGCAAGGAAGGAAGGAAAAAGGAAAGAAAAAGGAAGGAAAGAAGGAAAAAGGAAGGAAAGAAGGAAAGAAGGAAGGAGGGAGGGAGGAAAGGAAGGAAGGAAGGAAAGAATTAAAGAAGGAAAGAGGGAGGGAAGGAAGGAAACAAAGAAAGACAGACAGACAGACAGACGTTGGAAAAATATTTAAAAATAAATTAAAAAATATATTTTTACCAATTACATGTAATATTGATTATCCATCCAAGTTTTTCTAAGTTGAATGATCTCTATTTCCTTCCCTCCCTCCCTTCCTTCCTCTTCCTTTTCCTGGTGCTGGGTTATACATGTATTATCATGGAAAACATCTTTCCATAGTGCTCGTTTTTGTGAGTAGTCTTATAACACCAGAACCCAAATAAACAATGGAAAAATGGTATTGGTATTGATTGGAATTGACTCCAGCAGTTCTTTCTCTGGAGGTGGAGAGCATTGTTTGACCTCAATCCCTCTGATTTGTCCTAGATCACTGGATTGCTGAGAGCAGCTCAGTCTATCCCATTTGATCATCCCACAATATTGCTGCTGCTGTGTACCATGTTCTCCTGGTTCTGCTTATTTCTCCCTGCAGGTGTGCAGATCCCAGGAGCTGCGTCTTACATGGAAACCTACTCCAGCCTCATTAGCTCAGTGCCTGAGCCCATTCTGAAACAGAGTCCCCCGTCCTCAGTGCGGGAAGCAGGCAGAGGAAAGATAAATCTGCCCCCACCACGAGCAAGCCAGCCCCTCCCCAAGTCCTGCCCCAGCCCCCCCTCCCCCCCTGTCCTCTATGGGTTGGGGTCAGGTAGGTGTCCTAGGATGGGTTGGCTCTGCCTCACGTAGGGTCCCTGCTGCTTTGGGGCTAAGCTCTCAGACCCACTTCCTGCTTAGATGGCCCAACAGGACTTGGCTAGGTAGGCAACCCCCCCCTCCCGCCCCCATTTCCCCAACACTCCCTCAGAGCTGATGACACCTACTTGTTTTATCTGCTACTCTCCTCCCTGAATTTCCCAGTCCTGCAAGCCTGGACAAGAGTCTGTTGTTTTCCGCCTTCAGTTGTTTTATCAGCTTCTCTGTGGGGCTCGTATTGATCACGGCTTTGTTTTTAATCTTTTTGGTTCTTTCCCAAGCAGAGGCCAAAAAAAGAAGAACACAAAAAGTTCAGACTCTGCATCCTTTCACAGTAGCATTCAATGCCTCTTCCAAGCAGCGTCAGCAGAACCAGACCCAGGTCCAGCCAAACTCCAACAGATGCAGACCCCCTCTCTCTCCCCTGGAGGACCCCAAACTCAGCCCCTCAACATCTTAACCCCCTTTAAAATAAATGCCACCCTCATGAGCTGGGGGTTCCGGGACTGAGCTGGGCCAGTTGGATCTGACTCGGATTGTTTCCAGGGTTTTGTCAAATTGTTTTGTTGAAATACCAGTTTTAGATCCAGCCACAAACTATGCAGGAGTTTCTGAAAGACTCTATGATGTGGTTTCCGGGGGTCAGGAAGGGTTGGCAAACAAACCATTATTTTCATGATATTCGGAGGACACAGGGTTAAGCCAAAGACTCTAGGAGGTCAGTGTTTCCAGAGCTGGAGGCCCTGGATTCAGATTCCACCACTGGCGCTTAGTAGGGCAAGTCACTGAACTTCCTCCTCTAGAAAATGGGGGAGGGTCGGATTGGATGGGCTGAAGGTCTCTTGCAGCTCTAGATCTTTTTCTGTTTCTTAAGAGAAAATTCAAAAAAAGAAGGAAAATATGGATACAGCGCAGTGTACCGAGGACAGGCTACCCCTTTCATTCTGAAAGTTAGGATATTGGATTACTTCGATGGTGTCCACTAAGGGAACAGTAAACAGCGCAGAGCTGTATGATGTTCTACGGCATGAGAAAGGTTTCCCCATCACTTAGAGACATGACTTTAGGGAGAGTAACAAATAGGGCAGCGGGGAAGCACCAGGCCCGGAGTGGGGAAGACTTGGGTTTAAATCTGACCAGAGATATGTCTTAGCTGTGTGAGCCTGAGCAAGCCACTCAATCCCAAGTGGCTGGCCCTTGCGCCATGTCTGTCGCTCTTAGAAACTTACTTAGATTGTTCTATTGCAAAAATGAATGATATGGAAATGAGTTGTATAACTCAGTGGAATTGCTTGTTGGCTCCAGGAGGGGGGAGGAAAGATGAGAGGGAAAGAAAATGTATTATGGAAACACAGGGAAAATATTTTTTAAAAAATTAAATTTAATTTAATTTAAAAAAAAGAAACTTATTTGGTATTGATTCTAAGACAGAAGGTAAGGGTTTGGTTTTTTTTTTTTGCTGTTGTTCTGAAGTATAAATGACAAAACAATATTAAATTTCTAAAGCCTTTTGGGGCTTTGCATCTGATACTTAATAATAGTGCTGTGAAGCTGGTAACATAAGCATTATTAGCCCTATTTTACAGATGAGGAAATTAAGGCTTAAAGGCGATTAGCTATCTTATCCAAAGTTACTTCCTAGGAAATAGAACTTGAATCTAGGTTTTCTGATTCCAAGTTCAGGGTTCTGCCTTCCTACATAAATTATCTGGCTTGTGAATAGTTTCTTAATATTATACATTTACTTATTATAGCATGCAACAATATACTCTAAAAGAATTCTTTACTGTTTTGTATTATACATGTTTAATGGAGATAGCTGTGAACTGCCATGGTACTTGGGGAAAATATTTGGTAGGTTAGTAGATTATTATTATATTAAAACCCTTATCTTCTGTCTCAGTATCCATTCTAAGATAGAAAAGTGGTAAGGACTGGGCAATTGGAGTTAAGTGACTTGCCCAGGGTCACACAGCTAAGAAGTATCATTGGGCCAAATTTGAACCCAGGTCTTCCTGACTTAAGGCCTGGTATTCTATCCATTGGCTACCTAACTGCCCCTAATTAGTAGATTATTAACAAGTTCTTGGTTTAACCATTTATCACTCATGTAGCAAAGATGGCAGACAGCTCTTTCGAACCCCCTCACGGAATGGCCGATGCTTCTTACTCTTGGTAAAACTCAGGAACAATTCTTCTCTATCCCACCACTACCATTTCCTAGTATTTCAGGGAAAGAGTACTAATATTGTTTCACTGAAAGGCAGCCAACATCTGAATGAGTTGTTTCTCATCAAATAGTTTTGGCAATGGTCTAACCCACCACTTCCTATAGAATTTAGTAGACATTTCTCCTCCCAAATAGAGATCCTCATAGAGATCTATAATTAAAAATTAATTAAATCCAAATAGAGACCCATAATTAATGATGAATTAAACCCAACTAGAGACCCATAATTAAAGATGAATTAAACCCAACTAGAGACCCATAATTAAAGATTAAATGAGCAGTCTTAGATTTCCCTCTATCCCAGTTTTTTCCCCTCATCTCTACTTTTTCCTTTCCCCCTTGAAAACCTGCCTTTTCCTCTAAAAAAAAATAAGTTAACTTGAGAGTTGTGATGCTGCATGAACCTGTTTGATTTTTTTAATCTGGAAAAGGGTTCATAAAATTAAATGTTCATAAAATTACCTTTCAGCATATCTTAAAGTTGACAAAGTTTCTTCATAACAGATGTCAGCAGGACTTATAGCAGCAATCTGTAAATATAGTCACCAAAGTTTTAATTCCATCTATTGATTTTATAAAAAAGTCTTTGTGGGGCAGCTAGGTAGCATAGTACATAGACTGCCAGGTCTGATGTTGGGAAGACCTGAATTCAAATCTGACCCCAGACACATCCTCTCTGTTAACCCCAATTACCCACCTAAGTCTTACCACTCTTCTGCCTTTAAAACAATACTTAGTATTGATTCTAAGATAAAAGGTAAGGGTTTAATTTAATTTAATTTTTAATTGATTAATTAATTTAGAATATTTTTCCATGGTTACAAGATTCAGGTTCTTCAAGGGTTCAATTCTAAAAAGAAAAATTTTTTAAAGAAAAAAAAAGGGTCCTTGTGCCAGGAACTAGATTGAAAGGGATCTCAATAAGAACTAAATATAAAATTTTAGAGACTGAGAGGTAACATGATATTGTAGAAAGAGGACAAGGTTTGGATTTGAGGATCTGTTTTCAAATTCTGTGGCCAAGTCTGGATTAATGAAAATAAGGAATACCCTGAAGTGGTTGCATTACTCAAATTCATACAGTCTCTTTCCACTGGGTTGGAAACAGTTACCATGTTCTACCTAATTCTGACTTCCATCACAGAATCGGTCATTTAACAAGTGGCTAAGTGGTACAGGGGTACAGAGGCTGAACCTGGGGTCAGGAAGACCAGAATTCAGTTCCAGCCTCCGATACTTTATGACTGGGTGACTCTGGGAAGATCATTGAATTTCTATCGACGTCAACTTCCTCATTCATAAAATGGGAACAACACAGGGTTGTTGTACAGATCAAATGAGATAATATTTGTAAAGCACTTTTGCAAAACCTGAAGAGCAATACAAATGCCAGCTAGTAGCAGTAGTCAATCATTTTTCACCCTCTGTGTATCAGGCTTTGTGCTAAGAGGAATCAAAGGAAGACAGAAAAGTTCTGACCTTAAAGGAGAGACGACATAAAAACAACTATGTACAAACAAGATATATACAAGATAAATTGGAGATAATCCACAGTGGGAAGTGTATTCTTCTAGATCCGGGGGTGACCTCCTCTGCACTGTGATATCTTTGGAATGGACCCGGAGGGTGGGAGTTTTAGATAAATTACAGTTTAAAATCTAAGGAAAACTGATGAGAAAAAAATATATACTCAGCCCAAATTTCAGTCAGTAATAATGGAATAGAATTCAAGAGACAATGGAGCATCGCAGAACATCTTAGACCAGGAAATTTCTAGACAAAGAGAACTACATTTAAACTAAATTCCTCGAGTCTTATACTCCTCTTTAACAAACTATATTTTCAGGGGGCAGCTGGTTGGCTCAGTGGATTGAGAGCCAGATCTAGAGATGGGAGATTCTGGGTTCAGATCCGACCTCAGATACTTCCCAGCTTTGTGACCTTGGGCAAGTCATTTAACCCCAATTGCCTAACCCTTACTGCTCTTCTGCCTTGGACACCACCTTGAGCAAGTCACTTAACACCAATTGCCTAGCCCTTACACTCTTCTGCCTTGGAGCCAAGTATTGGCTCCAAGACAGAAGGTAAGGATTTAAAAAAAATTACCAAAAAAAAAAACAACCCAAACAAACTATATTTTGTCACACAACTGGATTTTGAAAAGCTTCAATGGAATGAACTGCCATTATATTATTTTAGAACACATACAACATTGATTTCAAGTCATTTTAAAATTGCCTAAGAAATAAGAGAACTTTAAGATGAATAAAAGTTTCAGTCTTAGAGTGGAAATCATTCAAGTCAGATGAGATGATAAATAATCAATTTGTTTTTTAAAGAAAAATCTTAGGGTATTGGGGGGGGGAGAGTAAATCTGGGTCTCAGTGACCTACCATTCTCTCCTGGCCATATCGATAGGTAAGTACCACCTGCATTTGGAAGGAGATCCAATGAAGAAACTCCTATCTCAACTCCCTTCTCTTTTTGTAGCTCTGGTGGCAAAGTATGTGAGAAGAGGGGCGATCTCGTTTTAATAGAATAGAATAGAAGCCTCTTGAGGGGAATGATGGTTTTAGTTTTGTCTTTTCATCCCCAGCCATGAGCACAATGCCCGATACACAAGGAGAGCTGAACAATTGTGGGATTGGATACTTTTTACAAGTAGACTAGTTCAGAAGCATCTCGTTGGCATTCCACAAATGGAAGACAGTGGGCATTTGCAAATGGATAATTGTGCCACGTTCATGCTAGGACAGCCCATTTCACCCAGGCTTTAGCTTCTGCATCTGGACTCATGTTAATGGCCCGTTTTTGACACCCAGATAATGGATAAGGGGAAATTGACCCTTCAAGGGAGACGAAGTGAAATTGTTTATTCTATAACTAAAGTGCCTCGGCTATTAGAGCCTGTCGTTCTCATGGTTGCATATAACCAATGTGACAAAGGGTAGTATGATACAAAATCGTCCAATAAAATACAGTATTTTACCATAATGGTCTTACTGTTCCCACCCAAGGCTGACTGGAGGAGTCTGGTCAGAACAGAGTCTCTGTAGGGAATGTGCAGAACTCTCTTCCCTGTGGCAACATCTGCAAGAGCACTACGATAAAAAGAATATACAATAGGAGAAAGCAAAATAAATCTCTTTGTGACACGACAAGGGAAAATATAACTACCATTTAATCTGAGGAGAAAAAGCCGAGAAGATTCTTTTTGATGAACTGATTGGTTTTTGCTGAATTTTTTTTCTTCCCCTTAAAAAAAACCCAAAAACTCCCATTTTTTTTTTTATGAAGGAAACTTCCCTGGGAAGAGTGAAGAAGATACAAAAGGCTATGTAAAAACTAATGGGATTCAAAAAATCCATTAAAAAACAACACAGTACTGTGTTCCTGTCATGGAGGGAACAATATTTACTTTGTCCTCATGGATCCAGAATAAAAATTCATTCATATGACAACCTATGTATGTATGTATCTATTGTGGCCCTGGAAGGTTCTCTCTCAAAGAATGACCAAACTGCAAGGAATATTTAAAAATAGAGGAATTTTATGGAGTGAGTGGTTGGGAGGCACGTGGCAGTTGCCAGGAGAGTCTGCCTCCCTGAGAAGAAGGGGTCCAGAATTTTTATACCATAAAGGAACAGAGACTATGGGACTGGGAACAGAAGGTGGGGAGGGGGACAAACAAGGAGGATTAGGGTGACATTCCCGTGGGGGGGTGCCTTGGTGTCTGGGAGAGAAGCACAAGTGTCCTGATCACAAAGGAGGGTGAGCTGCATATCTCAGAGAATGTATTGATATTTGATATGCAAATGGAAGGTGCCTATCTGTGTTCCTCAGAACACTAGGGAAAATGCACCTCCATTTATCTCTCAGAGACTCATTTGAGCATCCCTTTAGTTACATCTTTTAGCCAGCACTACAGGAGTGCAAGATTGGGAAAGTCCTCATATCCTCTTTGACCTGGAATTCCTCTAGAGACTTGGGGTGTCCAGGGGACCCTGTACCCCCTACCATCTCTCCTCAGGCAAAGTGAAGTGAACAGTTACCCAAATTATTGACATAAATGAGCCAAGAAAAAAAAAATCCTCCCACACTGAGCCATGGTTTCATGGATACCATTTTGGATTAGGACACAGAAAATGTTGGTTTAAGTTTTGACTGTCGCTTACTAGCTGCACAACTCTGGGCAAATCCAGATCTCAGTTTCCCAATGTAAAATGAGGGGCCAGACTAGATATTTTTCAAGATTCCTGCCATATTTCCATCTGGAATATTCTGTGATTTCTTTCTACATTTCTCCTCAAGCTTTCAAATGCCCAAAAGAAGTAAAAAGCAGAAGAAATAGCCAAGTTAGACTACAGAAGGGCCAAGGGAAAGTCAGAAATAGTTGGTCAAATCCCTTTGAGGAGTTCCAGGGATTCATTTGGGGACTCTGAATCAGGGCAAGAATTTCATAGGGGCATTTTCTGTTAGCTTGACCCTAGTTAACCAGGAAGTGGGAAGAGAAACACTTGCCCAAGGTCACTGGCATTTTTGAAGCATCAGCATATACTTTGCATACTTCCACTGTGACCTGCCATCTTGTGATGAATCAAATATGGGAGACAAGTATAAACAGAATATTTCTGGATTATCAGTCATTGGCTAGATGATCACAATCTAAAAACCAATGAAAACAATTGCTGGAGGGTCTTATGCTGACTGACAACAGACACTGGTGAAAATGGAAAAGGGTAAATACCTCCCTACATTTTTATGTACCCCATAATAAATAATTTTAATTTTTAAATTAAAAAATTTAAAGATCCATTAAATTAAAATTCCTGTCATAATCTTACTTTAAACTGACAGTGTATATGGATTGTCATTGTATATATAAAAATGACATTAATAGAATGGACATTATTCAAAATGAAAATTGAGGATCAAAAGCTTCACATCATCTGTTGCCAACATTGCTAATGCCAACATTCAACACAGAAGAATGGCTCAAATGATCTCTTCATTCCTAGAGTGCCTTCCTTCTTTATCTCCACTTGTTGGCTCCTCTGGATCCCCCCAAGATTCAGCTCAAATTTCATCTTCTGTAGGAAGCATTTTTCTAGTCTCATCCTTTTCAACTCACTTTCCTCAGTTCTACTCTATATAAATCTAGTATAGGTGAGTTTCCTGAAGGCAGGAATGGTGTTTTTGCCTTTATTTGTATTCCCAACACAGATATGTACCACATATCTTAACTCTGAAAGTCAACTTTAAGTTTGTTTTCCTAAAACAGTAGATTTCATTTGTATATTTTGCATAATCTATTCATATTGTTTATAAAACCTAATTCTAATGTTCAAAATAAGTGAATTTTCAAACATCTTTATAAGCCATCTTGAATATCATCTAAAATTTTGCTTTAAAAAATGTCAGAAAGATTCTTCCAAGAAGATTACATTACCTGATTACATTGCCCAGTGTGGTTAAACTTAAGTTAACACGTGACCCCTCTCTCAATCTGTCTCCTTCAGATCCAGAGGATTTTTGCCTTTCACTACCTGCTAAATCCACCAAATTAATAATAGATTGCTTGGTGAGGTCTCCATCGAGAAAAACCTATTTAAAAAATGAAGCATCACATTACTTAAAAATTGTAGAAGTTCATACATTAAGTCAATCAAACTTTCCATAAAAGCAGATCATGAAAAATATTGTTTCCAAGTGGATCTAAGATCTGAAATAAGAAAAGGAAATTGTCACTGTGTATGGAAATACTTGATTAATATAGTAGAGATCATTAAAAATGAAAACTGAAAAACAAAGCAAAGAGACAAATGTTTTCTATCCTGAAATTGACATTCCACAACTTCCACAATATTTAATTTAATTATTTAACTTAAAAACACTGGGGTTTGAGACTGGAGGTTCTGATTAACCTCTTGTGAAGATTAAATTGTAATCCCCTGTCTATTTATAGATTTTAATCCCCCAAAATGTAAGCACAGTACTTAAAGTTGAGTATGGAGATCTACCCATTTTGGATTTTAACCACAAAAAGGTATGAACACCCATTTCATACATTGAGTGGGAGGCCTGTGACCCACATGCGAAAGAGTGGGCAGTCCTGGAGTGGAGTGTTGGCTGTGATTGGTAGACATAAAAATTTAGGGGAAGTGACACAAGTGACAGAAGAAAAAGGTCTTTAAAAGTGGAAACAGAGACACACACAGATACTTAGAGTGAAGAGACACACTTGGAGTGGAGAAAGATACTTGGAGTGGAGAGACATACTTGGAGTGGAGACTCACACTTGGAGTGGAACCTCCTGTAAGAAGCATTTTTAATGGAGTTGAGACTGATAAAGAATTTGCTGATTGAACTGACATGTGGTGAGTGTAAAGGCTGACTTCCTTTCCTTTGTTTTTCTGGAGGTTCAGTCTCCAGAAAGGCCCATCATCTTGAGACTCCTTTCTCCTGGCTGGGACCTTTGAATTCCTACCTGGCTCAGAGGAAGCTGGAGTGTGTTCTCGTGTTCTTGTGTTCTTTCTCTCTCTCTCTCTCTCTCTCTCTCTCTCTCTCTCTCTCTCTCTCTCTCTCTCTCTCTCTCTCTCTCTCTCTCATTTTCTTCTCTTTCTTCCTTAATATTTTCCCTCTATTGTAAAATAAACTACCACAAATTCCATTCTGACTTTAGTAATTCATTTTTGGGATTTAGTAATTAAATCCCTGGTGACCAATTAAATATATTCAATCCACCAAAAATTTTCATTAGCTTTTAAATCCACAAACTTGGCATGGTTTCCCCTCACAGGAGTTCTGAACCTGGACTGTGTGCTGGTGGTTTGTTTTTTGAAAACTGTCAATATAATTGATTTCTTTTGAAATCTTGTGGGTTTTATTTTACATATTTGAAAACAGTCTAATTAGGGAACTTCACTAGATTGTCAATATATAAGGTTAAGAACCCCTAATTCAACCTTATTTTATAGGCTGAAGAATAGCAAAGAGATAAGAGACTTTCCAAGAGAGATATAAAACAGAATTCTGTCCCAGTTGACTTCAATTTGGAAATGAGAACAGGACAACTCAGTTCAACTTTTATAGTCACACAAAGGCTTCAGACCTCCTTTCCATACAGTGAACATGAGCATCATTCCATTCAATCCCTCCCCATATTTCCTCAATCTGTCCCTAAACCCCTTCCACCAGGAGCACATTTTACAATCGGCACCCCCAACTCTACTCCACAACTTTATATCTTAGCAGTACATAGAATTCTTTTCTTCTTCATTCTTTTCCTTTGGTTCTCCTGACCAGTTCATTCTGGTTCCAGATAATCTAGAATGTTGCTGCTCTCCCTATAAAACAAGGGCTGGGGAGAGAATGGAAGAACAATTCTCAAAACATATTGTAAGTTACCAAGTTCATTTTCAGAATCTGTCCCAGAACCTGAGCTGGTTCTTGCCCAGGTCTACTTTTTAACCATTTAGTCTCTTGGCTACTTATAATGATGAGAACAGCTCATGTTTGAATATCTCTTTAAGGTGTAACTAAGTTCTTTCCACCCAACTACCCTGGGAGGTGGACAGTGAAGCCTTTTTATGACTTTTTATAGATGATGAAACTAAGGTAAAGTGAAGGAAATGAATTATTAAATGTCCGAGCGAGGGATTGAACCCACATCTACTGAATGAAGTCTTAGCACCTTCCATACCACCACATTATTTCATATTCCTGCTTCCTCATCTGAACATGAAAAAACAAATTCTCGTGTTATTTACTGACATAATAACTCACAGGGTTATTTTCTAATCATTTTCTAATCTTCAAGTTGTTACTTAAATGGGAATTATGATTTTCCAAAGCCATTTTCCAGGAATACATTGGATTCTATTGGGTTCTTTAGTAAATTTTCAACAAATAGAATTATAGAGAGAACTCTTGCTAAATGTCCAGGTTAAATTACAAGTAAGCAGAGAGAGGTGCTAATTCTCTCTCCCATACTTTTCTCCAAAATAACACATGGCTTTTTTGGTGGTTACTTCCTTTTGGAACAGTATTCTTAATCCAGAATCCATGGACTAGCCAAAGATTTCAGAGAGATTAATGAACATGAATTAGAAAAAAATTACATTTTTATTTTTTAGAAAGAAAAGGAGAGCCCCCACCATTATCCCAAATAGTAACCTGGAAAATAAGAAAATGTCAAGATAAGGTGAATTGAGACAATAAGTAGATCAGTACAGTTGTTTGTTTGTTTGTGGAGTTTTTTTGGACAGATATCCAAAGAAGAGATGGATTCTAGGAAATGTAGCTAAGTAATAGCAAACTGGGGAAAAATTTCCAAATACTTTGTATGAAAAGTGATAGTAAAGATACTCTTTGTTATCAATCTTAATTGGAATAAGATGTTTTAGTTTATCAAATATTCTGGGTTTGGTAAGAAGTTATACTTTTTATAGAGCTAATAATATCCATAATAAGCTATAATCACATGATAGTTAAAGCATTTGTAATATTCAAAGTGATTAGTAATTTTCAAGGAATTAGAACACAATGATCTCTTGGTTCTCCACTCACTTCATATATGTCTTGCTATTTTTTTTTCTGCAACTATCCTGTCATCATTTCTTAAAGCACAATTATACGGCATTACAATCATATGCCACAGCTTGTTCAACCATTCCCCAACTGATGAGTATCCCATCAATTTCTGATTCTTTGCCACCACAAAGAGTTGCTCTAAATATTTTTGTACCTATAAGTTCCTTTCCTTTTTCTTTAATACTTTTGGGGTACAGAGCCAGTATAGTGGTATTGCTGGATCAAATGGCATTTGTAAGTTTATAGCTCTTTGAGTATATTTCCAAATTGTTCTCCAGAATGTTTGGAACAGTTCACAACTCCAACAGTTTATTATTAGCATGCTAATTTTCCTGTCAGCATTTGTCATTTTTGATTGGGTACTAGGTAGTAACTGATGGTTCTTTTATTTTATATTTTGCTAAGTGATTTAGAGCACTTTTTCATATAACTATAGATATCTTTGATTCTTTTTTTTTAAAACTACCTGTATAACCTATATCAGACTATTTACTGCCATGGGGAAGGGGGGAAGAAGGGAGGGAGAAAAATCTGAATCCTAAAATGTCAGAAAACAATTGTAAAAAATTGTTTCTACGTATAATTGAAAAAAGGAAAAAAAAAGAAAGCTGCCTGTTCATATTCCTTGACCATTTAATGGTTGGAGAATGGCTTTTATTTTTACAAATTTGACTTGGTTTCTATATATTTAAGAAATGAGGCCTTTATTAGAGAAACTTGCTGGAAAATTGTTGCTATTACTTCATTGTCCATGGTAACTTTTAGCAAAATGCAGTTTCTCTGATTATCTTTTAATTAGTCTATTTTTTCTTTTCTTTGTCTGAGTTTGTGATTGTTACCTGTTATGTTTCAAAATTAAGGTAAACTGAGAGGTAATAGTCTGAACATGATCAATTTATTAATGGCTAGCAGTAATCAATACATTGGGTCAATGGCCTCTCTCAATGACCAAAGACCATGAAGTAGGCAGGGTTTGCTAGTGTTCCTACCATTTGGGAAGTACAAGACACTTGGGTACATGGGGAGAACAATGCAACTGGTTACATCAAGGAAAATGAGCCAGCACTCCCACGTCAAATGAGGAATGGTAATTGTTTTATTGGGCTCATCTGCATCTTGAAATCTTTGCTAGAAGATCAAAACTACTAAACTTGCTGTCTCCTTGGAAGACATAAAAACTCTCCTAATAGCACAAAGATAGGCAAAGATAGACTATATCTTTTGGGGATGGTACCAAATTGACTTATGGGGCTAAAAGACAACAAACATGTTCTACAAATATCCCAGGGGATAAGGGTTTGATAAATAACAGTTTTTCCCATTACTTATAACTTTAAGCTAACTTAGAGGGAAATCCAAATACTGAAGTTAACTCAAGGACATAAAAAGGCAGTTTTAGGATATACAGACTCAATTATAAAAATCAACACACCATAAAGTCAGTTACATTGTTAGATACTAATCCATTTTGCGATCCCATTTTCATTCAGTTATGATTTTTAACTGTGTATTTTCCTCCATCCTATTTTTTCAATTTTTCTCTCTTTTTAATTTTATCCCTATTTAAAAGTCTATTTTATTTCTGACTGCTGCCTTGCTTACTTTAATCTCCCTTTTATCAATCCCCTACACTATCTCTCTTATCTTCTTCCCTTCCTATTTCCCTCTTGGATAAGATAAATTTCTATCTTTTTACATGCTTATATATTCTTCCCTCTTTGAACCAATTGTGATGAGAGTAAGGCTCAAGCATTGTCTGCCATCCCTCTTCCATTTCCCCCTCTACTATAAAAGAAAATCTCCCCATTCTACCTGTCTCTCCTTCCTTCTCTTAGTGCATTTTTCTTTTTCCTGCCATAATATTTTTTCTTTTTGGAGCCCAACTCAACATAATCAATGCACACTAATGCCCTCTGTCTCTGTATACTCCTCTTAACTGCCCTAATAGTGATAAAGTTCTTAAGAGTTACAAGTTTCATCATCAAGTGTGGGAATATAAATAGGTTAACCTTACTGAATTCCCTTATGATTTCTCTTTTTAAGTTTCTCTTGAGTCTTATATTTGAAAATCAAATTTTCATCTTTGGTCTCTTTATCAGGAGGCTTGAAAGTCCTCTATTCCATTAAACATATATCCCCCCCTCCCCCGAAGAATTCTATTCTGTTTCATTAGGCAAGATTCTTGGCTGTAATCCTAGTTCCTCTGCATCTGGAATATCATTTTCCAAACCCTCTATTTCTTTCTTGTGGAAGCTTTTAGATGTTGTATAATCCTGTGAGTTGATAATATTTGAATTGTTTCTTTCTGGCTGTTTGCAATATTTTCTCCTTAACCAGGGAGCTCTGGAATTTGGTTATAATATTCCTAGGAATTTTCATTTTGGGATTTTCAGGAGGTAGATTCTTTCCATTTCTATTTTACTCTTTGGATCTAAGATATCAGGGCAATTTTCCTTGATGATTTCTTGAAATGTAATTTCTAAGCTCTTTCTTTGATCACAACTTTCAGGCAGTACAATGATTTTTAAGTGATCTCTCCTTAGGACAGCAAGGAGGCTCTATGTTCAGAAAGCTAGACCAGGAGATGGGGGGTCCTGGTTTCAAATATGGCTTCAGATACTTCCTAGTTAATTGACTTTGGGCAAATCAATTAACTTTAATTACTTAGCCCTTAATGCTCTTCTAGCTTGGAATATTTAGTACTGATTCTAAGATGGAAAGGAAAGGTTAAAAAAATCTATCTATCCTTGACTTCTTTTTCTAGGTCAGTTCTTGCAGTGGGATATTTTACGTTTTCTTCTATTTTTTCCTTCTTTTCACTTTGTTTCATTATTTCTTGGTGTCTCATGTTGTTGTTAACTTCCACTTCCCCAATTCCAATTTTTAAAAGATTATTTTCTTTTGTGACCTTTTGAACCTCTTTTTCCATTTGGCTAATTCTGCTTTTTAAATAATTCTTTTCTTCAGTGAATTTTTGTGCCTCCTTTTCTATTGAACCTACGCTGCTTCTTAAGGAGTTCTTTTCTTCAATGACTAAAAAAACAAACCCTTGCCTTCCACCTCAGAATCAATACTAAGTATTGGTCCCAAGGCAGAAGAGCGGTAAGGGTCAAATAACTAGCTCAGGTTTACACAGCCGGATTTAAACCCAGGACTTCCAATTCCAGTCATGGCTCTCTATCCACTGTGCTACTTAATTGCCCTCCCTTTATTGATTTTTTTTGGGTCTCTTTTGCCATTAAGTCAATTCTGTTTTTTAAGATGTTATTTTCTTCAACATTTTTTGGTGTCTCTTACAAAGCTGTTATTTTTTCATAATCTTTTCATAATTTTTTTTGCATCATACTCACTTCTTTCCCCAGTTTTTCCACTTCCACTCATCACTTTCTTCAACTATTTCAAGAATTTTTGTTGGGCTTGGTTCCAGTTAGTATTTTTCTTGGAGGCTTTGCTTGTAACAGTCTTTACATTATTATTTTCTTCTGAGTTTATGTTTTGGTCTTTCCTGCCACCATAGCAATTTTTTGTAATTCTTTTTTTTTCATTTCTCCATTTTATTTCTTGACTTTGAACTTTATGTTAAAAGTTGGATTCTGATCATTTGGGGGTGGAGAGACACTGTCTGAAGCATCAGGTTTTTAATGCTGCTGTGTTTGGAGTTACTTCTTGGGATCTGTATATTTTGGGTGATTTCAAAAGTGTGATCTGGTGCCATCTAGAGAGAAATGGGATCACTGCTCTCCTGGTCTTAGCTCTTTTCTTTATTCAGGAAGGGACCCTGTTCCCTGATAGCAGCAAGCACTACCACTGCTCCTCTTGCCCTGTATGCATGATTAGGTCTCCTGCTCTGCGGTAGCCACAAGCTCTTCATACCCCTGGGACTGTGACTAGGGCACCTCATCTCTTGGGACCCATCACAAGCTCTCCTAGGGATTCTGGAACTGTGATCCAGGACTGCTTATGGGCAATAGAGTTGCCAAACAGCATGAACTCCACACAGTGATAATAAAGGGTATAATCTCTTTCTGTCTGGGCTGACAGGTCCTAAAGCTGCTACTGCTGCTTCTATCATCAGCACCACTACCATCAAGGCCCACTGCTTGTGCGTCTGCCCCATTCTGGTCCAGGCCCCCATTCTGCTGCGACAAACCTCTCTTGCCAACATTTTGTGTTATCTAAGGCTGGGAAAATGTCTCATTCTGATCTTTTGTTGGTTCTACTGCTCCAAAATCTGATTTGAGGAGTTACTTTAAAGTTTCTTGGAGGGGAATATTGGGCCCCAACCTGTATTCTGCCATCCTGGCTCTCTCTCTCTTATTTTATTTAACAAATAATAAATTATTAAAGGAAAAGTATATGGTGGCATGTAGCATCAGTGACAATAACATTTTTTGCTTAATTCATTTCAGGGAACTCACTTTGTTTTTAGTTTATTGTAGTTGTTTGTGGTATATAAAGCAAAATTTAATAGTAAGCATTTTCTTTAAGAGTTGCTTTTGTGAAAGAAAAAAAATAAATCTGAATTCACTGGTGAGGATCTTAGGTTGGTTCTTGGACGACAAACTAATAGTCTGCTACCAGTCCCCTACTCTGAGCTTTTCTGTGCAACATGAACTCTTAGGACTTAGTATTCTGCTGGCATAAACTTTGAGAACCCAAGATTATCATCAGTGGACATCAAAGTAGGATGTTGGTAGAGGCACAAATGCTTAACTTTAAAGACATAATAGAATTTTATACTTCTTTGGTGATTCAGAAGCTTTTTAAAGATTTTTAGGGTGATTATTTTTTGGGGGGGAGTGAAGATTTTTATTATTTAAAAAATATTTTTCTATGCTTCCATAATTCAGCTTCTTTCCCTTCCCTCTTCTCTCCCTCCCCCCAGCCCCCCGAGCCAAGAAGCAATTCCACTGGGTTATACAAATGTTATCACTTATACCTATTTCTGTATTATTCATTTTTGGCCATAGAGTAATCTTTTAAAACCAAAACCCCCAATCATATATCCATATAAACAAATGATAAGTTATTTGTTTTTCTTTTCTTTCTACTCCCACTGTCCTTTCTCTCAATGTAGATAGCATTCTTTCTCATAATTGGGATTGTCTTATAGTAGCAAAGTCCATTAAATTGGGTTGTTCCACAATGTTTCACTTTCTGTGTATAATGTTCTCGTTTGGTTCTACTCATTTCACTCTGCATCAGTTCCAGGAGGTTCTTCCAGTTCATATAGAAATTGTCCAGCTCATCATTTCTTAGAGTACAATAGTATTCCATCACAGGATGATTATTTTGAGCAATAGTTATCCCTGGAAATACAGAGCGTTAGTCGAGTGCTTCCAGGTGTTAAAAGCTGGTTTATTTCAGTGTCCTAATCCAGAGTAATTCTCAGTATTTTAGACTATGCTACCAGTAGAACTTAAGAGCCTCTTTCCAGAGTTATATATGATCACACACAGTTATATATGATCAACAACACATGTAAAACGCAGTGGATTTGCTTGTTGGCTACAGGAGGGGAGGGAAAGAACGTGAATCATGTAACCATGGAAAAATATTCTAAATTAATTAATTAAATAAACTTAAAAAAAGAACTTAGAGCCTCTTTCCAGTTATATATGTGGGAAAAGACAATCTCCAATACCAGATGTGGAAGAGAGAAATGCTAAAATGAATGAAAAGACTGGATTTTAAAGACTGGAGAAAGCTTTTGCGAAATCCAGTCTTTTCATTCATTTTGGCCTTTCTCTCTTCCACACAGGTATACTTCCCCAGTGCTAGGATGTATCAGTGACCCTATCCCTTATTAAATCACTATGATGGGGCTCACTTACTCTTAAGAGATATAGTGAAGAGGGAAGAATTGGCTTTTCCTTTTCATCCCGCTGTACCCCCCCCCCATTCTTTCATCTGCAATATTACCTATAGATCATGCCTGTCTGGGCACTTAAGGTACCAGTATATACAATCATCTTCAAAGTATTGCACTTGATGCCCCTTGGTTATAGATGGAAGAAACGAGGTTGGAGTCATACCTGTTTGAATTGGATGGTGATGACCATGTGGGACCGGCTGCTGGTGGCATTCATGCTTGTTGCAGCTGTGGTTCTGGCTTTAATGCCTTGTTCCATCAGCCTCTCAATGTGTGCATAGCTGTCACAGGGTACAGAAGTCAAGCCGTCGACATAAAAGCCTTGGTGCTGATCTTCTCTTACCTTAAGTCCTCTGGGCTTCTTGGTTTTAGATAGTAAGTCCCTAACCTATGAGAAAAAAAATGACAAAGGGTTACATTAAGTCTTTATTTCTAGTTTCTGGATATAAAATAATTGTAGAATTTTTTTAAAGAACGAATTTGATTACTTTCACATACTTTTAGGAGTTGGATAAGCTAATAAATGGGAAGATGTGGGTTTTCATTTGGTGTCTGCAATTAACTAGCTACATAACCTGGAAGGAGTCGTTTAAATTTTAGGGACTTCAGTTTCGTCATATGTAAATATGAGTAAGTCTAGACTAAGATTTCTAATATTCCTCTACTCTAAAATTCAGGTTTTTATGACCATGCCAGTCATTAAGAAAAAACACGGAATAGGAAACAAATGCATCAAGTTGGACAATAAGAACTTGAAACTTCTTTGCTTCTTCCTGTCTTATACGAGGGTTAATTTGTGGCTGGGGACAAACTTACTGCCTACATGAAAGAGTAGGTAAATTACCAAAAGAAAATGATAGGCTGGTGTGACAACCATAGGATTCAGAAGGAAATACTAGTGTCTGAATAAATTATTGACTTCCACTGATAACCAGAAGTTTTTTCTATTATAGAGACAATATTCTTCCAGTGATTTTATATAACTTTAAGTCATGGAAACAGTATAGTAAAATCTCTAAAATAAATAAATAAATAAATAAAGTTGAGGGGGGCAGCTAGGTAGCTCAGTGGATTGAGAGCCAGATCCAGAGACAGCAGGTCCTAGGTTCAAATGTGGCTTTCAGATGCTTCCTGAGAAAGCCACTTAGCCCCCATTATCTAACCCTTAGCATTCTTCTTCCTTGGAACCAATACACAGTAGTGAATCTAAGACAGAAGGTAAGGGTTTTATAAAAAGAAAATAAATTTGAAGTCATTCGAAGGGCAATGGAGAGACACATGGTGGTGTGAGGGGTTTGTAACAGGTTATAAATGAAGGACAATACAGAAATAACATAAAATATATCATTGCCAAAGAAATATATGATTGAGTCAGATGGCTGAGACAGTGTTTTATTGGTGACGTAATGTCAAAGAGAACTGGAGGAAGATCCAGTGGCATGATGGGGAGGATCATGGAGGATCATGGACAAAGACATGGACAAGACTTGCACAAGAGAGTCAGGCATAGATGTGTGGGAATCTACCTTGTTGGAAGAAATAGCCAAAGGGATGTGATTACAAATCTACTGAAATATGGAGATATGAACTTGGGAATTTGAGGGATCTCTGATTTCACTGGTATGAGCTCTTCCAGTGATGGAACTGAAGCCTTTCTATGTTCCTCATCCTCTGTGATTCTTGTCTATGGAGAAGTCTGGGAAATGGAGTGGTGGGCCTGAGACCAGGCAAGATAAGGAAAAGGCTCATTGATCAGAGCCCAGGGTGACAGGGTGGGACCTTACTTAGTAGGTCAGATTAAAAACTTCTTTTACACTTCCTGAAGATATATTTTCTAATGGTAAGGAAATCATGTTAGGCAATACGGATTAAAGGAATTGCACGTAATTGCAAAATAATAAATAATGTATATGGTTTAAAAAAACAAACTTGTATAGGTTATTGCCCCAACTAGTAGTGTTGAGGATGAAGAAAAGAGAGCTCAGGATACAGCCTTGAGGGACAATGTAGGTCAGTAGATTCCCAAATAAAGACAAATATTGTCTAGGTACCATATTCTTGTAGGGATGCTATTTTGCCATCAGTCAGAGAATACCAGTCTCTGAAGAATTAAACCTCAGGGTCACTGAAATGATAATGGGGAGATGTATGATGAACAAAAGCATGCTTCAATATATAAGAAGGGACAAGAAACATGATGTAAAGCATGAGATGTGCAAGCAAAAAAAAAAGTGAGGCTGGTTATATGATAAAAATGAGGGATAACCAATTGTCAGCCCACATCCATGCAGTGCACAGGGAGCCACAGGAAGGTCCTCTAAACATTAGGTGGACCCTCTCTGGGAGATTTATTGTAAGACCTAGACAAGAATTGTACGAGATAAAAGAGATGGATGGGTTGTGAAGCATGCTTCAATATATAAGAAGGGACAAGAAACATGATGTAAAGCATGAGATGTGCAAGCAAAAAAAAAAGTGAGGCTGGTTATATGATAAAAATGAGGGATAACCAATTGTCAGCCCACATCCATGCAGTGCACAGGGAGCCACAGGAAGGTCCTCTAAACATTAGGTGGACCCTCTCTGGGAGATTTATTGTAAGACCTAGACAAGAATTGTACGAGATAAAAGAGATGGATGGGTTGTGATCTACATCATCGGAAGGAGTATCCACATCACCAATCCCAAAAGCCCTTGAAGAATCAAAGAAGAGAAATTAGTAGATTGGAAACAAAAGAGTGACATATGGGGTACTAGAATGAGACGTTCAGAGTTTATTCCCATCTCTTAATATTTACAGTTGGGGAAACTGAGGTCCCAAGGGATTTGTTAACACCAGGTCATACGGGACTTATAAAAGTGAAAAGAAAATGAAATAACTATAATAGCCAATGACAAGGAAAAATTGAGTATTGATTCAGTCAGAAAGTATTCATTGAGCAACTGCCATGTGCAAGTTACTGTTCTAGATAATGATGATTAAGACTTAATTTCTTCCATCAAGGAACTTTAGAGTTTGTTAGGTGGCACTCAGAAAGTATTGGAAAATGCACTTATTTTCACCTCTTCATTGTAAATTTCCAGCATACTGAATGTCACCTGTCAAGAAAAAAGTATAAAATAAAGTAAACATTTTCATTAATCTTATTATCTTTGAAAATAGTCAATCATTTCAGAACAAATGTAAAATTGAGGCAATAGGCTTGGTCTTCAAATTAAGCCATGCCAAGGTAGCTGGTTGGCACAGTGGATAGTGTGCCTGGCCTAAAGTTGGGAGAACCTGAGTTCAAATTTGCCCTCAGATAATCTGTGACCCTGGGCAAGTCATTTAGCCCTGTTTGCCTAGCCCTTGCCTTTCTGCTTTAGAATGGTTAATAGAACAGAAGGGAAGAGTTAAAACAAATTAAACCAAGCCACCTTGCTTTAGGTCTTTGAATGAGCTAGCTAGTCATTTCTTTCACTAAAGATCAAAGGATGTATACTTAGAAGAGAATCCAGTGACCATCTTGTCTTTTTACAAAATATGAAGACAATAAGATGCAGAGAAGATTCAAGTGTCTTCCTCAAATAAATAAAAGGTGGTCCAGGATATTAATCCAATTCTTTTGACTTGAATTTCTATTTACCACACAGCATCTCCTATGGCTCACGAATGAATGGTTTATCTTTCTTTTATTTTCTAGAAGGGAAATACAGAATCTGACTTCAACGGTTAAATTGGAAGGAAAAAAAGAACTGCATTTCTTGGCCTCTCCATCATCGACCTCAATCCTGGCTGCTGTGAGGAAGAAGCAGAAGGACTGTGTTGGTCAGTTGATTTCTAATGTCAAAATGTCACCAAACATCATTTTATAACAGGGTCTAAAATGCAGGCTTATACTTTAGAATCATGCATTCTAGTTAGGATGAAAAACAGAATTGCTGAGCTTTGGATAAGAAAGAAAAATAATCCTTACTTTGCCAAAGACTAGCAGTGTGACCTCATAGAAGTTACTTGACTTTTCTGGTCTTTACTTTTCTCACCTTTAAATAAGGGCCCTGGGATGGTGAATAGAGTACTGGATTTGTAATCTGGAAGAACTGGCTTTGAATATCCCCTTAGATAATTATTAGTTATGTCTAAATAACCCTGGACAAGTTACTTAGTCCCTTTCCAATTGGTAAAATGAAAGTTTAAACTTGATGACCTCAAAGGACCCTTCTAGCAATGATCCTAGGAACACGTAAAACAATGAATTAGATGAATTTCCACCATTCAAAGGTAGAGAGGGAGAAGAATATATTAGAAAAGAGAATTAAAAAATACATTATTTACAAGAAGCATACTTGAAACAAAGACTTGAGAGTTGAAATGAAGGGCTATAACAAAATTTATTGTTTTCAGTGATGTCAAAAAGACAAGGATTGCTATAATTATTTCAGACACAACCATGAGTAAAGGAATAAAAAAAATTATACTTAAAGATAGATAATAAAATAATATCAATATTTAATATATATACACCAAATGGCAAGGCATCTCAATATTTTAGGAAAAAGTTTGTTGAATGACAAGGTAAAATAAGAGAGCAAAACTACAATAATTATGAATCCTACACAAATCCAAAAAAGATAATAAAGTTAAGGAACTGAAAAAATTTAGAAAAGTCAGATGTGATAGATCTCTGGTAAATACAGAAAATGAGTGGTTCTGGGCAACATCACTTTATAACTGCTAGTGGTTTGCCACAAAATCAACTTTCTATTTAACAATTTAATTTCTAAAACAGTCAGTCTAATTGATATGTAATATTATTTTTACTTGGAACACGAAAATGGTCATCATTTATTATTTCAGAACTTTTGACATGAAATAAAATTTCAGGAAACAGGAAACTTCAAAATTCTGGATGGCACTTGTAGAATAAATCCTACCTGATACTGCTGGTTTTTCTCTTTGTTTTCAGTGGCTTTAAAAAGTTCTTCGCACACATTTGGGATTATGCCCTTATCAGCACCATAACCAATCATGGAGTAGCTTTTTCCAGAGCCTGTCTGGCCATAGGCCAGAAGGGTGGCGTTATAGCCCTGCCAGGCACTGTCCAGAATTCCTTGGCCAAGATCGCGAAAAACATCTTTCTACAAAGATCACAGGTGGGAAAATTTAGGAAATGGAGAACAATAACAGGAAGCATTAAATAATTAATTAATTGATTGATTCATTAATTAATTAAGCCAGTTCTTTCAGGACTCAGAGATGTGGTTCTGTATCTGACACTCTGAATTTATCAAGGGAAACGAGATGCTTCTCTAACTATTTTCCTTACACATTTTGGTTACCAATTCTCCATTAATTATTTTTGCTCTCTCTTTTCTAGTATGAAAATAGTTCTCCTTGGCAGAGAAAAGAGAAACAAGAGGGGAATTGAGCAATATTGGCTTCTTTCTGTTTTTAGTTATTACTGTCATTCCTTCTGGAAAATGGTTCTTTTCCTTTTTTGATCTTTTTATTTTCTGCAACAGAAAAATTCCAGTTCATCATGTGCTTTAGCATCTCTGACATCTTTATAAGATTATGCCACACATATTCATTCTCTTACCTCATTTTTGCTTCTGTCTTCTCTACATATCTTTTTAAAAATCTGACTGAGGGGGCAGCTGGGTAGCTCAGTGGATTGAGAGCCAGGCCTAGAGACAGGCAGTCTTGGGTTCAAATCTGACTTCAGCCACTTCCCAGCTGTGTGACCTTGGGCAAGTCACTTAACCCCCATGGTCTAGCCCTTACCACTCTTCTGCCTTGGAACCAATACAGAGTATTGATTCCAAGATGGAAGGTGAGGGTTTAAAATAATAAAATAAAAAATAAAAATCTGACTTGGTTGGTAAATGTTATGCATCCTTTTCTTTCAATGGATGGCAGTGAGGAAAACACACCCTATGATCCCAAGGTCTTTGGTTCATTCCCTAAACTTTATAGCTGTGGTGAACACTTTCAAGGTTTCTTCTGGAATAGCATTTGTGACCACGTGAGTCCAGAAGCTGATAGTTGCCATCTGTTTTGATAAGCCTTGTGAAATTGTTACATATTGCCTCAATGTTCTGGGAAGACAACAGACAACTCTATTGTTATTAGGTTGTCAAAGAACAGCCTCAGTACTGTTGTATCATCACACATTCCTTTTCTTCCTCCCTGTCTTCACTCCTACTAGATGATAGCTTCAGTGGTTCTACTTTATCATTTGGAGAACACACAGAGGTTTCCTTTTCAGAACACTGAGTTCCCTCTTCTTTATGAAAAGCCTCAAGTTTGCTTTTTTTTTTTAATCTCCAAGGACCACGTCCTTCTCCTTCCCATCCTCTTCTGTGAAACATTCTCCCATTCTCCAACCTCCTGACAGGAGTCATGGTTCTGCCACTTAGAATCCTTTCCCCCACCTCGTCTTTGTTTTTTAAAGAATATGTCGTGTCTCTCTTAATGTGCAGTGTGAACAAGTGTCCCTTCACTCCCCCCTTTGGAAGGTTGATCAGCTTGTATGTGTAACATAGACAGCAGTTACTTGGGTGCAGCTGAAATACAAACAACATTCAACACAAGGCACTGCAAAAATTTCTTTATACCAAATGAGAATTGTGGCTTTCCCTTCCTTCCTTCCTTCCTTCCTTCCTTCCTTCCTTCCTTCCTTCCTTCCTTCCTTCCTTCCTTCCTTCCTTCCTTCCTTCCTTCCTTCCTTCCTTCCTTCCTTCCTTCCTTCCTTCCTTCCTTCCTTCCTTCCTTCCTTCCTTCCTTCCTTCCTTCCTTCCTTCCTTCCTTCCTTCCTTCCTTCCTTCCTTCCTTCCTTCCTTCCTTCCTTCCTTCCGTCCCTCCCACCCTCCCTCCTTCCTCCTTCCTTCCTTCCTTCCTTCCTTCCTTCCTTCCTTCCTTCCTTCCTTCCTTCCTTCCTTCCTTCCTTCCTTCCTTCCTTCCTTCCGTCCCTCCCTCCCTCCCTCCTTCCTCCTTCCTTCCTTCCTTCCTTCCTTCCTTCCTTCCTTCCTTCCTTCCTTCCTTCCTTCCTTCCTTCCTTCCTTCCTTCCTTCCTTCCTTCCTTCCTTCCTTCCTTCCTTCCTTCCTTCCTCCCTCCCTCCCTCCTTCCTTCCCTCCCCTCCCTCCCTCCCCTCCCTCCCTCCTTTCCTTCCTTCCTTCCTTCCTTCCTTCCTTCCTTCCTTCCTTCCTTCCTTCCTTCCTTCCTTCCTTCCTTCTTCCTTCCTTCTTCCTTCCTTCCTTCCTTCCTTCCTTCCTTCCTTCCTTCCCTCCCCTCCCTCCCTCCCCTCCCTCCCTCCTTTCCTTCCTTCCTTCCTTCCTTCCTTCCTTCCTTCCTTCCTTCCTTCCTTCCTTCCTTCCTTCCTCCCTCCCTCCCTCCTTCCTTCCCTCCCCTCCCTCCCTCCCCTCCCTCCCTCCTTTCCTTCCTTCCTTCCTTCCTTCCTTCCTTCCTTCCTTCCTTCCTTCCTTCCTTCCTTCCTTCCTTCCTTCCTTCCTTCCTTCCTTCCTTCCTTCCTTCCTTCCTTCCTTCCTTCCTTCCTTCCTTCCTTCCTTCCTTCCTTCCTCCCTCCCTCCATCCTTTCCTTCCTTCCTTCCTTCCTTCCTTCCTTCCTTCCTTCCTTCCTTCCTTCCTTCCTTCCTTCCTTCCTTCCTTCTTCCTTCCTTCCTTCCTCCTTCCTTCCTTCCTTCCTTCCTTCCTTCCTTCCTTCCTTCCTTCCTTCCTTCCTTCCTTCCTTCCTTCCTTCCTTCCTTCCTTCCTTCCTTCCTTCCTTCCTTCCTTCCTTCCTTCCTTCCTTCCTTCCTTCCTCCCTCCCCTCCCTCCCTTCCTTCCTCCCTCCCTCCTTTCCTTCCTTCCTTCCTTCCTTCCTTCCTTCCTTCCTTCCTTCCTTCCTTCCTTCCTTCCTTCCTTCCTTCCTTCCTTCCTTCCTTCCTTCCTTCCTTCCTTCCTTCCTTCCTTCCTTCCTTCCTTCCCTCCCTCCCTTCTCTCCCTCCCTCCCTCCCTCCCTCCTTCCTTCCTTCCTTCCTTCCTTCCTTCCTTCCTTCCTTCCTTCCTTCCTTCCTTCCTTCCTTCCTTCCTTCCTTCCTTCCTTCCTTCCTTCCTTCCTTCCTTCCTTCCTTCCTTCCTTCCTTCCTTCCTTCCTTCCTTCCTTCCTTCCTTCCTTCCTTCCTTCCTTCCTTCCCTCCCTCCCTTCTTTCCTTCTTTCTTCCATTAACTTCCATCTTGGAGTCAATACTGTGTATTGGTTCTAAGGCAGAAGAGTAGTAATAAGGGCTAGGCAATGGGGGTTAAGTGACTTGCCCAAGGTCACACAGCTGGGAAGTGGCTAGGCCAGATTTGAACCTAGGACCTCCCATCTCTAGGCCTGGCTCTCAGTCCATTGAACTACCCAGCTGTCCTCTGGCTTTCCTTTTAAAATGACATTGGGGTGCTTATACATCACCTTCCACACCCTTTAACCCACTTTTATAATTTCTTAAAAATTTGATAGAAATAACCAGTGGTATTCCCTTTGGGAAGAGAATGAGGCAAATTGGCTAGCTACTGGGATGCTGAAAAGAGAAAAGTACTCAATTCCTTTCACGTTTCCTTAGCAATTTTACATATTTTTCAAAACTGCTCTTGATAAGGTTCCCAGAAGTCTCTTCAATGCCATGGACTGTTCTGACTCCTTATCCTTCTTGACTTTTCTGTAACTTGTGGCCCTGTAGAGCTTCTGGAATCTTGTATATCCCTTTAGTTTTTAGAACTCTGTTCTGTTTCTGCTGAAAAAAGAGTTTCTTCCTGGGAACTTCATTTCATGAAATGCGGAGGCCATCCACGTTCACCTCTCTCCTGGTTCCACGCCTGGCTCTATAGACTTTTTCATTTTGCTCCTGACTCTCTTGCTACCCTTCCCCTTTCAGCTCCCTTTAATGTGCTCTTCCTCCATTAGAATGTAAACTTTTTGGTGACATCTAGATGACTCAAGTACATTGAGAGCCAGGCCTAGAGATGGGAAGTTCTTGGGTTCAAATATGGCCTCAGACACTTCCCAGCTGTGTGACCCTGGGCAAGTCACTTGTCCTAGCCCTTACCATTCTTCTGCCTTGGAGCCAATACAGTATTGACTCCAAGATGGAAGGTAAGGGTTTTATTTTAAAAAAAAAAGTGTATTGACATATCAGAGAACTGTTAAAAAGACAATTTGGGAATGAGATATCGATTAAATAACAATAAATATTTATGCAGCACCTTCTCTGTGCAAGGTACTACGTTAATATGTTTTTTTAAAAAAGTCCCTTCTTGCTCTCAAAGAATTTATATTCTACTGGAGGTGGATGGAGGGGTATAAAAGAAATAAGACTCACTTAATCCAATAAACCTCTTTTAAAATTCTTTTCAGAGTCTGTTTGGGAGCTATACGAAGAAACAAGATTCATTACTTTCTAGAAATATCCCCATTAAAGAAAATAGTTATTTTTCTGTTTGATCATCCATATTTTCACCATACTGAATGCTAGGAGTTAATTTTGTATGTTTTGAAAAACAAATCAATCCTCAAATGATGATTTGCTGCCACTGAAGAAATCTTAAAACACAAATTGCTATAAATTCTATGAAGGGAGGGGCAACATTATTATTTTTTCCATTTTCTCCAGGGCCTGGAGTAGAGCTTTCCATAAGTAAATTTTTAATTAATTCTATAACTCATCTAATTATATATGTAATTTATATAATTACAAAAGAGAGGATCCAAAAACATGGAGAACCATGTCAATATCACTGGGATAAAGATTTATACTTTAAAGGCAATTTCTTTGTAAGGTACCATTTTCTTTGGATGAAGAAAATATTCTTACCATATAGCATTACCTCCATATTGGTACAATTGTCACAATCTATTTTTACCTTATATCAACATAGATGTTAAAAAAGACCCCAACACAAATGAATTTCATTTAAAGACAATTTACCTGGCCTGCAAAGTCGCTGTTCGAGCCAGTTGAAATAAGCGCACCATCTTTGTCCCTTTGAAAACCACTGTGAGACCAATAGGCCAAATCAAAAGTAAAGCTCTTCATATGTTCTGGGTTCTTGGGGTCATGGATAATGGTGGTGGTCCCAGAATGCATTGAAATCACACATCTGCTGCCTGCATTCTTCTCTCGCTAAAAGCAAATCAGAAATAGTTTTAGAATCATTGTAGATGGCTTTTATGACGTAATTATATTTATTTTTGTGGTTGTCAATGCAATAAGCTGGAAGTTGTCATAAGCCTCGGCTACTTAACAATAAATGGGGTCTTCGCAAGATGTGTTCTTTTCTGCTGTTCTAGAAGATGGGATGCTTCATGGTGGGAGTCAGAGTGGGGACAACTCCACAAAGGATGCGAATTACCTTGAGTAAAAGGCAGACGAAGCTCTGGCGTTCCCTTGGGAAAATGCACCCTGGGCCATCTCTGGCACTGTGCCTTCTTTGTCCTGTTTTTATGTGATATCTGAGTTGGTTCAGGGATTTATCCTTACGTATCCCTCTCTAGAAACCATGGTGGTGTGCACAGCCTTCTTTCTTCGGGGCTCAGGATTCTCGAGCATCTGCCACCCTACAATTGGTGTTATCAGGGCAGAGCAGATCCTGCATAGTTACAATTGGCATCGTTGGTTCATACATTTGTGCTACCTTAAGAGTCTTAGGAAGTTTTTCTTTCTTGCTTATGAATTTGTAGACAAGGAGTTCACTAGGTATCACCTACTCCTTCGACTCACCCATTTTAGGGATATTAACATTGGGGCTTCTTCAGTTTTCAATTGCAATTTAAGGACAGAATCACTGGATTTTAGGGATATTAACATTGGGGCTTCTTCAGTTTTCAATTGCGATTTAAGGACGGAATCACTGGATTTTAGGGATATTAACATTGGGGCTTCTTCAGTTTTCAATTGCGATTTAAGGACGGAATCACTGGATTTTAGGGATATTAACATTGGGGCTTCTTCAGTTTTCAATTGCAATTTAAGGACAGAATCACTGGATTTTAGGGATATTAACATTGGGGCTTCTTCAGTTTTCAATTGCAATTTAAGGACAGAATCACTGGATTTTAGGGATATTAACATTGGGGCTTCTTCAGTTTTCAATTGCAATTTAAGGACAGAATCACTGGATTTTAGGGATATTAACATTGGGGCTTCTTTAGTTTTCAATTGCGATTTAAGGACGGAATCACTGGATTTTAGGGATATTAACATTGGGGCTTCTTCAGTTTTCAATTGCAATTTAAGGACAGAATCACTGGATTTTAGGGATATTAACATTGGGGCTTCTTCAGTTTTCAATTGCAATTTAAGGACAGAATCACTGGATTTTAGGGATATTAACATTGGGGCTTCTTCAGTTTTCAATTGCAATTTAAGGACAGAATCACTGGATTTTAGGGATATTAACATTGGGGCTTCTTCAGTTTTCAATTGCAATTTAAGGACAGAATCACTGGATTTTAGGGATATTAACATTGGGGCTTCTTCAGTTTTCAATTGCAATTTAAGGACAGAATCACTGGATTTTAGGGATATTAACATTGGGGCTTCTTCAGTTTTCAATTGCGATTTAAGGACAGAATCACTGGATTTTAGGGATATTAACATTGGGGCTTCTTCAGTTTTCAATTGCGATTTAAGGACAGAATCACTGGATTTTAGGGATATTAACATTGGGGCTTCTTCAGTTTTCAATTGCGATTTAAGGACAGAATCACTGGATTTTAGGGATATTAACATTGGGGCTTCTTCAGTTTTCAATTGCAATTTAAGGACAGAATCACTGGATTTTAGGGATATTAACATTGGGGCTTCTTCAGTTTTCAATTGCGATTTAAGGACGGAATCACTGGATTTTAGGGATATTAACATTGGGGCTTCTTCAGTTTTCAATTGCGATTTAAGGACGGAATCACTGGATTTTAGGGATATTAACATTGGGGCTTCTTTAGTTTTCAATTGCGATTTAAGGACGGAATCACTGGATTTTAGGGATATTAACATTGGGGCTTCTTCAGTTTTCAATTGCAATTTAAGGACAGAATCACTGGATTTTAGGGATATTAACATTGGGGCTTCTTCAGTTTTCAATTGCGATTTAAGGATAGAATCACTGAATTTCAGAATTGGAAGGCATCTCATGAAAATCTAGTTCAACTGAATCAAGAATTCCCTCTATTAAATACCTTAAAAGTGATCATCCTGACTTTGCTGGAAGGCTCCTAGTAAAGACTTAAACATAGCTATCACACCACGCTTTCCGAGCCCCCCAATTTCTCTTGTTCAGTTCCTTCAGCCTCTCCTCTGTTAAGATTAAAATTTTGGAATTTGGGGAGACTGAGGCAGGTAGAAATTAGTTTCTCTCTGTAAGGAGTATTATATTTTTATGAGGTTTATTAAAGATTAAGGATTAAAGAAAATGCAGAATAAGAAATACGTGCCTAGGCCAGAGAGGCCTAGACAAGATAATCTCACATCATGGAAGAGCTGCGTCTGCTCCAAAACGGAAGTCCAAAAGGAGAATACCTTCTCAATCTTGGCCCACGTGAGAATTCAGTGAGATTACAGGGCATTCTGGGGATTGAAGTCCTGGATTCGTGTCTATTTTTTACATTTCTCCATGTGATCATTTGAAAAAAAATAATTTTTTTCCAAAGGATCATGAAAACATAATCAATTTAAAGATTACAATAATTTGAGGATAAGAGAAAAAGAAAAGGAAAAAAAAGAATAAAACCAATAATTGCTGAATGCATTGACAAAAGCCAGTTAGGGGGCAATCCCCTTTGGCATGAAAGTATACATACAAATAAATGTTCAATCAACTACACCCAAAGTTCATTTTTGTGCAGCTTGTAGTCTGGAGGCTTCTTCATAGTGGCTTCTCCAACAGTTTAGTTTCTAGATTCAGAGAGGTAGCATGTTTTTTAACCTAAAATTCTTCTAAAAAGGAATTTAAACTTTGCAATTTAAATAATGATTTTTTTTTTTACATTTCCCCATGTTGTGGGTGATTGAAATATACAGGATCACTTAGGGATGCATGGCTGAGGTATGAGGTATATGAATCAATTGGCAAGAGATATTAAAAAGACATCAGAAAAATCAAAAGAAAAAAAGAAAATATTGGATGAAAATATAGACTAGCAAAGTCTTATGTGTTAAAATTCCAAGTGAAAAGAAAAATAAATCTATAACAGGTCCTTGAATCAGGGCCCAGTCAAAATGATTTAAGCAATGATGCATTTACCCAGTCAGTAGCCAGGACTACAGAAAGGTACCACACTATGAGAGGCAGAAAAAGGGGACCAGATTATAGGAGCCAAGGTTTTGGGGATACTCGTCTGTGAGTATCTTCAGAGTGAGTGTGGACACAAGGAAGGCCTACATCTTAACATAAGTCAAGTGTTGCAACCCCAAGTCTCACACTATGTTCAAATCCTTTGTATTGGCCTAGAAGTGCATCAATCCATCCTGGATTGGGTTTTCTTTGGCCCTGTGCAATGGCTCTGTTGTGTATATCTTGTCCTGGAATCAGACAGAATCATTAAGCAAAGTCCCATAATTTTTAAAATAATTAGTGGCATCATTTTTATAAGTCACAAGCTTTTTGGACATGCTCTGACAAATGTATTTCAAACTTAGAGTACTGAAAAGTCAAAAAGTTAAAGAAAATCTTAATGCTGGTGACATGTGCTTCAAATATAAAAAGGAGAGAAAAAATTAAAAAAAAAACAAATAGTATATTGCACATGCAAGAAAAATATAATAATAAAAACCTTTTAAAAATTCAAAAATATAGCTTATAATCATTGACACTCTGTGTCAGCTAAGAAAATATAAAATGCAAGGCTTTCTCACCAAAAATGAGATCCATTTCCTCTTCATGTCTGGCCATGATCACTGTGAGTAGAAGGCAAATGAATTGAACAAGGTAACATTTTTTCATTTTTAAGGAACAGTAGTACAAATATGTAGTTATCAACATCCCCAAAATTCTCAATAGCCCAATTAATTACAATAGCAAACAAACACTATCATATTTACAGGAGTTAATGTATAGCATTTTTTAAAACCTATGAATTGATGGATGTTTGTCACAAGTTTTTTACAAACATAGCAATCTTTCAACCTTGGTAATAAACATTTTTAAACAAAGTAAAACTCATCTTGGGTTAAGAACATAATCAAGAAATCTATATATCATTCTGGTGGAAGCAAAATAGTGAGCTGAAGAGTATAAATGAGAGGTGCTCCTTTTTTGGAGGCTTTTTTAGGGGTACAAATGCCCTGAGATTAACTTCCCATGTGGTAAGGTTGGGGTTTATAATTATATTTCACTTCAGCTATGGGCCTTACCTCATGGTAGGGTCAGGCAAAAATAACCAGCGATTGTTAAAAAAAATTACAAAAATCATATTTAAAAAAACCCTTAAAATCATTTGAGATATTTAGCACATTAAAATTTCCAAACGTTGTTATAGCAATTGTATCCAGTTCTGAAGTCCATCTATCCTCTATGTGACAATTTACAAAGGCAAAACTAGAAAGGCTGTTTTTTCATATATGGGCTTATTCAATAATATTTGTTCAATAGTTATAGGGGAAAAACAACAGAATTTAACAGTAGTTAACTCAGTACATTAAATGAACAGTATAACAGAATAATATTGAATCCAGTAATATATGAACTTAAAATCACAAAGTTAAAACTTAAACAAAAAATGCAAGATTTTTTATAAACCATTGGAGTCTGAAATGCCTTAGAATATATAACCTCCAGTCTAAGTTCCTTAGGTGTGTTTTTTTTTTTAATTATCCATTTAAATGTCTATTGTCCGAAGGCAAATTGGTAACGGCTAGGCAATGGGGGTTAAGGGATCCATCCAGGGCCCCACAGCTGGGAAGTATCTGAGGCCATATTTTAAACCAGGACCGCATGTCTTTAGGTCTGGCCCTCAGTTCCCTGAGCCACCCATTTGCCCCTTCAAAGTTAGTTGAATCTTCTCCCTGACATGCAAGTGAAGTCAATAAAATTACCAGAACAGTCAAAAGGTATTCTTTTAAATAGCCCATTGCTTTTAAGTTCCTGCTTGAAAAAGTCTTCTCCTCTCCCTTTCTCTCCCCCCTGCTATGATCCCCCACATGGTCAATACCCCAGTTTGTTTGTTACCAGCTGGTCGATCTGCTCCAAAGATCTGGGTTTGTTGGGCAGGCAGGTCACCAGGTGATTGCAATCTGGGTTAAACAGGGACCCGGTGAGCGAGAGAGAGGTCAGGAGCAGCAGCAAGAGAAACAGGCAGGCAGAAGTTAGCAGCCAGGGGCCAGGTGGGTGGCAAACGCAACAGGTCTGAATTGGGGGCTGCAGGCAGGAATGCACAAAAGCAAGGCCGGGAGCCAGAGCGGGTACCCGGGGTGGGCAGGGCTGGGACCAGGTGATTGCTATTGGATCAAGAAAGTCCGAAGCAGATGGCTGGCAGGAGCTGATCAAGATGGTTTTCTAAAAAAGCATCTTGGAGAAACATGGCTTAAAAATTTTTTTTTTCCCTAGGCAGTAGCTATTAAAGCTGAACTAAAGATCAGAAAAGAATCTGAAGATTGAGAGTCTTTTTCTCCCATTAGGTCACCAACTGTTAAGATTAAAATTTTGGAATTTGGGGAGACTGAGGCAGGTAGAAATTAGTTTCTCTCTGTAAGGAGTATTATATTTTTATGAGGTTTATTAATGATTAAGGGTTAAAAAAAATGCAGGATAAGAAATACGTGCCTAGGCCAGAGAGGCCTAGACAAGATAATCTCACATCATGGAAGAGCCGCGTCTGCTCCAAAACGGAAGTCCAAAAGGAGACCAAGCCTATTCACAACCAGGTTTAAATACCTTCTCAATCTCGGCCCACGTGAGAATTCAGTGAGATTACAGGGCATTCTGGGGATTGAAGTCCTGGATTCGTGTCTATTTTTTACACCTCACATGGTATAATCTTCAGGCTCTTCACTCTCCTGATCATTCTTTCCTGAACACTCAAGTTTATCCAGGAGGTCCTTCCTATACTATATGTAGCTTTCAGAAATCAACATACTCCAATTGCGGTCTGAGCAAAGTCGAGTACAGAGCGACTGTCAGCTTTCTAGAGTTGGAGCCCATTTCGTTCAGGCCGAGATGACCTTAGTCTATTGGCTGCTGTATCCAGCTTGCTGAGCTTTCAGGTCACTGGACACCAGATCCTTTTCAGAAAAACGGCCACTTAGTCACACAAACACCCGTTTTACACTTGTAAAGTTATTTCTTTTTTAAGCCAAAGGCAAAACTTCGCATTCCTCCTTATTACACTCTACAGTTTTATGCCTTCCCTGTGTCAAGATCTTTGGGGATCATGGCTTTGTTACCCAGTGCGTTAGCGATTGCCCTTAGCTTCTGCCATCTTGGTTTGTTTTCGATGCCTTTACTCAAGCTAGAGAATCACAAAATTTGGAGTTGGAAGAACTTCGTTCTCTCCATTCCCATCCCTGAAAGGAATTGTGACAAATGGTCATCCGGCTTCAGCGTCAACAAAGCTGAGATTTCCTTGGCCTCTTGGGGCCCTCGAGGCTACTTTTGGCCTCGGAGGTTTTCCTGGAATCACGCCTATCCTCGCCTCTCCACAACTCGTATTGATTTGCTTGTTTCCCCCTGACATTAGAGGACAAGCACCAGCCCTTTTCCACTGGAGGTCATGGCTCTAAAGCACCCCCTGAAACCTAGAACCCCCCGCATTTCACAGGCTCCCATCCAAGTACGAACCAGCTTCTCCCATCAGTCACATTCCCAGGTCGTACAACTGTAAATCATAGACATTTGATGGAAATGTTAAAGGGTCAAACATTAATTGCCGAGTTATTTGGTGCTTTAAAATTTAAATAGCCCTTCAACAGGGCAAGGTTGTTCTCTTTATGTTACTCTCTCCATTTGATTGGTGAGGAAACTGAAGCTCAGATGTGACTGAGAAGAGGAACAACAGGGAGAGGCAGGAAAAAGCCTTTAGAAAAGACAGGAGGTGAAAGCTCATCAGTCAGGGCCAGGGGGCGGGGCCTTCATTCTATACAAAGAAAGCCCAAGTGCGAGCCGTATGGGCAAAGTGCCCAGCAAGAGAAGGTAAGGGCTCACAGGTCACGGATAGAAGAGCAGCCATGCTTACTTACTAAGGGAATCTTTTCTGATGGCGAGGAAGTCGTGATGGATCACACTTAGGGAATTGATATGCACAAAGCACATCTACAAAAACTTGTGTAGTGATTGCCCTAATATAATTTGAACCCATCTTTCTCCTAAATAACTTCCTACTTATATCTATCCAAAAACAGAAAGGCAACGAGGTGGCACAGGAGGGGGTGTTAGGCGTGGAGTTGGGAGGACCAGAGTTCAAATCTGGGTCATCACATCCTAGCAGTGTGACCCCAGTACAAGCTACTTAACCCCGTTTGTCCTAGCCCTTGCTTTTTAATACAGAAATTAAAGGTTATTAAAAAAATGTTTAGAGGGAAGGACGTCATTGGGGCAGCAAAATACCAACTATGTTAGCATCTATTGTTCGACCCATCCATCCCCTCAGTTTTCACAATAAGGTCCATGATTACCTTTACTAGAGCTTTACTATACTATTTTTGAGTGTGTGAATAGAGCCCGACTACTCTTCAATGAGCAGAAGCACAGATAATCACCCACCTGTGATTTGATATTCTTAAAATCCTTGAAGGCAGGGGGTCTTTTGCCTCCCTTTGTATCCCATTCAGCAGTCCCTAGAGCACAGAAAGTGCCTAATAAATGTTTGTTGATGAATAACAAAAGCTGTTTTAACAGCATCCGAGGTTGGTAGGGGAGGCCGCATGGTAGAGCTGACCTCGGGGAGGACAAACTGGGCTCATGTCCGTCTCTGACATTTGGCGGCTGGGTGGCGTCTCAGTGCTGCAGACAACTCTACACGTTCTGAAGTGCGCGGGTAGGAAAGGCTCCTCCACTGGAACAGAAGAGGTTTGCAAAGCCCTTTGCAGAGTGCGCTGTAACAGTTTATTGGACTTGGGAATCAAGGAAGGTCTAAGTTTGGATTCTGTCACAAACACCTGCCAGCTGCGTAACCTTGTGCCCGTTACCTCTTTAGAACCTGATCCACAGGGCTGCCTTGAGGATCAAGTGAGACATGCTTTGCAGATTTTAGAGTGCTACTAAAATAGGAAGTATCCCCATTCTACAGAAGAAACAGAGGATGATAGATCAAGGACCTTCATCAAGGTCTCATAGACATGAAGTGCTTGAAAGAGGCTCCAAATGCAGGTCTTCTTATTCAGTGCCATTGTTTATGCAAAATGAGTCATGGAGGAATTTGGTTTAGCAGTTTAGAAATACTAATTATTTGGCCAGGGTTACCCTTTTCCTAGATTTTTTCTTAAAATGCCTTTTATTATATTGGTATATACTTTTCTACATCTCAAAGGGGTTACTCTTTATGACCAAGGGGAAGAAAGGACAGTTCAGAACAAGTAACCAACACATAATAATTAATGATCATTCTTGCTTTCAAAGATATTCATTGCCTCTTCTAAACAATTTATCAGTTCAATAGGTCAGCAACAAAGTATCATATGATGACTAAGACATTAATAAAACCAATGATTAAAAATGTAGTTTTATGAAAAAAGCTATTAACAACTTTTTACATGGAAAAAGAATGATTTTATTCATCATTAATATATTCTGGCCCCAAGTTGGAAATTTGCCAAATTTCAAAAAAGCAATCTTTTCTAAGGATAATCTTTTTAAAAGCATTTAAAGTTCTATGATTTATTAAAAGTATATAAAGTTTAAAGCTGGGTAATCTGATTGTATATAATCCACTTCTAGACTGAAAAAAAAGCATGGCAAGAAAACCACATTTTCATTCAATTTTATTTGCTAAATCCTACTTTTAACATATGAGAACGAGTGTCTTAAGATATTTTCATTACATCCAAAAGATTTAACTTGACAAACTGACATTAGATCACTTTCTACTCATTGCTTTTTTTTGGGAATACACCTGTTTGAATAAACTACAACATCAGAGAAGTGGAAGAGACCTTAATGGTCACTGGGTTCAACCCACATACCTAAAAGTAAATGTTCACCATAATATACCTGATGGTCATTCAGCCTCTGCTCAAGGACCTCCGTTCCCAATTTCCTGGAGGGAGCCCAGCCCATTTTTAACAATTCTGATTTTTAGCAAGTTTTACCTGTCATTAAGGTTAATTTGATGCTTCTGCTACAGCTACGCAGACAATGTGTTTAAACAAGAATCTAGACCATCAAAAATCAGTATGACATTTTTGAGTGCCACAAAGTACTTACCTGATTGAAAGGCCGAACTCGAACTGCAACTTTTACACTGTCCATGTTGGACATTTCCATTATATTTTCATTCTTTTTTTGGTATTTGGGAGAAAATTACTGTTAAGAAAAGCACTTCTAATTTACACTAGCCTAACCTGAAACTAAAATGTCTACTAACTTTCTAGATAATTAATTTTTAATGTTGCCATTATAAGCTATCAATTACCTGCTATAAATTTTTTAGGCAATCTTCTATAACTCTAGTTTATTTATGAATCCTGGGTCATGTCACCAACTAAAATTTGCTTGAAGATACATTCTAGGGACAAGGTGTTTGTTTTTTAAAGAACTTAATTTCCTGAATTCTCTATTTGAACAATCAACATTTTTTAGCTTCTTCTACTATGCCCACCAGCACCATCCTACTCCTCCTTTAACAAAGGACTAAAAAATCCTAGCCTTGGCAGCTCTGTGAGGATAAAGATGACATAAGCTCCAAGTGTAGGGATAATGAAATAAGTATCCATCAAAATACTTAGAACAATGCTAGGCATAAAGTGTTTAATGAATTGTTATTGACAAGTGGGAAAAACTTATTTCAAACCAGCTTCCTCACTCTTTCAAATGTATTCTTCTGGAAATGCTAGTGATCAGTCAACTAGCTAATTCAATAATGATAACCAGGATCTAAATGATAGAATATTTGAAAATGTAAAGTCCAAGTTTGTTGAATTGGAAATGCCATTATGTATAGTAAGTGATATATCACTTAGGAAATTATTTAAATATGTTAAATGATAAAAGGTTAACAATGATCATACCTTAAAACCAAAAGGTATAAATAATTCAAATGAGATAATTTACTAATGACTTTTTAACTACTCAATCCAATGGCCTCTCGGTCTTCATCCTTACTGAGCCAAATGACTGTCCCTAAACTAAACCAATAGTTTAATCATTCTCATTAAAAAAAAATATCAAGTACTTGAATCCCATGAAATCATAGCAGCACACATTCAACTTCTCAAAAATATGACAACAAAGTATTGTGAAGTATACAGTTTATTTAACATTCCAATAATAAGCTGTATTTACATATTATATAAATGTATGAAGTCTTAATATAAAATAGAAAAAACTGCATGTGACTGAAGGAATCACACTCCATATGGAGTTACTTTACTTATTGAAGACCATTTATTTATGAAAATTTACAATAATTTATATAAATTATTTTTTTCCAAATTAGATGATTTTTAATAATCCACACAATTCTGATGACTTTACAAACTGGGGTGTACATTAAAAATTTGAAAAAAAAAATTACAGCATCTTCCTGCGTAAAACTTGCTTTGGAAAAGAAGACAGTTTTCTTCTGCTCCTTCCAAGAGTTTTTTCTGTTGCTTCTGTAGCCTTTCTTGATTTATTCTTGGTTGCATCAACTGGGGTTGCCAAGGGAGAAATCAGCTTGATTTCCACAGGGGGAGGTGACCAAGAACCTTCTTTTTCTGTGGTTCTGTCAGGAGAAAGGAGAGTTTTAAGTATTATTAAGTATTAAAATGAAATAGCTTACTTACTAAATAAAACTGTCAAGTGAAAAAAAATCTACACTTTTGGATTATGTGGTTAATTACTGAATTTACCTTTTGTTTCCTAAAATTTTATTAATTAATCCTATCATATATTCAAAGATTCACTCAATACCCTTCATTACATAATTAAGTAATTAGCAGCACTGGTATTAAATCCAGAACCAAAAGGAATTTATTAGAATAGGCCTAACAAATGTCTAATAGAACCAAAATGTCTACTGAATTTTGCATATTCTATTTTATTTACAAATATTTATATACCATTTGAATATTTCCCATATGCAGAAATCTCTATATTAGAAATATGGAAATAATAAAAAATATGCCATCTTTGGAATGGCACTATAAGGAGGAAAGGAAAACCTGAAGACTCCAGAGGCAGATGTATTAAGGCCAGATGGCAAATGTGGTACTTTTTCCTGAAGCAAGAGTACAGGGATATAGAAGGCAGAAAATGACACAGTGGGGACCAGAACTGGATTAAAAAAGACTTCAATTCAACTCCTGTCTCAGATACCTATTAGCTGTGTAACCCTAGGTTAACCATTTAACCTACCCCGAGACTGTTGTGTGGATCTCCTCCCAAATGTGAATGTGTAAATATGAATGCTAAATAATTATTATTACAAGATGACACTGGTGAAATGTTGGAATCAGAGTGCAGATCAAAAAATGCCAGTCTTTACTTTACTTCATGAGTTTTTTTTTTATTATCACTTATATGATGTGTCTTTAGTCATGACAAGTGGAACACAGAAATACATATTGCATGAAAGCAATGATATAACCTATACCAGATTACTTACTACCATAGGTAGGAGGTGATGAGGGAGAGAATCTGAATCAGAAAATGTGAGAAACAATTGTCAAACATTGTTTCTACATGTAAATGGGAAAAAAAGAAGAAGAAAAAAGACAACACTGACCAAACAAACCTTAAAAAGGAATGACTTAGGACACAAGTATTCTTAAAGCTTTTTCAATCTGAAGGTTGTATTTTTGGAAGAAAAATATGAAAAGAGAACGGTTTGTTTTTGTAGTTGCTGCAGAAAATTTTTAAATGGATTTTTTTTTGGGGGGGGACAATGATTTCAAGATTAATGATAGCCATGTAAGGACCAAAAAACAACATAAAAAATGGGGAAAATGTGACATTTTACTAAAAACATTCCAAGAATAATTAAGAGGACTTGATAGATAAGGAAGAAAAAAACTTAAGTAAAACTTTAAAACCTAGTATTATAGTGGGGAATCTAATAATTCAGATGAGTGTGGAACCAAGGTCAGGAAGAACACTTTATGTTCACAGATCTATCTCTACAGGAGAGCGCATAATTTTTAAAGAGGATTTTAGTCATCACAAGGTAACATTCATCTTTAAAAATCCAGCCTGGGGATAGAACAATAATAGTATGGCAATTCCACAGGATTCAAATTCTATTAATTCTGACATTGCATAAACGTATAACAATTGTTATCCTCAATTATTGCAATGAAATGCCTAATCTTTTCCTCCTTCCTCCCACTAGGATTTCATTCCTTACTAACCAACCATATAAATCCAGGTACAGTATTGCTGTACACATTAGCCCTCTTCAATTTGTTCTCAGGAATGTCTGTCATAAATAAATTTTCCTTCAATCTTGATCTCTATGTCTTAGACCACAAACTTGTGCTTCCTCTGAGGAAATCACATCATTGGCAAACCATTACTATTTTTGTCAGCTTCACTGGTGACTTTCATGTTTGTAATTTTGGTGTTATGTTTTACTCTTGGTCATAGTCATATAATTATGCACCCTATTGATTCCTTTTGAGGTATCTCATTTAAAAATATTTTTAAAATTGTTATTGTCTTGATCTTTTACATGATTAATAATCACTTGTTACTTCTCATAATAATGGAAAGCAGAAGCAAAACTAACCAATAAAATACTGGTTAGTGTCTCTGTGGCTGACCGTATTCTGAATCCATTCACCAAACTTCAAGGATTCAATATTGGTCACTACATTCATTCAAAGTTCAAAGTGCCTTTTTGTGTTTATTTAATTTATATTGTCACAGCAATTGTGCATATATTGTGTTCCTAGTTCTGCTTATTTTACTCTGGGATCAGTGTATATAAGCCATCTCACTTTTTTTTTTTTAATTCCACATTTGCTGTCTAATAGCAAAATATTTATAAACTTTATTCAATTAATTTCCCAATTGATGGATACTTACTTTTCTTTCCAATGTTTTGTAAACATAGAAAATTCTACTATGAGTATTTTGGAGCATAATTAAGACTTTGTTTTTTACTTCTTTGGAGATGACATATCCATCCAATAGTAGGGTTGCTGGGTCAAAAAGCACAAAAGACTGATTTTTTGGAGAGTTTTTAAGTTACTTGGTTTAGTTAGAATTTTATTTCATGCTTTTCTAGTTTGTTTTTTTAAAAGTTCCATTCATTCTTTTCTTTTAGTGACAAAAATGTTTGGAGACTTTCTTCCTTAACAATTGTTTCATATTATTTTACTGTCATTTTCTTTGCCAAATTATGCATTATTTCTGAGATTTGTTCTTTCTTTAAGATTAAACTGGTCTCCATTTAAATTTGAATCCTTTCTTCAAAAGATCTTTTTTGATTGTAACAGTTAAGTACATTGTAGCTAGCAAAGAATGTTTAGTATTTCTGACTTTCTGAATGCATTTTTGATGATTTTATGACTTACCATACACACAATTTTGTGAAGGTGCCAACTTACAGTTGAGAAATGTGTACGTGTGTAATATAGTTATACATTCTCCTTTCGTTTATCATTCAGTTATAAGTAGAGGGCTGTTCTATATAATGTTTCTAAAATTCTAGTCAGTTTCTTCTTCTTCTGTTAGATCTGACCCTATCTAAATTCTTTTTGTCACTGGTTGATTTTTCCTTTAAATAACTTGGATGCTTTGCCATTTGGTGAATAAGTATGGATATTATTTCATTTTATCTATGATATCACCACAGTGTAATTTCTCTGCTTTTCTCTTCTCAAGGCTATTAATTTTGCTTTGCCTGAGATTGTGGTTGCTATACTGCCTTTTTCTTTAGTTATCTAAAGCAATAATTCTGCTCAGATCTGTTTTAAGTGGATTTCTTATTAACAATTCACTGTTAGATGCTCTCCCCCAACCCTTCTTTTTATTAAAGTAGATAAAGAGTTACATTAGCTATCTATTACTGATCCTATTCCCTTTCTCTGCTTCTTATTGTCAACTTCAGACTCTGAGCTCCCATTTTTAGTCACCTTTTAGAAAATTCCTCCTTTTTGAACCACTACTGAAAGTTAATGTTTACATGGCTTTTGACTATTCCTTCCCTGTACGTATTCTATCAAAACCTCTCTTCCTGTACTTGCCCAATTCCTTGATGAATATGTATTTCTACACCAAACAATGTGCCATCTGTCTTTTGTATGACTCAGACAGTACTGAGGGTTTATGAGAACCCCATTACCTCTATCACTTCTTTTTTGGTATATTCTTATCCATTCTAACTGTGTGAATTGCAAGTTAGTTCCTTCCTCATTTTCCCTCATATATAGATTGAGCTATAAAAAAAATTTCCCCTCTTGTCTCCTTTTAAGACAATGGAACTTTAAAAGTATATTTGTTTCTTTTTTCCCATTTAAAATGTAAGCATTTGACCAGCATTTAAGACCCTTGCAAATGCTTAAACCACTGTTGTCTTGTGTTTTGCATTTCAAAGATTTATCTTGTAAAAGTCCTGTGCTTAGAATAATGAAATCAGCTGCATAAATACAAGATTGAGTAAATATGGCTCAAAAGTGGTTCATGTTAAAGAAAAAAAGAAAAATTAGGCAGAAAATTCAATATGAATTAGTAATATGCTTATCAAATTAGCCATCTTTAAATTGTGCCCAGACCAAAGTAAGCACTTCTATACTTTTCTCTGATTAAACAACATCTGGAATGTTTTGCTCTGTGGAGCCAAAATTTTAAGATATAATTACAATAGCTAGTAGGGAAACAAAAATGAAAAACTCAAAATAGTACTATGAATCAGATGGAGATTTTTTTAGCTTGGAAAAACTCAAGATTTGTGGCCATGGGAAGGATATGATAGCTAGCCCCTATTAGCAATATGTTAATAATGGTGCTATTAATATGTCAAATAATAATACAAATATTGATAACAACAAATCCATAAGCATTTAAAAACACTTGCTATATACCAGGTACTTTTAGGTTCTGGAGATTCAAAGACAAAAATAAAAGATAGTTGACTGTTCACCTAAACATCAGATTTAACATCAAGCTGTTGTTTTATACACTTTATAGTAGGTAATTATGATATAATAAAAAAAATGGCTTTTAGAAATCCATCTAGCAAGATTTATGGACGGTAAAAAAATCTTACAGATTCCCCAAATTAGAAATTTTCAGTTCTTACTAAAATTTAATTCTGAAAACAGATGTTATAAAAGAAAAAATTTTCATACTTGCTTGCTTTTGTTTTTGTTGTCCTGATTCGTTTTACTTTTCGCTTGTCCGTGGTTTCTACTGATTTTGGATCATTTTCAATGGGTAATTCCTTTGGATTAAAAAACAAAGAAACAAGCTTAAACCATTTCAAGTACATTTAATGCAATGTGAAAACTGACACAACACAATATAGAGAATTAATTTCTAATATCACATTTATAGCTCTCGGTAAAATGTCCAGCTATTTGGCTTAAAGAGGCAGAATTTTCCAATAAAAACTGAGGCAGCTTTATGTTTTTTAATATACATGTGACTGCTACTTAAACTGATACTGGAGACATGCCTCTAGAGGGAAAAAAAAAAGTAATTTCAAAGAATGAAAACCACCAGCAGCATAATTCTTACCAGTTCTTTCACAATCCGAGAAAGTTCAGATGCTTGTTTTCGTGTGGTCCTCACAGTAGGGGGTGAGAAGACAAACTGAGAGGACAAATCTGACACTATGCCCTTCAACTCTACAGTAGTTTCTATTTTTTGAGCTTAAAAAAAAAAATCACACACACAGTTAAATTTAAGTGCAAAAATCTATGAATAGAAAAATAAATTTTAGAGCAGATGGTATATGTTACAAAGCTGCAAGCACCTCCACCTATACCTGAAGCTAGCATTTATCCAAATGTATATTACATTTTTAATCATTGTAATAACCTCTGGTGGCCAGAGGGGAGCAGAAGTAGAAATCATCCAAGAGGCAGTGTGATACAATAGAGAGCACTGGATATGGGTTTAAATCTGTTATACTATTACCTGTATGACCTGAGCCAAGTCCCCTAAGCTTTCCAGGTCTTAATCACAAGAAGGGATGCTCTAATTTCCAAGGACCCCTTTTCTTAATCTTTAAGATCCTTTCCCAAAGTCAATTCAATCTGATTGAATATGAATGTTTACAAATATATAATGTTTCAAACAGAATGCTATTCTAGAACGTTGTTGAAATGTTCTATTCTGTTATTTTTGTTCTCTGTTCCTTACTTGGTGTTTGGCATCAATAGTACCTACCTAACATCTTACTAGTTTGTGGGTATTACAATTCATGCCTTCTTGGGAATAAGACTAGATCAGTGTTTTGACATAGTTAAAAACATAAAACCTTTACAACTCATTCTGAACTTTGAGACTGTAATTCAGTTAAAAAGAAGCAGAAATGATGATGATATCAACAAAGGGGCTAAGCAAAAGATATGAATGTGCCTCAAAGAAGCTAAAATCAAGATTTGTCATGGAGAAATCAAAATGGAATAACTAAGAACTGGATCTCTTTTGTACCTATATATAGACATTGTTATTGCAGAATCTGATCTGTAGCCTTTTCCCTTATATTCATGAAAGGGATCTCCGACATTAATACAAGTATTTCAGAAGGATGTTCATTTTAAACCTGTGGAAGAAAATTCTTAAATATACATCGTGATCATTTTGTGTATCTTGAGGTGATTTTTACATATTAAGTTTTGAACTTCTCCCCCACAAATTAAATGTTTAAAAAGCCACTAGTAAAATAATAAAGCCTGGACTTAGAAGGCTGAGTTTTCTTACTTCTTCTTGCGTAGTACTCATGACAATAAAAACTGGACATTTATTAAAACTGACAACCAAAACTAGCAAGAGAGCTTTTACATAACAAAACTGTTTTAAGAATATTAATAAGTAGAAATCTTGATTTTACATAAAGCTCTTATATTTATTTCTTCTCAAGTTACTTGTGTGACAACTCTCCCAATTATTTCAACTTAACTAAAAAGATGTATCTAACTTCAGAAACCACCTAAGAGATTCTGAACTAAACATTTGGCTTTGCCTTAAACTAAAAACTCTTTAATCACTGGATGACTTATCTGAATTTAATTCACTGACTCAAAGAGAAGATAAGCAAATTTTATAATAAACACTATCTTGGAAATTCAGAATGCACATAAAAATATGGGAAAGTTGATATAACTTTTATTCATTAAACATTTCCTTCCAAGAATAACTATACTTTCAATCATATTTTAGGAATAAAAATTTGAATAATTAACCTCTCTTCTGTATCCAGTATGGGACATAACTGACATTCTGACATTAAGAAGGGAACTTACACTGTATCAACATGGGACCATAATAGGAAACAAACTGCTTGAAACTTTTTTTGATTGTACCATCTATAAGGTAGCAAATTTAATCAATTTAAAGGGTAATTTAATGGAAGGACTTTTTCTATATACAAATATAACTGTCTATTTGTATGATAGAAATTAAACTGTCTTCGGATTTCAGGAATTAGACTAGGCTTGAGTAATGTCCCGTAAGCTCATTGATCAGAAATGTTTTTATACTATTATATTTTAATTAAATTTACCACTAATTTAAGATATTAGTTACATAACCATAACATGAATTTGGTCTGTTAATTTATCCCACCTAAATACTCACACACACAAGGCTATTTACTTTAAAACGAATAGCCTTTAAAAGGACTGGCAGTTACAACAATAAGTAACTTCCAGATACTAGCTGATCAGGAGCAAACAAGAGACTATGTTTTTGAAAAGAAAAAGCTTTACAAAAAGAAAAAAGTCCATCTTTAGATGATAAAAAGCAGCCTCTCAAAATTTTAGTTAAGGGATAAGGAGAAGTGAAATGATGAATTATTTTCAAGCCTTTCAAAAGAATATTTTGGGGTACTGTCATTGGAGAGGCTGAAAGTAGCAGTTCCCAGGAATGGTGTTTTTGAGGAAAATGCTAAATAAAGCCATTTAATCAGCAATATGAAGGGAAAAAAAGCATACCTCTTGTCTTCCTTGTAACTTTTGAAACAGGTGAAGAAAATAAAAAGGACTCTGTTTGGGGGTCAGAAAAGTTAGGAAAAACAATAGTCTTGCTGGATCTAGTCCTTGTATTCCGAGACTTGGTCAAATCACTATCAGCATGCAGTATTTCTTTGCTTTTGGAGTTTTTAAGTATAATTTCTTCATCTGTGCTTCCTTCTGATATTGAATGTAGTTTAGTTTTTCTCCTTTGATTTTCAGTCACTTTTGTCAACTTCCTCTTAGATCTCAATGTTGTAGTTAGCCCTTCATCTGGTGATAAAGGATTGTTTTCTAAAGTTAGTTTCCCAAGATTATTATCATTTTTACCTGAGGTGATTCTTGCAGATCTTCTTGGGGTAAGAGGAGTTTGTTTCTCTTCGGGGGTAAGAGGAGTTTCTTCAATTTCTTTATCTAATGTATTTATTCTTCTTGGTCTGCCACGTTTCTTAGGAGTAGCTGGTGTCTTAAATTCTGTTTCAAAAGTCAATTCAGATAAATCAAGTTTAGAATGTTCTGTAGTTTCAGAGGTATTATTCACTCTCCTGCTTCTTTCACTCTGCTGGACAGGGTGCTTTTCACTAGACTCAGTATCTGGATTAGGACCTACATTTTCAGTGAGTTCTATATTAACACTTCTCAATTTCCTCCTACTTCTGGCAGGACTGGCTGCTAATTTAATGTCCTGATCATTTACTATTTCATTACTCTCTAGCTCCTCTACAGATTTTTTTGTTCTCCTTGAAGTTCTTTTTGTAGCAGAAGCAAGTTTAACTTCTTTAGTGTGAGAAGTTTCTTCATTTGATGATTCAGAGAGTTGAGATGATCTCGTCCTTAATTCTCTCCTTGAAGGTGTGGAGTCTTGTAACTCCTGTTCAATAGCTAATTTTAATGTATCCAGATTAATTTTTTTTTTCCTTCCTCTTCTAGGAGTAGAATCCAGGGATACCTTCTGAGAAGCTGCGTCAGTTTCAGTATAGGCATTTTCAGATATCTCAGACTTTTCTTTTGTTTTCCTTGTACTTCTCTTTATAGTAGAAAGTTCTAGTGTGTCAGGTGTTGAAATAGCCGAGGACTCTTCCTCAGGTGCTTTGGCCTTTAGATTTTTGATGCTTTGACCTCTTGTTCGGGTTCTGGAAGGTGTCATGTCATTGTCTTGGCTATCATTTAAATCCACTAAACTTGTATCCTCAGCCTTGGTGGATCGCAATACCTTCTGAGTTATTAAAGGCATGGTTTCAAGGATGGTTTGTTCTACTGTATCTGAAGCAAATTCTTTATTCCTTGTGTCTTTAATGACATCTAATAAATTTTCAGCAATAGCTACCTTAATTGGTTCTGGCACATAAGGTAATGTCTCTACAACATTTTGGGACTTCTGATCATTTATTTTGACAGATGCCAAATTTTTAACATGTCCATGATTAACACTGTCCTCCTTATAAACTTTCTCTTTCCCAGCTGCTATATTAGCTGTTTTAGTTGATGCATCAGATGTGATGCAATCTGTCTCAATTTCTCCTTCTTCACCTTCCAATATCAAGGTAAAGTTGCTCTGAGCCACGAAAATTTCTCCATCCACTTCTGCCATGTCACATTCAACAGAGTCTTTGTTTTCAGGTAAGTCACAAGTGAACTGCTGCTCAATGGTATCAAAGTTATATGGAAGTTTTAGAGTCCTTGAAGGATATAACTCATTCAACGAAAGTGTCCCAGACTCTTCTTCTGAGGCCAAGGGTTCAACTTTTTCATGTTCAATCACCTAAAGTATATTAAAACATAAAATCCATAAAGAAATGTTTCCATAAATAATTTACTTCAGACTTAAAAAGGTTTTTATTTAGTGTCAACTTCACCCTAACTTCTAAATCACAAAGTAGATGAGGATATATGTTATAACAAAAAGATGTACCTATAAAACACATAATCATTCTAAAATAAGGGATTTGCACTTTTCAGTCAAAATAGCTAACTAGAAAATGTTTTGTTTTAGCAGACAGATCTGAATTAGAGGCATAAAGGTCAGATTTTCTCTTTTAGAGATAGCTATCAAAGTCTAAAAGTTTTGGAATACTAATAATTATGAGAATGAAGAATGCTTAAGGATATTATAGTACTTGAGGGAGGAGAAAAGGGTTGGGGGGTAGGTGGCAAAGAAACTTGGGGACAAAGTACTTTATTTCATTAATTTAAGCAACACTGAAGTAAGTACTATGCTAGGTATTGGGAGAAATACAAATAATAAATAAGACCATAATCCCTGCCCTCACGGAGCTTATAATTTAGTAGAAATATGATACATAAACAAAGGGCTCTAATATATAATGTGAACATAAGGGGTAAAAAGTACTACTATAAAAATTCTCAGTGGGGAAAAGAGAAAATATTATTTCTAAATAAACCCCAAATGACTTAACTATCCATATTTTCTAAATAAAATGATCCCCATAAAATTGAAGTTACATACACTCCCTTGGGCTAGCCTCAAATCATGAAATTCCTAAGGTTTTCAAGTTGAGTAGCTCTTTTGTAAGGGTTTGGTGGAAGAAAAAAACGATCCTTAACATTTTCCTTTTGCTAAGCTAAGGAAAGGGGTGAGAAAAGTGGAAGTAGAAACAGTGGAGATCTCCTGACCTACTTAAGTAGGTAGAATATTATTACCCACCCCCGATAACACTGCTAGTTTCTCATTTCCCAAATACTCATCTATGGCAATTCTTAGAAATAAAAGTTCTCTCCCATTCATGCCAACATTATTTTATTCACATTCCAATTTAAAGGAATGTAGATTCAGATATTCCTTATTGCTAAGAAATAAAATTAGGCTAAGGAATAAAATTAGTGCACAGTGCCATGAATGTGGCTAGTCAGGGTACCATGAATGTGAGTTGAAAAGTGATTTAAAAAGAATTTTAGAACATTATATATTGTATGTTTTTTATCAGAACAACAAAAAATGATTTTCATATAAAATGCTTTACCCTGGAATGTCATCAATGTCACTATTGTCCACTGACAAAGAATGGCGTGGTAGGATTCCTAAAACTAAAAATCACAAACAAATTTCTAAATTAAAAATAAAAATAAACTAACAAAAATAATCCCTGAAAAACTTGTTGATGTAAATACATTCAATTACATTTGAATATTCTGAAGGCTACAACTTTCTAGTAAAAATGTTTAATATTAATATTTTTAAAAAATCTACTTTCATTACCTAATTACTTATAAACATGTCTTAATTAAATGACTGGCCAAGGAACAATTTGTTATTCTGAAATCTTATGCTTCTCTTCTGTTTTAGATTATATCTAAAAAATGGGACAGCAAGGTAGTTCAGGGGATTAAGAGCCAGGCATACATATGGTAGGCCCTGGAGTTCAAATCTGACCTCAAACATCTCCTAGCTGTGTGACTGATTAAGTCACTTAATTCCCATTTACTTAGTTCTTATCATGCTCCTGCCTTACCAATATACAGTATTGATTCTAAGACAGAAGATAAGGATTTTTTAAAAGATCGTCTAAAAAATCTTCAAATCCTAATTGGGTACCAAGAAAACAATTCCTGCAAGATGCTGATTTTGTTATTAGATAGCTTCTTAATTTTTATAAAATCAAAAGCTTAACAAAAATGATGGTATAATTTTTCTGATCAGTATGAATTACTTACAAGGTTGATGGTCACAATATGAAAACAGAAAACACATAATAATCATCAAAGCTAAGGTGGAAAAAAATGGACAGTTTAACTGACCTCAGAATATAGTTCAAAATGTGGGAAACATTTTCTTACATTCATTTCTTGAGATTCAAAACTGTTAGAAACTGAGGGTTTTTCTTCTGGTAAATCAGCATTTTCTTCAGGAACATCAACCTCTATTTCACGATCTTCCTTTAAATCTAAGGCTATTTCTTGTATAACTGAATTTTCAGAGGTTGCAGGAGTTTCAGAAGTACTGGACAAAGAATTTTCACTGGAATGCAGGACACTCATCATAGCTGAAAGACATTGATAACCATTAATTTTCCAAATGGATGAATTTAAGCCAGGGAAAGCAAATAGAAGAAAACAAATTATACTCTGCTTAGAACCTATACTGATTTACTAATTTATTTTAAAAACTATTACATAATGTTTAAAAGCAAGTTAGTACTATGAATGTTATCATGTTATCATTATATTGACCTATTTTATATCACTGATAAGACAGGAATATCTTTCAGTTGTTTTAATTGCCCACATTTCATTTCTACTTTAAGAAAACACTGAAGTACATATTTTAATGTTTTAAATATTAAAAAAAACATTTTCAACTACCACTTTTAAATTGTAATACCTTTTTCCTTCTTGATTCAAATAATATTATGGCCTGTGGACTAAGTTAACTCGAATGCCTATCCTTTAATCAATCAATGAATTCAGCAGTTAATTCAGCAGATCACTTTTGACAAGTAGATACCCTGATTTAAGTACTCTAGTAGATTACACAAGGTTCACCCACAACCTACTGCTACAAACAGGCACCACAGATCTTATTTTCTTGGCACTTCCTGTCCTAAAGTTATTAGAGTTTTATACTCTCATAACTCTACAAGGATAAAGTCAGGTTTCCTATATTTTTCTCCCTACACAGCCATAGGTGAAACAAAGGATAGAATAACTGTCACAGACTAATGAGCTGGTCGGCTTTCCTGTACCTCAAGAGGGGCAATGTTTACAGGTACCGAACCAAAACAATGTCCACCAAATGCTATGGCTAATATTGTGAAAGCAAATGGATGTGACCTACAATACTTTTAGCAATAGTACCAGATTCCTCTCCCAACTATGCCACCCTACAATGGAAGGACAGATGTAAAAGGAGAAAATAAAATGAAAATACCATTATTTCTCACTTTTTCCTCTGCTTTTGCTTCCTCATTCCAAAGAAAATGAAACCTAAATTTCTAAACAATATTAGAATGCTTCTGACTCTAAACTGAGTATTATAAACTGCACAATACATACGTTCATTACTTGCTACTGTACTTCCAACTGAAGTAGTACATATTTCATCAGATAACTGCTTTTCATCCAAAAGCGGCAACTTGGGCTCCTGGGTGAAGATTTCCCTTTAGAAAAAGAATCATAGTTGTACTGTGTTATCCCATATGTTTATGGATTTATATTGGTTTTGTTGATTTCATGTTCAATAATAAAAAAGGGGAATAGAACCACAGCATGTGAGAAAAGGTAAAAGAAAGTTTAAGAGATCAAAAACTTCATTTTACAACTGAAATGCAAAAGACAAAAATTATTAAATTTCACTTACTATATAAATTGTAGAGGGAATAATGTATATATATATATATACACACATATATCTCTATATTTTCACTTGCTCTTGATTTACTTTTGATAAAACTTACTAATAACAGTAATATCAACAGTTATTCCGTTTTCAAATAAAACAACACATTCATTAGGTCTAGAGTAAAAAAAAAACACCAAAAGTAGCAATATTTTTAAAATGTCATTACTGAACATCTTAAAAATTGATCTATATTAAGGCTCTGATGTAAACTACATATTTAGGCAATCTTAGAAATCCATGGCTAATTCTGAAATATATTAGACAGGTGTTTAGAACACCCTGCACAAGACTTTGGGAGAAGAGAATAAATGGTCCCTGTTGATAAGAAACGGTGAAAAAGGTTTTGAATCGATAGTTTTAAGGGCCTGAATACATAATTCAATTCTCACCACCTGTGAGACTTTTAAATGAAAGCTTAATGATTTAGTTAGAAATCTATGTATGACCCTTTGAACATATTGAGGTAAACACAGCAACACAGAAAGATCAGTGATGGTCTTAGAACTATGAAACCTGAATTTGAATTTTAGTTCCATCATTTCCATCAACCTTCTGGATCATCGTCTGGAAAAATATCTTCTATATTTGCTTTGCAAAGTTGTTTTAAGGTTCAATTAAGAGAACATATTTAAAATATCTTACAATCATAAAGCTCTATATAATCTAGTATATCTTGTTTTGATCAATATCATTTCACATAATTACTATACTATAATCACAACTACTATTGTGATGTAATTAAATTTGCATTTTTATAAAATTAAATTTAGAACTCTTTCTATGAAACTGTTCCCTATGATATTGTTTTGCCTCATGAGGTATTTTCTAGCAAGAAATTAACAAAATTAGGAAATGTATTAAAGGTTTCTAAGGCAATGTCATATATAGAAATGAGTAATATGTTACTAGAAGTAAAAAAAATTGTATATACTTAAATACTATAGAAGGATCTAAGAGGCTATGGATTAGGAGGCTGTATTTCTGGGGTTCATAGGAACAAAGTATAAATAGATCTAGAGAACATGCTAAATAGAAAGAATACTATTACCAAGGACTAAAAAATGGTTCACAGGACAGAGATGAGAGTCTGAGCAGGTTAGAGTGGAAGGTTTTCCTTAGGGGAATGGTGGGAGATATTGGCTGGGAACAGAGATCCTTTGATCACCACAAATATAGAGCTGAAAAGGCCATGGTCAAAATGGTCATGGAGAAGTTGAGCTGGGATTTGAATAGCAAGTTTTCTAGTTCCAAATCCAGTAATTAAACTCCATTTTTGCATCTTTATATTTTGTGAAGATTGGATTTGCCCCCCCCAATTGTAACAATGAAGGTACTTAGCTCTTCCCTGATTGTGAAGATTTAAATTGTAACTCATGTCTATTTTTAGATTTTAATCCCCATAAGTGTAAATACCCTACTTAAAAGTTAAGTATGGACACAAAAAGTGCAAACACAAGTACTTAAAAGTTAAGTATGAAGATCTGCCCGCTTAGATCTAATCACCAAAAGTGCAAATATCCCACTTAATCATGAAGTGGGAGGTCTGTGATAGTGGGTATTGAATCAGAATCAACTAACTGCCTTCTGGGCAGATCTAGAGCAGAGCTTCAGCTGTGATTGGAATTTAGGGGAAGTGACCCAAGAGAAAGTGCTACACAGAGTTGGGGATTTTTGGATTAACTTGAACTTCAATTTCTGCTGGAGTTCAACTCTTCATGCTTTCAAGTTGATCTGGTGAAGAGGGGCAGAAGAATCTGCTGACTAGATTGACACTTGGTGAGTGAAAAGCTGACTCTTAACTTGCTGGATTTTCTGAAGAGACTTCTTGGGTCCTCAGCTTTGCTGAGGCCAAATGAAACTAATTCTCCCTGCCCAGAGGGGCCAGGAGCAAATTACTTAGGGCTCAAGCTAGATATCTTACCTTATCCTCTCTCTTGATTTCTTGCTTCACTCTTTCTACATTTTGTAAATAAATTGTAAATAAAATCTCTTTGGAATTAATTAAATTCCTGGCGACCAAACTCTTAAGTAATCAAAGTCCATCCCTTTTTAAAAAAAACCCCTTCCTGCTTTACCATTTAGAACTATTTCTAGAAACATAATCTCTTTTGTTTTTCTTCTAGACTGACTCTGCTGTTCCCTAACTAGCATGAGCTTAGGCAACACAAGTTAATTTTAGAATTTGTCTCATTAAACTTGGATATGGGGCAGCTAAATGGCAGCAGAGTAAATAGTGCCAGGCCTGAAGTCAGGAAAACTCATCTTCTAGAGTTCAAATCGTCTCAGACATTAGCTATGTGATCCTGGGGCAAGCCACTTAATCCTGTTTGCCCAAGTTTCCTCATCTGTAAAATGAAGAAGGAAAAGGCAAACCAATCCATTATTTTTGCCAAGAAAATCCCAACAGGGGTCATGAAAAACCATACATGATTGACATGACTAAATAAAACTTGGAAAGCAGCAAAGTGTAACCCTGAAAAATCCATTAGCCTGTGTCTCTAGAACCTCATATTTACTAAGTCAGAAGCTAACTGCTGATCTACCTAGGAGGGAGATGTTTCCATATCCTTCACCATTTGGAATCAAAGCATCCTATTTGTGTATTAAGATCTAAAACAACTGGATAAAGGGAATTCCCATAGATATTTCCTGTTTTAGTTTATAAGCAAATAAAATTAGGAAATAATGAATTTTAAAGTGATATGTAATAATTTTGATATCTGTATCAATTTTTCCTTGTCCTTTAGCATCTACTAACGGAATTATTTCTTAACATAAGTTTCATAAAATATTTAAAAAATCTTTTAACAAAAATGGTCTATATTTACACTCATAGATAGCCATAACAACTTATTATTAGTTAGACTTTTTGAATAGCTGTTATAAGTCACAATTTTTTAAATTAAAAAAACTTCTAACTTATTTCAATTAATGAGCCACTCAATTTAATACACAATAAAAAAACAAATTCCAGTACCAAACAATAAGACAATTTTGATAATCTTATGCTATTAATTGTAATGTATATTTTTATCTTGAAATAACAACTCAGAGTACCACTTCTTCTACAAAGCCTTCCCAGTTACTCCAATTCAGTGATCTTTCTTATGTAAATACCTAAAGCATACAATTGAGCATGTTATTATAGACAAAATATGATTAGTAATGACATTGATTTTTACTTATGCCTTGGGGCATCAGTCTCACTAATGTTCCAGGTCATACTGTGTTACATTCCTATTTTTATTTATTAATTAGTTTATTTTTTTGAAGCCCATACCTTCCGTCTTGGAGTCAATACTGTGAATTGGCTCCAAGGCAGAAGAGTGGTAAGGGCTAGGCAATGGGGGTTAAGTGACTTGCCCAGAGTCACACAGCTGGGAAGTGTCTGAGGCCAGATTTGAACCTAGGACTTCCCGTCTCTAGGATTAATTCTAGGCCTGACTCTCAATCCACTCGGCCACCCAGCTGCCCCCCAGTTCTATTTTTAAAGAGCATCTATACATCCCACTCCATTCCCATCCAAATAAATGATAGAATGTGAATTCTATGTATTTTGTTCCAAAAGGGATTCATGGGAACTCCAAAATATTAGCCACAATCAAAAAGCAAGAACAAAAAATACTTTCCCATAAAAAGTACCAATAAGAAAACTGAGTTAATGGGTTCCTTTGTAGAGATGGACAAACCTCTATTTACTCAGAACTTAGGTCATCCACTTTAATCTGTTCAACATTTAATTAAGCCAGTGAAAGAATTTTAATTTAGGAAGATACTAATTTTAGAGCCTTGGACAAACGAAGGGTTAATAGGAACCTGAGATACAGGGGAGTATGCAGGCAGTGAGTAGAAACAGATCTAGGCACCAATTACTTATTTCCAAAGGAAAATAAAACCAGGTTTTTACTTTCCTAAGTCACCTTTTTCTCTATGGCCATCTTTCTTTTCTCTCCAATTATATTAACATCTGGAAACTGTGAATTACAAGGACTTCCTATATAATAGAATTCTAATATAATACACCCAAACCTCTGTCTTACATTCCAATCCTGTTGCATCAGCAGGTCAAGTAAAGGGTAAAAAGAGCCATCTTTTGTACTGTGACTGTACTACTATACTATTCATTATGCCATGCTATACTGGGAACCATATGAATATTCTAATCAAAATCAAATTAGATCAGTATCGAGTTTGGGGAAGGATATTAATAACAGTGGGGATCAAAAATTGTGCATGTAGCAAAAATTTGATCATGGCTCCTGTACTGTTACCTAAAGGTCACTGCTGAACTCTCATTTTATCCTAAATTATACTCTGAGCAGATCTGAATCAGTTTTTTTTCAGTGTCAAAACAGAAGAGGCCTAAGAAATGAAAAGACAAAAAATTATCAACTACTTTTGGGAAGAAAGCTTTGTCTTCATATAAATAATTGTATCATAATTTGAGTCATTAAGAGAAAACTTATCAAAATAGAAATATCAAAGAGTTAAATAAAGTATAATGGAAGCAAAGATTTTAGAATAGTCTTTTATGTTTATCATCTTATTTACAAGATATCCTTCCTAAATTTCCTAATCACTTCTTTTTAAAGTCATTCATTTACCTTTACCCTCCCCAAAACTTACCTTTCCTGTTCAGATAAGGCACAAGGTGATGGTTCAGAAACAGAGCTTGAGGGATTTAATTCTGAAGTTTCAGATGATAAAACTGAAGCCAATTTGTTTTCATCCTCTTTCAAAACATCTGTGAGTTATAGATGAATAAGAGTTACATATTTCCCCTAATTACTTATCCTAAAACTTTAAAATGTTTACTTTTATTTTCTTTTGAGAGACAATATGTTAAGAGTCAAAGAGAAAGGGAGTAGAAATTAGGAAGCATTGATCATGGTCCGGCATCTGTTCCTAGACAGCTAAAACTCTGAACAAATCATATAATTTTTTTTACTCCAGTTTCCTCATTTTTAAGGTGAACTAGTTAAACTATATGATAGGAAAGGTCCTTTCCCAGTAATAGCCATTTGTGATTTTATTAAATAAAAAAGAAAAATAATTTAAAATGATAATAACAATACCTCATCATCTCAATGATCTGGCATCATTTTCTAAAATACTAGAGTCCTTTTTCTTTAAACAAAAAGGATGATCTTTCTAAAATATATACTTCATTGCCTAATTAAAAAAAATTAAATGAATACTATTATTTAACCTTTCCAGTATCTTGCTATAATTAGAGCTACAATAAAGTGTGGAAGACTGATCTTTCAAATTAAAAACCAGTAGACTTTAATTTTTAAGTTATTCTTTTCATTTTTTTCCTGTCTTTTCCTTTACTGTCAGGTAATAACATGGAACTATTATTTCCTGTTGCTTCCAATAGCTCCTTTTTAATTTCTAATTTGCTGTTTATAATCTACTTGTGAGGTTAATATAGATGGCTACACATATTATATATATATATATATAAATAAATAACACTATATAATTAGTCATGTTAGAATTGTAGATCTAATAAATATTATGTTGAATTGTATACAAGGTGCTGTGAGGTCCATCATCAAGTTCTTTAGAAAATGATAACAAAAAATTTCCCCAAATCCATTAGTATTATATTTATTATTCATAATGCTTTCTTTAGGACCTAAGCATAATGGGCAAGTACTCTATAATTTCTATGTTAGGTATTATATAATAATATACAAAATTTGAAAAACAAACAAAAAACATACTGATTTGCTGTTCTGTGTCTGTAGATATTACTTTTGGCTCAATATCTTCTTTGCCATCCTCCTTTTGCTCTTCTAAATTACCATTTAAGTTAGCTGAAGTATCTGCTGGCTTGGAAAAAATGAAAATAACATCATCTTCATCTTCAAAGTCATCTGGCAATGGAGTATCCTCATCCTCTAAGGTAGTTTGGGCTAATTTAACAGAAATACTGCTGTTCTCTTTAGTCACTTCTAATTTCTCTGTGTTTTCGGTAGGTGCATTCTGTGCTAATTCAATTGCTTCTTCATGCTCCTCTTTTCCACCACTAGAGACCAAAGGTGAAGTCTTATTTTTGCTCTTCGGCCACACATTCTCTGAATGAACTCCACATTTATGTAAAGGCGAGGATACAATTAATTTTGCTTTACTTTCTTCTGTAACCTTTTAAATAAAAAATTTTAAAAGGAGTTAAATTTTCAAGTAAAATTAATTATAATCACGCCTAAAATTAGATAAAATTGTACGGTAGTTCCCTTTTCAGTAAAAACCCAATATTCCATACTTTGCCTACCATTATACCTTTCATCTCCTTTCACAAGTAATATAGCTGCACACTTGCATTTAGGCATCTTTAAAGAAGCAATGATTTATAAACTTAAGAGAGTAATTTTAATATTGGCAATTTCAAAAAAATGAGAGGATATTTTTGGATAGGTAGGCTTTATAGTATTCTTGAAATCATACTGCAATGGAAACTATTAAAGAAATTAGAAGTGAGAGATCTTTAATTTAGAAAGATAACCACTGAAAGAGTTCTGGGGATAATTATTCCATAATATAAATGTAAATTATTAACTTCCTGGGTATATGTAGAAAAGATAAACAGTACCATCTATAGGGAAATCTTTCTATTGGCTGCTGTTTTGAGACATGTTGGAGAAAATTTAAGAGTATGAATATGGTTTTTAAAATACTTAAACTGAAAATTTTCTATACAATCAAAATTAATATACCAAGGATACGAAGGGAAGCTGTTGCATGAGAATAAATGTTAGGTGTATATAGAATAATATTAAAGAGAGAGAAAAAAAATTCTCCACTAGAGAAGTGGTCAAAGGCTATAAAAAAATTATTAAGTCATATAAAACAGTGATTTCAGGCCACTAATAAGAGACATTAAAGTTAAAACAATCCTTAACACCTTCAGACTGCCAAAGACAATAAAAGATGGAGATGGTCATAGTGAACTATTTTTGGAAATTCCATTTTTAATTATGAAAATAAAATGTCCATAACCTTTAACCCAGAGATCCAGTACTAGGCTTATACTACATGGAAGTCATTGAAACAGTCAAGGAAGTTCCCATAGACACTCAAATTATTTACAACAGCACTTTTTAATGATAGCAAAGAATTGGAAACAAGAACATGCCTATCAATTGGGGAAATGGCTAAACAAATCATACATAAATATAAATATAAATATAATGCAGCATCACTGTGTGAAAACCATGATTAGGCAAAGGACGGAAAATCTGCATGAACTATTGAGAAGTGAAGCCAAAAAGACTCCAATATAAACATGACTACTAGTCTAGTCTAGTCCAGCTACAATGGTCTGGACACATCATCCGCATGGACCCACAGCGAATACCAAGACAGGTATTCTATGGTGAACTGTCAGCTGGACTCAGGAAACAAGGTCGACCAAAGAAAAGATTCAAGGATCAGCTAAAGTCCAAATTGAAGACAGAATAAGCAAAAAGCACCACACAAAAAAGTAAATGTTGCAAATTATGAAGAATAAGTATAGCTCAAAAAAAGAAAAAAGAAAAGAAAGAGAAAAAAAAGAAAAAGAAAAAGAGATAGGAGACATTTTGAACCTACCACAAAAGTAGGGGAAGTACAAGAATGTGGCAGTTTGCTTTATATTTTCACTTTCTGATGTATTGCTCAGTTACTCTGATTTTTCCCTTTTAAAAAAAATTATTGGGGGCAGCTGGGTAGCTCAGTGGATTGAGAGTCAGGCCTAGAGACAGGAGGTCCTGTGTTCAAATCTGGCCTCAGACACTTCCTAGCTGTGTGACCCTAGGCAAGTCACTTGACCCCCATTGCCTAGCCCTTACCACTCTTCTGCCTTGGAGCCAATACACAGTATTAACTCCAAGATGGAAGGTTAAAAAAAAAAGTATTTGTTACATAAGATAGCTATTGGAGGGTAGGGAAGGGAAAAGGGGGACACCACTTTGATATTATATATAAAGATTTTTTTAGAAAGACAAACAACTATTGAGAGGCAGTATGGTTTAGTAGATAAGAGTGCTAGAATCTTTGACACATTCTGACAGTGTGAACCTGAATTCATTTAGCCTCTTAGTACCCTAGGAAATCTTTAAGATGATGACCTGAAATGGAAAGGAGTTTTCTCATCTGGGAGTTCTCTAAGCCAATGAAATGCCAACTTAATTCCCAATAAATTATCATGTAAAAAGCATGTGATAATGTGAAATTCATCTTTTCTCTGTATGTATATATGGCCCTAAATGCAAAACTTTTCCTTATAGGAGCATAGCCAAGAAACCAAGTTCTATTCCAAAGTTTCTGAGAGAGCTGCATAGTAGATATTAAATCCTACTTCTGACATTGGTTAGCATAACCAAGACAACTTTAACTGAATTTTAGTGGTCATTTGTGAATTGAAGATAAAAATATTACTTTGCATGAATGTTATGAATTTCAAATGAAATTTTATGTAAAGCACTTTGTAAATTTTTAAAGGACATGTATCTAAGCAATATGATACAGTAAGGGGCAGGTTGTTCTCAGAGCCAACAAGAAAGAATACGAATTAAAATCCTTTCTCTGAAATAGTTTTGGGTTGCTAGATCTCAATGCCCAAGCAACTCTCTAAAGTAAGATTACAGTTGAAATGCCTATCTAAGTAATGGGACTCTACATTAAAAGTTCCAACACCATTGAAAACCCAAGTCTAAATTTTGTAAAAAATTCTTTCTTTAAAAAATTCATTCTTGAGGTCAATTCTAAGCAGCAGAAGAATAGGAAGGTAGTCAATTTGATAGCTCAAGGCACATGAAATAGGCTTATATTCCTCTACTAAATTCAAACATTCAGTTTCTTAGGTCAGTTTCTCTATGTTTTATATATCAGGTCTTTTACTCCACTGAATAACAAACATTCCTATTATACAATTTCATGACTAAGACTAACTTTATCAGTCACAGAATATAAGAACTGTAAGGGATCTCATTAAGTTCTCTACCTCAACCCAAAGCTAAACAAAACTTCCTACTATGATATCTGAACAACAACCCTGATTTGAGACCTCTAGAGAAGAGAAACACTTTATTTCCTGAGAGCCCACTCCACTTTTGTACAGATCTAACAGTAATGAAATTTAAAAGGTGCTAAATTTCCCCTATGCAGCAATTATTTTCATTTTGATTTGCTTTAGTTTAACTATTTCTCATTTTGAAAAGTATTGTTTTCAGGCTTTCCAGGATTATCCTAATGAAATTTACATTAAGAAGATGACAATGTTTCAATATATACAGAAGCAAATCAAAACAAATTTTTAATGAAAAATGTGATGACAAATTAAGAGATAATGTAACAGGAATGGTATGACAAGGATTTCATAGATTGATTTAAATTTTATTTGATTGGAAAAAGTTTTGAGTTAGAATTTGGTTTTATTTCTGATATTGACATAGTTAGATAGAAGTGTGATACAAAATTATCTAACACAACTCTTTCACTTAATGTCAAGCATTTTCATTTAGATGAGGAAAACAAAACTCAGGCTAGATTTAGCAAATGGCATAGCTCTATCACACTGTATCTTCTATGTCTGTTACATAAAATAACCAAACTGATCATAACAGGGTCATGTATTAAAACTATCCAGTTCAATTCCCTTACTTTAAAGATAAGGAAACTAAGTGATCAAAACTAGAATTACTTTGAGTGTGCCTAGAATTCCAAAATAAATTATATTTTCTGACCTGGTACCATTGAAAAGCAAGTATTTGTCTCAATATATGACAAAATTAATTTCCTCAGCCATTTTTTATAGAAAACAAAATAATTAAGGGGGGGAAATTATTGTTTCAAACAGACAACTGAGTTGGAGGTGCAATGGACTTGTGTTCTATAGTTTTGACTTTGTTACTAGTTCTGCTGCCTTGGTCAAATCACTTAACCTAATCAGGCTGGAGTTTCTGCATTTGCAAGTTGGTTTGGATCATCTTTATGATCTCCTTTTAGATTTTATTAAAGACTGCATGTAAAGGTAGCAATAATCCACTATATTGTATATAGTGGTGTATACCACTGCTATAACTTCAACAGGTTAGTAAGAAAGGAAGGACAAGTCATTATATTTCCATTTTTTGTTCCAATCAGAATATACTGGAAAGAACACTTAATTTGGCTTGGTTCTACTTCTACCTAGCTCCTGCACATTTAAGCTATAATATTAGGACAATTATTTCATTTTTCTGAGCAGTTTCCTTATCTATAAAGTCACAATAATATTTACTTTACCTGCTTTACAGTTATGAGGAAAACTATATAAAATGCAATGCATTAAAAGAACATAAGCCACCAAACTTACTCCAGTATTCCATTTTGTTGTTACATCTTCTTCCATGAAGGAGATTCTAGTTTCTTTTGGACGTGGGGGAGGGGTAACAGATCTTCCAGGTGACCCAGAGGGTGATGCTAATGGTGTACGAAGACTGGACCTTAGTATGGAATGAGGAGTGAACTCAGGATATCCAGAAGTGGCAATAGATGTGGCCAATGCTTTAGCTCGCTATAAAAAAGGAATGAATGGAATTTTACTTTGAAATGCATTTAATCTGAAGGTGGTTTGTTTGAATTCAAATTTTCAATTTTTTAAAAAAATCAGTCAAAAAGTTTTAATCTTAGAATGTTTTAGAAAAATTGTGTTACCTTTAAGTACCTATTCTTATTGTTGTTGTTAGTACTAGGATAATTTGAACTAGGTAAACAAATTACTGCCTAAATTTCCTTAAAGAATTGTTGTACTGAATAAAAATTATAATACATATAATTTATAATATATACTCTTTAAAAAAAAAGTACTTCTAAAATACATGAAAATAATTTATTTCCTATAGCATTTTAAAACATTCTTCCTATAATCATCTTTAAAGTATTAAGTAATTTGGCAAACTCTGCATGGTACAAAAGATAAACTTCAGGTGTGGTCCTAACCAAAAACAAACAAACAAAAATTTAAATAATTATGAATTAATAAGGTTTGATTAAAAAAAAAACACCTAAAAATATTTAACAAAATTTAAGTAAGACTTTCAAGGATTATTAAATCTTTAACCTTAGTTTATATAAAATTTAAGCATTTATAGCATAATAGCCTACACTTAATTTCCTTCCCTTTAAACTATCTAATAAACAGAATAGGTAAAATGATTGTACTTTTGAGAATAAATTAGGAGTATCTCCAAACTAAAATTAAAATAAGCTTTTTGAAGTCAGAGACCAAGACTTATTCTAGGAGAATTTGACTCGAAAGAGAAAATCTCCCAAGAGACATAAAAACTGGGTTTTTTAAAATGGTGCTTTATAGTGCAGCATTTTCTTGTCCACAATTCCACTGACCATTTTGGTGTACCAATGCTTACTTATTTCATGTAAAGATGAATTAAAGTCACTGTAATAAAACTGAGCAGGGTAAGAGATCATTAATAATTTTTAAACATCACATAAAAGTTCAAATAAAAAAGAAAAATGAATGCCTTAAAAATTGAGGTATTCTAATAAAATTTAGGAAACAAAAAAAAAGTCCAATTTTATAAAAAATAAAATAAAAATTTCTGCTAGTATTTATAAAGGCCTAATACAACATACTTAATACAATGGCATATAGTAGACATATAATAATAATAATTATTATAGTATTATAATAATGCTTATTAATTGTTAGTACCATAATTTTAGAAAACTGGTAGAGAATCCATCCTTTGCTCTTCCAACTTCTCAAATTCTATTGAAGGCATCACTCTTCTTCTAGTCTCCCAAGCTAATAATTTTGGCATTATCCTAAACTCCTTACTCTCCCTTAATCTACATATCCAATCTCTTGCCAAACTGCCATTTCCACCTCTACAGGATCTCTTGAATTTGAATCCTTCTCTTTCCTCACACAGCTACCACTTTAATTCAATTCTTCCTTACTCTTTATCTTTGATTATTACAACAGCCCCCTAAGAGGAAGAGCTCTTTCCCTCAAACTCATTTTATAAATGAGGAACTATGGCAAATAGGGGTAAGTGACTTGCCCAGGGTCACACAGCTAGTAAGTGTCTGAGGTTTTGAACTCAGGAAGATGAATCCTTCAGCTAAGAAATATCAGAATAAGAAGTTAAGTGGCAGAGTGAATTCACTTAGGCTTGCTACTAAGACAGAAAATAAAGAGTTAAAAAAAAAGAGAAAGAAATGACTGAATGAACCAATTTACAAATATTCACAATCTTATTTAGAAGCAAAGGCAGCAGACATTTTCCTTAGGCTTTCAAGCTGTAGAGTTAAATGGGTAGTGTGTTTCTACTCACCTTCACCACAAGAGGGGTTTCGAGCAAATTTAATTCAGAGGCCCTGGTAATGTTATCAGGGAAACCTGTGAGCTGTGCTGTTGATGGCAATGAATTAGATGTTATATATACCATTGCTCTTGCTGGTGTGACTTGATTATATTCCAAATTTGGAGAGGCTTGAGGAATAGGACGAACAACCAAATCCAATAGTCTACACAAACAAAAATAAGTATAAAACGACAACTCAAGTTAATTAGTTTGTTAATAATTAGAAAATTATCAGACATAATGTAGCATAACCAATTACATTACATTTAAATAAATTTAATTTTGATGTATAAAATGCCATAATTAGTCACTTCTTTTAAGTTTCCATTATCATTCTTGGTCCATTCATTCTCATTCAATTTCTCTCTTAATTTGATTAACATACACTGTGTTCTTCTATTTGTCTTTTTCACTTTGCATTATTTCATAGCTATCTTTGTATTTTCCTCATACTCAGTCTTTATTTCACTAAAATTCCATTCCATTAATGTACAATTATTTACTTATGACTAAGCATTTCTCTATCTCAGAAAGAAAAAAAAAAAACCTGGTATAAAAATCTCTGAAGGGCTAGCTTTCTTTTCCTTTTGTTGGGGGGGAGGTAGAGGGGGGGTTGGAGACCAGGGGGCATAGCATTCTCTAGGTATTTTCCCAACAATGGGAATTAAACTACATGATTGATTTCTAATTAGTTCTCAATTCCACCAGTAATAAATGGGTAAATCTATTTCTAAAGAAATTTGATAGTTTCAACAGCTTTTAATCATTTCCCCTAATTTTAAGACTAACCAAAGGGTAACTCAGAATTACTTTTATCTGCATTTCTTTGATTAATGAGGCAGAGAATCTTAAAACCATTATTAATAAATTTATGTTTACTATAGAAAACTATTTATATGCTCTTTCTGTGATCAAGCATATATTTTCTTATTTAGAAAAAATAATTTGTCTTAATAAGAATAACAACTCTAAGACAGAAAGGCAAGGGCTAAGCAAATGGGATTGTTATATATAAAATTATGATTCTTAATCATAAATTTGAGTAGTTTGTATTGAAGTAGATATATAACTTTGCTATTACTGTGATTTTTACTACATTAATCCTAATTATGTCCTGCATTAAGGGAGGGTGTGAAATGGAAATCAGCATTTTTCAGGTAAACCTTTGTCTGAAACAAAGAGATGTGTTGTAAACAACTGTTTTGAAAAAGGCTAGAAATAACCTTCCTATTGTTTCATCAAGGATATCCTTAACATACAAGTAGATCAAGCATAAAGATGATAAATTTAGCAGATGGGTCACAGTTATAGATCTCATTTGTCTTTCTTGGGAATTAATATGATCTATGTTTTTCCCCTAGGACTTGACATAACAATGTCAGTATTTTTCAAGACTGCCTCCTATATGAGGGATTTTCTTACAAGAAAAACAAATCACATTTAATTAAAAATGATGCGGGAGACTATATCTATAGATAGAATTAGACTATTCTAATCTTATCTAAGTTCTTGGTCATTATTTCTCTGAGAAACATTAGGAATTTACTGAGTAATAACTCTGTCCCCTAAAGAGTACAATAGCATATGTCATTAAAAAAAAAACTGACACAATAAAATATGAAGCACTATCTCACTTCATTGAAAGGCACTATGACAGTTATGAAAGTAATCTTAAGTCACCTTTCATGAAAAGTTTTTAAAAGATCATTTGGAAAGAAGAGTTAATTATTAAGCATTTATTGACTTGGAGTTGAGAAAGTAGAAGCTTCTTAACAACAATGACTAATTCAGTTTTGGTTAGGTAATTCAAAACTATTATACATATATAATTTACATTTAAAATATCAGACAGCTTAAGATGAAATACTCTAGGAAAAGAGGGAATATTTTGAAAAAGCAAAGAAAAATTTCTTCAAATATAACACTTTAGAATAACCAATCATCATTTAAAGTTAGCCAAGAAACTCTTCCTTCTAAATACTCAGCCATGCACAAGAACTACATACAATTATTACAATATAAAAATATCTGACAGGCTGTTTTAAGATGAAATTGATAAATTATCACAAACATTAAAGCTAACATATCAAAATTTTGAACCACACAAGTCCAAAATTGTATTTTCATCCTATTATCCATCCTCTGAGTTTATTTACTCTTATAATCAATTATCACCTATAAAGAGATACTATTCCTACCTGGGTTATAAACCAATTAACATTTATACTGAAAATGCCAAACAAACGAAAGTTATAAAATCATTTTCCACATGCCACATTAATGAGAGGATACTTCTAGAACTAAACAATTAAATGTATGTTTATGTCCTAGAATATAAAAAGAAAGACAAAATGTCTTTTAAGGAAGGGAGCACAATATATTATAAAGCAGTTATTAGCTAAACTCGTTGGCACTAGATTAAAAAAATAAGCATACGGTAAAATAATAGCACATTAAGATGACTCATCAGTACCAATAAGATAAACAAGATCCAGAAGGTATAGTACATAGCAGTCTAGTGTTAAAACTAATAAAACACTATGGGACAGAAGATTGAGGAAACGGAAAAGAGTTTGATAAAAATTGATTTGGATCAGTTCAGTGCCACAATGATATAAATGTAGAGGTTCCCTCAGGCCATACGTAAAAAGAAGGCTCCTTTCCAAAGTGTGTTCATGCCCTCATGTGGAGCAGTTCAATGGCTGGAGATCAATAAATTTAGGACACTAGCTCCTAAGGGGGCAGTGGATGGAGTACCTGTCCAGAGTTATAAGGAAGGTTCCCACTTCTTGAGTTCAAATTTAGTCACAGAAACTTACTAGCTAATACTAGCTAGTGACCCTGGGAAAGTCACTTGATCCTGTTTACCAATGTTTCTTATATTAAAAAAAAATTGGAGAAGGAACTGCCAAGAAAACCCCAAATGAAGTCATGAAGAATCATAGACATGACTAAAAGAACTGAACAACAACAGTGAGGCAGATAATGAGAAAGATTAGCAGGAGGAAAAGCACTGGCAGAAAGGGCCTCTTCAAAAGAGACTGGGATTCATCACCTGCTGTTATACTGGGTATAAGTGCCAATAAGATGACACAGCCAATAAGCAGCAGCAGCACAGAATTGTCAAGAAACTTAAACTAAAGAACATATATATAATTGGGGGAAATCAATAACTTGGAGAGAAGGTTATCAAAAACTTGCACCAGTAAGGAGGATTTTCCTCTTACTAGAAAGGGAAATTGATCAACCTCAAATTTCTATCCAAAATATATGGGAAACTGATACAAATGTGTTAAAGACAAAGAGTGGTTTCCCCAAAATAAGTAATCTGAGAACATGAAGAGTTGTCAGAAAGAGTTGGAAAATGGAGAAAAAAATGCTATAACTCATTAATAATAAATCAAATGCAAATAAAAAAACACTAACAAAATGGCAGAATGAAAAATGATAGAAGTAGTTAATGTCGTATGTAAGACTAGAATTAATTGTTCTGTAAAACAATTTGTTATTAGGCAAATCACTCAAGCATTCACACTCAGCAATACCATGATTTTGCACATATCCCCTCCAATGGGCTGAGAAGAAAACCTTATATATACCAAAATGAAGAGGTAGGTTGAAATAGTAAAAAGAAGTCCAGCTTTGGAAATGGGAATTCCTACTGTCCAGTCTGGCTTCAAACATATATAGCATCTGTAGGACCATGAGTAATTCATTTTAATCTCTTCTGTACTCTGGGTAACTTTCTAAGACTATATAAGTCAGGTTCAAGAAATAAAACAAAACCAAAAAATATTCTAACCTGTTCTTTTGAAAAAAGTAGACATGAATATGTTTTTTAAAAATATGAGGAATTAGGAGAAACATGTGGAAAATGTACTATTGAAATAAATCAAGTAAAAGCAGAACATAAACAACATTACTTTAAAAGTTGAAAATGTTTGAAAAGTTGGGTATCCAGTAACGTATTATAGACCAAAGGCTTCTTCAAAGAAGAACAAAGCCCAGGATCAACCTCAGAAGCTTAACATGAAAGGATAGGTATCTTGGTAGATTTTGAACTCACCCAAGTAATGTAGTCTCTAACTCTTATTCATTCAATTTTAAGTCAGCTAGTTAATAAAATTTATTAAGTGCCTATTAAGTATCATTTATGACTTATAATAGATTTATATTTTATTGTGACATTGACCTAAACCAGGTTTTCATCAATTTAAAGCACTGGAGATACAAAAACGTCTAGTTTGGAAATCATTAGTTTTGTTTGTTTGTTTAAGTTTCCTAGTGTTCTCAGTAATTTAGTAATATTTTTTACTTAAAAAAGCTATGCTGGGAAGCAGCTAGGTGGCTCAGTGGATTGAGAACCATGCCCAGAGCTGAGAGGTCCTGGGTTCAAATCTGACCTCAGATACTTATGAACTATGTGATCCTGATCACTTACCCCCACTCTCTAGTTCTAAGGAAGAAGGTAAGGGTTAAAAATTAAAAAACAAACAAACCAAAAAAACCCTACACTGAGAATACATGCTGTTTTTGCACTTTTAATCTATAGAGGTACTAATTCCCCATAGGGTAAGGGAACAGTATACTGTTCTACTTCCTCCCTCAATGTTGGATAAGATAGGAAAATTTGTATTCATATTCTTAATATTTAATATTGGGTTATTCTGTTATTAAGAGTTAGATATTTGTCTTATTAGAAAGTACTTATTAACAGTGGTAGGATTTAAAACATGTTTTGTTGATAATGATGAGAAAGTTACTATTTTCCTTTTAAGATTTGACATATCTGTCTATGCTTTTCAGTATGTTTAGGGATAAGCCCCCCCACCCCCATTTCTTCTTTAATTTTATAATAAAGTCAGTAGAAAATGACCAGAACTCACTTTTCCATCAACACAGCAGGAAGGAACACTGTTGCCATTTTTAAAAAAAAGAATGCTTATACACAAAAATTATATATAGGAGAATCATTTAAAGTAGTGCATTCTTTGGGTAATTAGTTCAAATCACACTTCTCACACACGCTTTCTGTCACTAAAATAAGGAAAAGAGAAGTGTTACACTGAATTATGCAACACAATTCACCCAGGAATAGATCTCTTATAAAATATGAACATTTCCCCAGAATGTTGGAAGTAATAAAAAGTATAAAAAGGTGAAAAATGGAGATCTTAAGGATCTACATGATACCAAATGAATGTTCTATCTCCATAGTAAAGTTCAAATTTAAAAAAAGTTTGTGGTATAACTAAAAATATTAAGTTAAAAAATAGCAAAAACTACTGATGAGAGTCCCCAACAATGGTGAAATTTTGAAAAAAAAATGATTACCATCCTCAACTTGGATCCTGTTAAATTAAACTTAAAATCCGTTCACATAAAATGGGGACTTTTAATTTGGCAGTGGTCCAACAAAGACTTTTGAGTGAACAAAGTCTAGAACCAAAAATAAAAGATTGATGTGACTCAAACAGGTTCACAAATACATCTATAGGGAACTTGATTATTGCCAAATGGAAGCAATTAACTGTAGATGTGAAAAAGGTGGTTTAAAAAAAATTGGTTCTATTAATGGGAAAATAAATGGATGCCAATAATAATACAAATGACTTCCACTTAAAATTACCTTCTTATGAAGCTCATTAAAGGGAAACAACTTAACTAAACCTAAAAAAAGAAAAAATAAAATCAATCTTTGAAAGTTTGGCAGAATATATGCACATCTAAGTGCATTCTATAAAAGGAATACTTGAATTAAATATACATCACTCAATCTAATCTGTCTTGTATATTCAGAGTTTAAATAACTATTTCTAATAAAAATACTGAATTTATCATTGAGAAGGCTGAACGCATTACAAATTTAGATCACAAAATCTTTAGAAAATTCTTGAAGATAGAAACAAAATCAAACAAAAGATATTTGAGTCCTTTGAGAATAAGCAGAAAATGGTCACTGGCATGTTGAAGACAGAAGTTTATCTCCTGTACTATTGAGGATAGGGGATCCTTAACTGTTCATAGAACAGTAAAATGAGGCATAAATTTACAGAATTATAGGATCTCTAATTTTGGAGACTTTAGACCACGTGGACAAATCAAATATGAATAAATATTCCTTTTACTATATACCTAACAAATGGTCATTCAATATCTGTGTTAAGACCTCCAGAGAGGGAGGAACCACAACTTCTTAAAAGGTCTCTGTTCAACTTGCTTATCTAAACCTCAAAATTCTTTGAAGAAAAGCAAAACAAATCAAAGTCCACTTTCACAAGAAAGCTTTAAAATACAGCTATGTTTCCAACTAAGTCACTTCGCCAGACTAAAAATATTCACTCACATGGCATAGTATCAAGGTTGCTCACCAACTTGTCCTCTTGATATACTACATCTTCTTATTGTCCTTACTAAAAACAACAGTTCTATTATCTACAAAGTCTTGTAAATAAGTATTTTTTGATGCAGATTAAGATCACATTAATTTTTTTGGTTACTTTATTAGAATTTACTCATACTGAGCCTCTATAACTCTCAATTTCCCCCCCAGACAAATGGAGACTCTCTCATATCTACCCTAATCTTATACCTATGTTCTAATTTGCCAAGATTCTTACTGTCAGACAATGTGTGCTATCTCTCCCTTGCTGAGTGTCACCTACAAATTTGATAAGCAATCACCAAGGCCAATACAGTACAGGCTTAACCACACATACACGGGACACTCTAGGATAGGCATCCTTTCCCATTGATAAGGAATGATTATAGTAACTACTCTAAGTAAATGCGATTCCTTTGTTCTGTATTGTCATTCAACATGTGCCATCTCTTCATCTACAAATTTTATGTCACTGATTAAAAACATCTAATAGCACAAGGTCCAAATTAGCTTCCTCCAGTACTCTAAGAAAGGCTTCTACTTAATTTGATATAGAACTATTTAATAACTCCTCTGCAAGTCTATCTGTTTAAATGTACTTAATTGTATTTCTCCACCTTTCCCACAAAAAAGCATGATTTTTAAAAGCTTTGCTAAAATCTAGATAAACTAAAATATACTACATTCTTCTTGATCAGCCAGTTCAAAAATTCCTTCACCAGAATAACGAGGCTATGACAAGACACATTCTCAATGAATGATTCCTTTTGTAAATGTTTTCCTGTATGCCTTCATACTATATTGAAGACTTTTGCAAGGATATGAATTTAAGTACAGTGGACTATATTTTTCTGATTCCACTTGAATTTTCTTTTTGAAAACTGCGAACAATTTCCTTTTGCAGTTCCTATGCCATCTCTCCCATTCTCCATGAACATTCAAAAGACACTGACAATTCATCCAAGCACTCAGAGATCCATGAAGTAGTTCAATTGGGAAGTAGATCATGTGGGCTACCAAAGTGGAATAGACAATCTAGAAAGGTAGCACACTCCTTGCTCAGAAGTCTCCTGGATTCAATGACCACATTATCAGGTCAGCAGACAAGCTTAGTGGTGTCAGACAAATAGAACTGCACATTTATAAATTTCTTTCTTATTAACACATCAACACATTAAAATTACATAAGAACTATATTTTAATCTGATTTGGGTTATACTCAGGAGAATTATGGGCCTCATGCAGTCTATGAGTCACATGTTTGACATCTTTGGATTATTTAGATGACTCTTCCAATCCTAAAATTCAGTGATTCTATGAGGCTTTCATTGTCTTCTTCCTTATCTTTATCCTTATCAACTTTTATCCTTTTTCAAATACCTATTAGTCATTTTTGTTCTATCCTTTATACTAGAAAGATCATTTTCCTTGGGGAAAAGTAATTCTGTCTTCTCTCCACTGCCAATTATTATCGACCAAATGAATCTCAGTAAAGGTCTTTTCCTTCTGTAGAGTATTACCTTATTTTATTGTTTCCTTGTCAATCTTAGTTGAAAATATATGTGAGGAGCAACTATCTTAGTGGAGTCAGGCATGGAGACAGGAGGACCTGGGTTCAAATCTCCTAGCTATCTGACTCTGGGAAAGTTACTTAAGTCCAACTGCCTAACCTTTACTACTCTTCTGCTTTGGAACCAATTCTTAGTATTCCAAGATGGAAGGTAAGAGGTTGTTTGTTTTTTTTTAAACTTAAAAAAAAAAAAAGAGGGGGGCAGCTGGGTGGCTCAGTGGATTGAGAGCCAGGCCTAAAGACAAGAGGTCCTAGGTTCAAAGTTGGCCTCAGACACTTCCTAGCTCTGTGACCCTGGGCAAGTCACTAAACCCCTCATTGTCTAGCCCTTACCACTCTTTTCTTGGAACAAATAAACAGTATTGATTCTAAGATAGAAGGTAAGGGTTTTTTTAAAAAATGAAAATATTCTTGAGATATTTATGATAGGTGGTAACTCAAAATATGCAGACTATTTTTGTTGATATTCTTGCATAAAACCAAATTTTTTTTAAAGAAAGGTTGGACCAATCTCATACCTCAACCAATAAATTCTAGAACTACTCCAAAACAGTTGAGTATTTTCAGCTTTTCTCATTTTTCCACTTTTGAGGGTAGAGAAAGACATTAACTTCAAAATGCTTTTTAATACTAATTACATCTATTATTATTGATCAGGAGGGGTTTTATATGGGCATAGTAATTTTATTATTCATCTGAATGCTATTTGTTCATATCTTTTATTAAAAATCATATAGGAAATGATTTTTCATCATATCTGTGTTTCAATTTCTTATATATGATAGATAAAAATTGGTCATTTTTCTAAAGATTTCCAACTTGATCATTTTTAGCTGATTTTGATTTGTTTGTGCAAAAACTTTAATTATGAATTTAAATCATCCATTTTATATAATGATCAACTCTAAGTATTCATCTCCTCTCACACATAAGAGAGCATATACACACTCAAAATTTGATGCTTTTTGTTTTCTGCTTAATTTCTACCATCCCTTCTAAAAGGTTAACAAGACTGTACTTTGAGATTATCTAAGAATTACTTCTGCCAGGGCACCAAGAAAACATTATGTACTATATATACACCACCCACATCTCCTTGCTCTCCATATTTCCTAGAAACAAGATCTTTAGTCCTTTATTTTCCTTAGTTCATGCTATTCACTAGTGGCAATATTCCTATAAAAAATCCTCTTTACCTCATTTGCACCTGGACAGTCACACCTAACCTTTTGCCCTGTCCTTCAAATCACATCCTAATCAGATTCAATCTTGGGCCTTCTTCAAAATTCCCAAAACTTTCAAACAGTTTTCTTCGTAATTCCCTTGGTTCCTCCCACTGAGAGAAGTGGAATTATTTAATGTAAAAGCTTCAACCTTCCATAGTTACTATAATAATTCAAATTCAGCTATTCATAATTTGCTAAATTCATAATCTTGGCAATATAATTAAAGAAATTTGAAAACTATGAGACTATCTAGTCTAAGGCAAACTGTATTTAAATGAGAATTAAGCATGAAATAAGAAGCAGGTGATATCCTAATGGTCATAGAATAGGGAGGCAAGAGAACTACAAATTTAACAATCATCCCTAAAATAGAACAAATCTAAAAAAATTCTGAGTTTATAAAACATTGATATAAAAAATTGATAATAATCCCCACACTAACAAATTTATATGAAATATTTCCTAGATTTGCAATGTGTAACATTCTAAATGTTAAGCAAAAAAAAAAGTAAAAAGTAAAATCAAATGGTATATTTACAAAGTTAAAAGCTCTTTAGAAGTATATTTAAATTACTACCTATATTACCCCCTTTAACATTTTGAATTCAAAATATCTTACCTGGAAACTTTTTCTGATGCTTTTGTAATTGGTGTTCCAACAAATGCATCAGGCAAATCTGTATCGGGGAGAGAGTATACTACAGGAGAAATTTCTTCAATTTTAGGGCTATACAAAAAAGAAAAACATTGCAATTTTAAATACATTCGATGTTAAATTTAAGAAATTAATCCATTGTACAAAATTTGAAAGGAAAACTCTTAATTCCTCAATCTATAAAGAATATAATATATAATCATACTTTTAAAGAACTAGTGATTATATAGGTATGAGCTGTTAATTTCACCAATGCAAATCAAGAGCACTCTGTACCTTACCAAATAGTCTTGAAGAGTTACTATGGTAGAATCAATCTGAAGTCAATGCAATGATAAACCTATCCAAACTTAATACTAAGACAATGATATTAGTTTCACTCTGAGCATGGATTAATTCATTCTTTGTATCTGCATCCAGCATAGTCCCAGGCCTAATAGGAACTTAATATGTATTTGTTAATTGATTGACTAAAGCAGAAATTGTGCTCAATTTAAAATTATAAGATCTGTGGTCAAAGTCCAGATCTACCACTTACTATCTATCTATGTGACACTGAGCAAGCCATTTAATTTCTCAGTTCCTCTTTTGTACAACAAAGGCATTAGAGTAGATGTCTTTTAAGGTCCCTTTTGGTTCTAAATACATGACCCTTTTATTATCTGCTTCATCCCGGGACTTATATTAAAAGTTTTATCAAGCTTAGCAATTGTGTTCTGCTGGCATGTTTTTAAGAGTTACAATTCTGTGCCTTAATAAGGCAAAAGAGTAGAAACAAAGTAGAATTATAATGTAAACAAGGAGAAGCAATGGAGATGGTTGCATAGGTAGAAACAATAAAGAGTGAGGGACAGGGAACCAGCCTTGGGAGTCACAAAGGCTTAGTTAGAATTCATCTATTTCTGACACTTTGGCTGTGCCAATCATGACAAATCATGTCATCTCTCAATGGACCTTCCAGGCAATTATCTAAGTTGCAGAAAGTTGCTAATCTATAGTTTTAAAGTAAGATTTCTCATCTTAATTTAAGTCCTACTACTCTGTCCTGATCTTAAAATATTATTATTAAAAGGATTAAAAAACTAAAATATTACTTTCAGATAATGGTTCTAGTTGCATTCTCCAATAATACTGAATTCTAAAAGAAGGCTGGCCTTGCTGAAATAACTACTATACTTTTAAGAAGTCTTTCCTTAACAAATAGATAAATTGCATAATTAGAAGCAGTGTTTAAAAAAACAAACAAACCAGAAATATACTTACTTACCTATTGTAAGGGGATAAGTTATTTTTCAATTCATTTCCAACCCAAACCTCTCCAATTTTTGATAACACATTATTGATGAAGGCTGCTCTTGTAAGTACTGTTCCTGTTGTAGTTTGTTTTGCAACAGTAGATAGAGGCTTGGGTCTAGAAACTAAAAACAAGATTTAAGAGTTGAAAAAGACCTAAGAAATTAACTTAGTTCCGCCTCTAAATAAAGCACATTATCACACCTTGAAAATGGATACAATACTTCTATTTGAAGACTTCTTACATCTAGATTAACATTTAGCTGCCAAAATGATTCACAAAGCCAACAAAATTAGCACCTTGAGGAATGTGCTTCATTTTTTCTTTGTGTTTTTAGCTCAGAGTAAATGTTTAATGTTTGTTAAATTGAAAAATCAAGAGTTAAAAGAAAAAAGAGTAGATAAAATAGGAATCATTAAGAGGAAATAAATGATATCATAGCTGAGAAAAGGGGGAAGAAACACTTATAATGAACATACTATATACCAGAAACAGTGATAAAACAACTTACAAATATCTCATTTGATCCTCAAAACCATTCCAGTAGGCAGATTCTGTTATTATCCCCATTCTTTAGTTGAGGAAACAGATGTTAAGTGACTTGTGCGGGGGACATGATTAGTATTTGAGGCCAAATTTGAACTTAGGTCTTCTTGACTCCAAACCCAGTACCAGTATTCCTAACTCATTATACTTGGTTGTCCCCCTTTTTGTTAGAAAAAATTAACAAATGATGTAAGTAAATTAAAAGTTATTATGAATAAGAGGCAATATCCAGAGTGTAGAACATAAAGAGTTAGGAAAAGATCTCTCTAAGCAGAATATATATTCCTCAAGCCAAGCTTCAGTTTCCTCATTTGTAAAATAGGTACACATGCATACGCATACACAAATATTTAAAGAGAAAGAGAATAGTAAAGGGAATTGTAGACCAGATAGAGGTGATGAATGATTAAGTGTTTTGCTATTAAAAGATTATTATTGTTAGAGATGCTAACCATCTCCTTTTATCTACCTGGCTTAAATGTGAAGGCTAGAATAATTTAAAAGTGATATAAATATTGTGACAGCAAAACTCTGAATGGGTCGTTAGAAGTTTACTAAAATATATTCATTTTAAAGATTTGTTTTGTTCACAATATTGTTAATAGGGATAAAGAAATCAACAGGGTTTATATCCTATTCAAAAGAATTTCTTATAATCCACCAAAAGAAAAATTTCCCATGCTAATCTACAAAACTGTGAAACTAGTAAAGATTGCCCAATTTATTTATATGTTGTTTAAAAACAAACAAACAAACAAAAAATCCCACCAACTTTTCCCTTCTGTCTTATTATAATTCTAAGCCAGAGGAGCAGCAAACATTAGTCAATCAAGTTAAGTGACTCACCCAAGGTCAAAAATCTAGGGCATGTCTGAGGTCATATTTGAACCCAGGCCCTCCTGACTCTAGGCTTAGCATTCAATCCACTGTATTATGTTGCTTTCCTTTCATTTATATGTTCTTAAAAACTTTTCTGAGGCCAGTAAGAAGAAAAAAGCTTTGGAAATGCTATATTTGAACATGATATTTACAAAGCTAGGCTAAATGTCAGTTTGGGATTATAAGACTAAGTCAAGCAAATGAAAACTTACCTTCTCGAAAAACTGAGGATGACAAGTGATATGGCTTAGCTCGTTCCATGGCTAACTTTCGCTGTACTCTAGGAAGTATCTTTCCATATTGGTCTAATATGGAATTTCTAGCAACTGATCTCTCTCTCAAACGAGGATCACGATCATTCTATTTAAGACACAAAAACACACAAACATGCAAAAAAAGTAAAAAAATCAATCCTGAAAAATCTACAAAGGTCTTACCATAATATATAAAGGAATGATGTTAAGAAATGTACTATGAATATTTACAGAAATCAGGTCTTCCTTATATACCCTTTGTCTAACAAAAAATAACCCCTTCTGTACTGAACTCCAATGTCCTATCTTTACCTTTCTACTTAATCTTCAGTTCCTTATACTGTCTTTAATTGCCACTTCCTTCTCATTTTTTCTATAACAAAGTGAAACAAAGATAGGTAAAATCTCCCCAGTTATTCTGAAAATAACTTGTATATGTAAAGATAGATTGATAGTAGACGTTTTACACTTTAACTTGGTTGAGATTTCATTAACGTAACAACTACAATGATTTTATATTACTTTCTTGATCTTTAAAACTAAGAAAAATTTCAAATTCTCTTTATTATCTTGCTGCCTCTAACTGAAATTAAATCTTACCATGAGATTAACTTTCAGAGACTGATTCAGCTGCAATGCAGGGATATAATTGGCTCGTTGCAAATGGTGAATTAAAAGTAACTCATGATTCTGAACACCAGCATTGGACTGTAAAAATTTCACTAAACATTCCTAAGAGAAATAAAAATGTATTAGCAACTCATCAAACTAATTCCCAAGTTTTGAAAACTTTATTCTGATGAGAACATACTTGTTCAGTTTCTGTGAATGGTAATTTCAGCAAATCTTCCATTAAGCCCATTTCCTGACAGGCTTCATACATGTGTTTAAGTAATTCCTCTACATTTAACCGGTTTGAATGTTGACGTAAGAGACTCCATGCCTCAACCATACACCTGCAATTAGTATTTGATAATTTCATTATTCCATACAAAAACTCCCTAGAATGGTGAGAAACTTTATCCTTTAAAGAGCTCCTAAATATTTTCACATAATAGCTCATATCACCTTTTTATTAACTGTCTTTAAATCTACAAATTGTCTACAAATCTACAAAGCTCATTCCTCACAACAACCCTGTGAGGTAGGTAGTAGACTTATACTACCACTTAGCAAATACAAATTTAATTTAAAAAGCTACAACTTTCCTTGATGAGATCTTTTTCCTTTTTTCTTTGTATTCACAGGCCAATTAACATTTCTGGCACCTTTTAGCTTCTTTCTATTTGTGGCTTCTCCTGTTAAAATGAAAGTTCCTCAAGGACAGAGACTGTATTTACTGTCTTGCATTTGTACAACTCATGCTTATTTAGCATAGTAACTGGCACAGAGTAGTGAATAATTAATAAATGTTAGCTGGTTAAGGTGAGTGGGAATTTTAAAAAATCATTTCATCAAGTATTGAACTGAGCTGAAATTGACTAAGCAATGTGTTGGGAATTATGTGGAGCCACAAAAATTAAAAGCAAAGGGCAAGTTTCCTTCCCTGAATGAATCAATCATGTACCTAGAAAACAAGACAGAGAAGAATCAACTGGTAGCAAAGCATGGTATAATGAAAAGATCACTGGACTAGGAATCTCGAGTCCACTCTTCAGCCTTAGGTAAAAAGAGAATGGGATAATACCTTTTACCTATTTTGCATTATGTCGATTAATGATATGTGAATAATTGATAGCTATTACTCTTTACACATTGACATACTATAGTGTGTTAAAGTGTCACAACAGGCAATACAAACCAAAAGCCCTATAGGAGTTCAAAGCAGTGGTTCAACATATTTAAAAATCCTTTTCTCGAAACCCTTCCTTTTACCAACTTCCTTATTTGTAGCAAAGCCATCAGTATTATTTTTGTCTTCCCATATTTGTAACCTTGGCATTATCTTCAATTCCTCATTCCCTCTCACTGCATGTAGCCAATCAATTGCCAAATTTTATCACTTTTATCTCTACCATTGTTGCATTTAACTTCTTTTTTCGACACAGGCACCACCCCCAATTTTAATTTTACATTTTGTCTGGACTATTGAAATAGGCTTTATGATAGCTCTCCCTTGCCCCAAGTCTCTTTTCTACATAGCTGCCAAAGTACATAAAGTTCACACATATATATCTGATTCCCACACTCGCTTCTTCAATAAATTCTAATCGCTTTTTGGTTGATTATCTAGGATTCTTTAAGTAGACCATCATATCATCCACAAAGAGTGAGCTTGGTCCCCTCATTGCCTATTTTAATATCTTCAATTTCTTTTTCTTCTCCAATTGCTACAGTTAGTGTTTCTAGGACAATGTTAAATAATAGAGGTGATAATGGGTATCCTTGTTTCACTCCTGATATTATTGGGAAGGCTTCTAGTTTATCCCCATTGCAGATGATGTTTGCTGATGGTTTTAGATATATGCTGTTTATTATTCTTAGGAAAGGCCCTTCTATGCCTATGCTTTCTAGTGTTTTCAATAGGAATGAGTGTTGTATTTTGTCAAGGGCTTTTTCTGCAGCTATTGAGATAATCATGTGATTATTACCAGTTTGCTTGTTAATATGGTCAATTATGTGGATGGTTTTCCTAATATTGAATCATCCCTGCATTCCTGGTATGAATCCTACCTGGTCATAGTGAATAACCCTTGTGATCACTTGCTGGAGTCTTTCTGCTAGTATCCTATTCAAGATTTCTGCATCTATATTCATTAAGGAGATTGGTCTATAGTTTTCTTTCTCTGTTTTTGACCTGGATGGATTTGGAATCAGAACCATATTTGTGTCATTAAAAAAAAATGGTAGAACTCTTTCTTTGCTTATTCTGTCAAATAGTTTGCATAATATTGGGATTAGTTATTCTTTGAATGTTTGATAGAAGTCATTTGTGAATCCATCTGGACCTGGAGATTTTTTCTTAGGAGTTCTTTGATGGCTGGTTCAATTTCTTTTTCTGATATGGGGTTGTGTAGGTAGTCTATTTCTTCCTCTGTTCATCTAGGCAATTTATATTTTTGTAAATAGCCATCCATATCACCTAGATTGCCATATTTATTGCCATATAATTGGGCATAATAATTTTTCATGATTTTCTTAATTTCCTCTTCATTAGAGTTGAGGTCTCCCTTTCCATCTTGGATACTGTCAATTTGGTTTTCTTTTTTCCTTTTTCTTAATTAGATTGACCAGTACTTTGTCTATTTTATTTGTTTTTTCAAAGTACCAGCTTCTAGTCTTATTTAAATCAATAGTTCTTTGACTTTCAACTCAATTTCTCCTTTGATTTTTAGGATCTCTAATTTAGTCTTCATCTGAGGATCTTTAATTTGTTCACTTTCTAGTTTTTTAATTTGCATGCCCAAATCACTGCCCTCTGCCCTCTCTAATTTGTTATTATATGAACATAAGCATATAAATTTCCCCCTAAGTATTGTTTTGGATACAACCCATAGATTTTTAAAGGATATCTCATTGTCATTTTCTGCAATGAACTTAGTAATAATATAGACTCTAAATGAACATCCAAATGCAAACAAGAACATGGAAATAGATTTTGATCAAGGACACATGTAAATACTCAGTGAAATTGCTATTCAGCTACCAGAACGGTGGGGGAAGGGGAGGGAGGGAAATAACATGACTCTTGTAACCAAAGAATAATTTTCTAAATTGACTAAATAAATTAATCTTTAAAAAATTCTAATGGCTCTCTAGTGCCCCCAGGAAAAAATAAACCACTCTTGCTTTGAAAAAGTTCTTCATAATCTAGCCCTAAAATATTTTTTCAGGCTTATTATATGTTACTCCTTTTACACAGAGCTTTTTTTATTACACATTTCAAATGTGAAATTCTGTGTGCCATTTGCATTGGCTGTCCACTAAATTATTTTCTCATTTCTCCCTCAAAAATTTCTTATATTAAACTCTGTGGCTCAAAGTCCCTTCTATGCCAAGTCTTTACTGATCCTCCCAAATGTTAGTGCCTCCCTCCCTCCCTCCCTCCCTAAATATAGAGTATTTATTTAATCTATGCATGCCTTACACCTAAAGAGAATGTAAGCTTTCTGAGAATAGTAATTGTCTTGGTTTTTTTTTCTTCCTCTTTGTTTGAACACCTAGCATATAGTGTTTAAATGTTTATAGCAGAAGACTGTTGACTTGTTGAAAGAAGGAAGAGACCAATGTGAGAGATCAGTTGAGGAGAATTTGCTAGAAGAGAAATGTGATTTGGCTATCTACTGGCAGACAAAAAGGAGTTTGTTAGTAAGAGAAGAGGCAAACAGCAGGATGCAGGAAAAGGAAAAAAAAATCTGAAGTCACCAGAATTAGAATCTTTGCTCTGCCAGTTACCAACAGTATGATACTAGGAACACTGCACTTTCTGGGACTGAGTGGATTTATTTATAAGATATGAACGATTATCTATGAAATGAAATGAAGGATCCTTTTCTATATCTAAAGCTATAACTCTAGGGATAGTATAATCAATATAGCTAATGAATGGAGACTCAAACTTGTCAGAATAATTAGAACTAAAAGAATAAATTGAGGGGCAACTATGTGGCTCAGTGAAAAGAGAGCCAAGCCAGGAGTTGGGAGGACTTGTGTTTAAATCTTGCCTCAGATAACTTTACAGCTGTGTGACCCTAGGCAAGTCACTTAATACCAATTGTCTAGCTTTACCACTAGTATCAATTCTAAAACAGAAGATAAGCGTTTACAAATGAAACGAAATGAAATCAATAGCCTAAGGATATATGTATGAAAGTAAATATAGAACAGAATTCTGAGGAAGGCAAAAACAAAATAAAACAAACAAAAAAAACATCTGCAATGAAGCCAATAGAATAGGAAACATGGGCAAAAGAAGCAGGGATTGACTTTAAAGACTTTTTAAAGCGATATCTTTTTTTCCCCAGGCATAGGACAATGTTTTACTATTTTAGAAAATGTAGAAAGATTAATCTAAATATTGGGAGGCCAGGACCATTACTGCCACTAAACTAAATGACCATAATTTTTAAAAATCAATCTTACTCATTCTTGAATTTCTAGCATAGTTAATGAATATAAATACTATTATTTTTAACCAATAATAATTAACAACCAGAAATACTAAGCAATTACACTCTGAAAAGACTTTAAGCATAAAGCTTTTAGCATAAAAATTATAAAAGAGACATGAAGAATCTAGGAACTGACAAAACTTGTTTTATGAAACCCCAAATTTACCCTTGCCCCATGGGAACTTGCCTTCAGGAAAGTCCCTGACTAACCCCAGTCCCAGACTGAAGAATAGTCTCTCAAAGAACCCTGGAGAGAAGTGGTGGATGTAGTCAAATCTTAAATACCCTTCTTGTCCTCTTGGTTTCTCTTATTTAGACCTTTCCCAGGTACCCAAGATTTGGGTTACAACCTCTTTCCCAAGGCTCTATATAAATAGTCAAGTTTTCCTTAATTTCATATATTCCCTATGTTATAAATATAACTTCAAGTTCTTTAGTTCAACAGACATTCCCATTCTTGGTGTTTTTTCCAGAAGCCCCTGGCTCTGTGTGGCAAGCGGGCCATAAAGAGCCTTTATCCTGATTAACGATTTGTTCTTTTGTAACTTGTTCGGTGATTCTGTGTTTTTACTACTATAACATCTTCATTCCTGATTATATAAAAGTTGTATTAAAACAACTACTTCATCCAGCAATGTAAAATAATGTCAGAGTGATTAGAAAACATTTCAGCTATATAAAGCACAGTGAAGAATTACAGTTAAGATGTACAGAAAAATGGGTGATCTGATAAAATAACCCTTTAAAAATATCTAAATTGGGTCTCTCTTTTGATATTAACCAACAGAGTTGAAAATGACCTTAGAAAAGCCATTAGTCAGTTGCCTACCTCCTAGTTTTAGTAGATACAGTGAACAAAAGGCAATTTTTGCTGATGACTGAGGGGCATGACTGACACCAAATACCCTATCGATGTAGGGTTATTCCTAGAATTGGGATGAATTTGTATTAACCAAAACATACCCTGGAACTTGTTTCCTGGTACAAATCCCTGATATCTTGTTTTCTTGTCATAAGTCTCTTTTTCAAAAAAGTAGAGTGCAGAAAGTACAGCTGCATGACCTCTTGTGCAATGTGACATGGCTGCCTTTCTGCAAAATTAATTGATCAAAGGCTAATAAAGCAGTTTTCTACCAAGTTGTTTTTCTTTGTCCTCAATAAAAATTGTCACTGTCTTTATTAGTGTCCTTTGACATGTCAGCAGCATTCAAAACATTCACTAACTTAAGAATCAATAATCAAATTAACTCTCTAGTTTTTGTAAACCCATTCTCATTTCTCTTTCATAATTAAGAAAAATCTACAGCTCTGAATAATTTTTACCCTATTTTGATCTTAAAGCACTTCATACTTTTGTAATATTTAACATGTCTTACCTCTCTTATAAGTCTGTTAACTCCCAAGGGGAAAGAAGAATATCTTATTTAACTCTATGGCTCTAATAATAAAATAATGTGCTCATTTGTTGAATGACAAATGAAACCTTAGAGATTTTAGGATACGGCACCACTGTGCAACAATAGGAATGCCTGCCATTTTAATTGTTTAGTTTTTCTGCTATTGTGATTGTTCGGAGTACCAAATAACTGAGGAATTTTTAGACTCCTTAATAGAAAGCACACTTACATAGTGGAAATTTGTAATATAGAGTCTAAGACACAGGCATAGGCTAAGGAAACTAAAAATTTTTTTCATAAGTAGTATGAGAACGTACTAACCCCAGAAGATTGTTAAAACAGGATAAAACAGAAGCATTGCAATAACCCCTCTTAGATGAAAAGAGCAACTACCTAGCTCCCCCAAAATCATGCTAGAAGCCTAATCTCTACTATAAATTTTTTATCCTGGACTATCTTACTTCAAAAGAGGTCTTATTTCTATTTCAGTTATTTTTCAAAAACCTGCCATTTCTCATTGCAATTCTGAAAATATCTACCAGGTAAAATATTTTGGCAAAAACTTTAGCTCAGTCTTCTAGATTTATACAGTGGGAACTGGCAGTGTGATTAATGGTTTGGTCATTAGATCAATGACGAGTAAAGGAAATGCTATATTAAAAAATTTTGTAATGGTAAACAATAAATACAATTAAAAGGTTCAAAGGAAAGTAAGATACACAACTACATTCTAGTAGTATGATCTTTGTCCCATGCTGTTTTATTAATACATAACTGAGTAAAAACTCATGTCAGAAAATTATATTTCTACCATTCATGGCAATACATTACTATGTACACATTCACAAAAACCATGAATGAATTATGGTTAATGTAAGAAAGAAATACTATAAATAAATTAATAAATGTTTGAGAGCTCCCAATCACTAAACTTCCCATAATAAGCCAATTACTATTTGGTATGAATTTTCCTTGAGTTGCCCCTTAAGCTAATTTTAAAGAAAGACAAAATGAAAATTCATACAGAGAAATGTGATGATTAAATAACTAATATTAGTGACAATAATATATGCTATAATCAATACACAAAGCTAAAAAAAAAAGAAGAAAGAAAAATCCCTAGCCCTAATTAAAATAGTCAATTTGTGATTATCCAAGTTATGGATCATTTTAAGCCAGTTTCTCCTTACATCAATAACGCTCCTGGTCACCTAGCCATTTCATCAATTAATGAGCATTTATGAAATGTGAATTAATTTTAATACCAGATTAAACAAAATAGAAGGAAATTTCACAATAATATACAATACAGGTCAAATAACAGAGAAGTGTTTTTTCAATTATCTACTCCACTGTTTCCTTTTCATTAACACAACTAATCAAGTATTTACCTCATAATCAAATACTCTTGTTACTTACCTATTGAAAAGCAAAACAGTGAGGTGAAGCATAACCTCATTGCTACTTGACACAGATGGTTTCATAGTTTGAATGTATCTAAGGGCTAGTTTATGTTCACCTTGGCACATGAAGGCCTGAATAATCTTTGTATGTTGCCATGTCATAGACTTGATTGTAGCTGGATGAAATAAGAGATCCAAAGCACTCTGTCAAAATGACACAAAAATAGTCCTCTTAATTTAATATATTCAAGATAATCAAGAACATTGTTTCAAAAGAAATACTATGTAAATATTAAAAGTAAATGAAGTAGTTAATCTTAATAAATCTTTAAGAAATAAAGGGCTACTAGGTGACAATGGGAAATGTAAATTATTTGCATTCTCCCAAATTAGTTTATTCTCCCCATTAGATAAATTGTAATGAATCCAGCTTAAATAAGCCTGTAACATTTGCTAAATGTTTCAACAATCCATCCTGTCCTTTACTGAGGAAGTTAACATTTTAGCTTTCACAAGTTAAATAAGTACCACGATCTCTAAATGAATAGAACATCTAATCCCTAATCAAATAATATATTGGGGGGGGGGGGGTGCGCTCTAGTGCCTCCTAGAGATATTTTTAAAATCTAAATTAAGCAATTAATCTATAGTCATTCATCACTGAATGTCAACCACCCATCTAGGTTTTCTGAGCCATTGCTACAAGCCAAAAATCCTCTTAAAGAAAAAGTTGAAGGGGAGTATAATCAATTTTTCATGATTGATTTCAATCAATATTGAAAGAAAACCTAGTGAATTTCTACCTGTCGGTATTCCAGTAATTATCAATAAAAGCAGTTTATCATATTGCAATCTGTTTAGTAATTGTGTCTAATTTCCTAGAAATTTAATTTCAGATAACCCAAAGGAAGAAAATTATATGCTTACCTCATAGTCATTATGATCTATAAGCCAAAAACCTTGAATAAGCTTAACTAGGCCCCAAGGGATTGCAAAGGCAGTTGGAAACGATTCAACTGAAGTATCTGTCTTATTTGGAAAAGAATATATGATATCAAGCAGCAAATAAATGGTCTTAAAAACATTTGATTAAGGCTAAGAACATAAAAAATGGAAATTTCCTACAATTCCTTAATTTGGCTATAAACAGGAAGCAGTACCATACAGACTTAAAAGGGACCTCCTTTTTAAGGAATTGTTTTTATTGCTTCAGAAATCCATCACAGTATATCTAAAGTCAATCAGTGATCTTATCAGGAGTATCTGGATATTAATGCTTTAAATGTCTTGTCTCTCCTCCTTTTTCCTCATTAGTATGGATTATTAAAATAGAGGAGCTCAAAAGGAGCATAGACTAAGATACTGTCTTCCTGATGTTAGCTTGTTTAAGAAATGTAATAAAAGGGCAGCTGGGTAGCTCAGTGGATTGAGAGTCAGGCCTAGAGAATGGAGGTCCTAGGTTCAAATCTGGCCTCAGACACTTCCCAGCTGTGTGACCCTGGGCAAGTCACTTGACCCCTATTGCCTAGCCCTTACCACTCCTCTGCCTTGGAGCCAATACACAGTATTGACTCCAAGATGGAAGGTAAGGGTTTAAAAAAAAATGTAATAAAGAAAAATGTGTCAAATTCTTGTTACCCAGTTAAGCAGTGCTAACTAAATTTGAAGACTTCCCTTACTAAGCTAATAAGCTTAAACACAATATACAAACAAGTTCTTGAAGTCATTCTAGCTCAATTTCTTATATAAATGTGTCATTTCATGTGTCATGCTTAAAACAAAGTTATTTATCTATAATATTTAATAATATTAAAAGGATACAATAGCATGTTTATTTGTTTCATCAATGTTTTCCAGAAGATATACATCAAGAAGTGCCTATAAAATAAAGAATTAAATTTTAGTGTGTATGTCCCAACCATAAATGCTTTTTCTTTCTTCCTAGTGCAATGCTTAGGCACAGGAAATTTAGTCCTCTATCACATGCATGGCTGTGTCAAGAAACTAAAAAATTACTGCAGAAACTTACATGTAGGCTAGCAGGAGGATATTTTCCTGTGCCTCCTTCATCCCGTTGCCATAATTTCTCAATTCGATCTCCTAACTGGGAAAGCATTCCATCAATCATCAAACAGTCAGCGTTCCACTTCCCTCTGAAATGAGGACAACATAAAAGACAGTTAGTTGATCATAACATTCTGGTATACGGGTATGAACAAAATGCCTCAGGAAGACAGAGGTCTAAATCAATTCTTTGCCAGAGCCAGGGCTGAGACTCCAAATATCCAAGGGGAAGGAAATTCTAGATACAGGGTCCACATTTTCTCCAGCTAAGCAATAAGCATTCAGGGTGGAAAAGAACTTTTGGTGAATTTAGTCAATGAAAGTAATGCCTGAAGTCACATGTTCTTAGATTTATAAATCTCAAGAAATTCCCTATACATCACAGAAATAAGACCTTTATAGAAAAATCTAAAAATATTTTTCTGCTCATTTGCTGTTTCTCTTCTAATTTTAACAGAAGAGGTTTTATTTCTGCAGTAACATTAATTTTATATAATTTTAATTTACCCATTTTATCTTCTGGGAGCTTCCCTTTCCCTTTTTTGGACAGGAACTCTTTTATCCATAGATGTGAATTTATTATTTAATTTATGTATATTATATAATTTATTCCTAGATCCTCCTAACTTGCTCATCATGTTCATCTTTGTTTGGAGCTTATGTTAGTATACAATGTATGTTGGTCAGTATCTAGAGTTCTTGCTACACTGCTTTTTAATTTTCCAAGGAATTTTTGTTTGAAATTAAGTCTTTCCCCCAGTAACTGCTGTAGGCTTTGAGTTTTTTGAACACTATGCAAAATGAGATCATTTGCTTCAGTATATTGTGTATCTAATCATTCCACTAATTTACCTTTTTATTTCTTAACTAATGCCAAATTGTTTTGATGATTACTGCTTTGTAATAGCTTGAGATTTGGCATTGCTAGACATTCCTCCTACTTGAAATTATTCTTCCAGATTCAATAAACATGTATTAGGTACTTACTAAGTACTAGGTACTGTATTACGTGCCAAAGACACAAAAAGGGGCAAAAGATAGTCTCTGCCCTCATGGATCTTATAATCTAATGATAGAACTGGATAAATTTCATTAAATTTTCTAGCTTTTTAAAATAATCACTTGGTTTGATTGATATGGCACTAAACAAATAAATTTATAGTCTTGTCATTTTAATTACATAAGACCTGACTACCCAGAGGCAGTTAAAATTTCTCCCATTATGTAGATGTTAATTATTTGTGAAAAATTTTTTGTTATATTCATATAGTTTCTGTATGTCTAGGCAGACAAACTCCCAAATATATCTTAATACATTCTGCAATCCTGCTGGGTTTTGTTGCCAACATATAGAAATGCTCATAATTTATGTGGTTTATTTTTTACCATGCAATTATGCTAAGAAACTGCTTTATTAATTTTAAAAATTGGTCATAGTATCACTTAAGCAAACTATCATGCCATCTGCAAAATGAGGTTATTTTATCTCCTTTTTGCCTATGTATATTTCCTCATTTTCTTTTTCTCACCTTATCTCTATAGCTAGCCATTTCTAGCACTATATCAAATAGTAATGATGATAAGAGACACTTGTTTCACCCAATTCCATGAGAAAGGCCTCTATTTGTCCCCATAATCAATAATACTAGATATTGGTTTAGATATGAACTCACGTATCATGTTAAGGAAAAAAAATACATTTATTCTTATACATTCTGGTGTGTGTTTGTTTTTTAATAGGAATACATATCTTCTCAAAAGTTTCTTCAGCATCTTAAAAAACATCACATGATTTTTTTGTTCCTATTAACATACTCTATATTATGTTAATAGTTTTCCTACCCTGGTATAAACTGATCATCATAGTATATTATCTTTGCTAAATATTTTAAATTTTGGCATCACTATTTATTACATATATTGATCGATAGTTTTCTTTCTTTTTTGTTGTTGTTTTTAAATTTCTTTTAAGACATTTGATTTTACCAATTACATGTGATAACAATTTTCCACATTAGTTTTCTGAAGTTATATGATCCAAATTCTCTCTCTCCCTCAGAGATGGTAATTTGAACTACACTTAATATGTATTATCATGCAGAGCACATTCTTTATAGTTCATTTTTGTAAGAGAACATTCAGAAAAAACCAAAACCCCCTAATAAAAACCCAAATAAAGGATGGAAAATCACATTCTTTGATCTGTATTCCAACTCCAAACTTCATCCTTTGGAGGATAGCATTCTTTTACATGAGTCCCTCAGAATTGTCTTGGATCACTATATTGCTGTTAGTAGCAAAGTCTGTCACATTTGATCATTCCACAATATTTCAGTTACTGTGTATAATGTTCTCCTTGTTCTGCTTATTTCACTCTGAATGAGTTCAAAAAATTCTTTCCAGTTCTTTCTGAAAAAATACTGTTCATCATTTCTTCCAGCACAATATAGTATTCCATCACCATCATACACCACAATTTGTCCAGCCATTCCATCTTTCGTATCAAGATCATATTTGTGCTGTAGGAAGAATTTGGTAGGATCTCTTCTATTTTTTTTTCAGTTAATGTAATATTAACTTTCTTTTATTGTTTGATAAAATTTGCTTTCAAATCCATCTGATCTGGGATTTTTTACTTGTTTGGAAGCTCATTTCTGGGATAGGGAAACACTAGATAATTTTGTTACTACCCGGTTAAATAAATTAAAACAACAACAACAAACTCTTACCTTCCACCTTAGAATCAATAACATATATAGGTTCCAAGGCAGAAGAGCAGCAAGGGAGATAAGCAATGAGGGTTAAGTGACTTGCCCAAGGTGACAAAGACTAGGAAGTATCCGAGATCATATTTGAACCCAGGACCTCCCCTCTTCAGGTCTGCTCTCAATCTACTGAGCCATCTAGATGCCCCCTACTTGGTTAAATTTAATAGATGAACATTACTAATTTTTAAAGTAGTTTCAAAAATTTTCCATTTTAAAATGCTAGTATGTGTTTTTTTTTAAGTTTTTATCCTTCATTTCCTCTTCTTTTTTGATATGGTAGCTGCTAAAGTAGGCTAAAAAGGACTTCACTTAAAATCATACATCTTGTAAACAAAACCCACAAATTATTCATCATAGTAATCAAATTCTTCTGGTCTTTGTAGAATGAAATATTAGATACAGTCACATTCTAAAATGGGAATTCTGACCATATTAGCCCAATAGACCAAAGCCCAATCCTCTTTCTATTGCATAGATAATATTATATTTAAATTATTTAATAATTTAATTTAATATTGATTATTTAAGATTTTAATAATAATATAAAATAACAATTTAATAAACTAAAATAAAAATTATTTAATAATTAAAATTTAATGCTATTTATATAATAGAAAGAGGATTGAGCTATGGTTCAGGACAGAAGACCGGATTCTATCCCTTCTTGTCTTGTCATTTCAGCACATACTTTGTGGCAGGTACTGTGCTAGGCACCAGAGATATAAATACAATAAATGAAATAATTCCTACGTAAGAAATATAAATTAAAATATATGCAATAAGAATATAAGCTAATATAGACATATAGGCACATACATACACATGTATATGGTCTCTCTCCCTCGCCCTCTCCCACTCCCAGCCACCAACAAAATAAAACAAGTTTGGAAGGGAGAAAACTGGAAACTGGAAAAATGGGGCAAAAGGAAATAGTAGTTGGCAGGCAAAGGAAAGGGAACACACCATTAAGATGTATAGCCTTCAGCAAATTATTTACTCTATAAAACAAAAAAAGAGCTGGAATTTAAAGATTCTAACTCCATAACTATTAGTACTGGCAGTAAAATAAAAATCTTTCCCCAGAAACATGTTTAAACAGTAGTATTTATCAGTATTTCCTGAATCATGGGGGCAGCTAAGTGGCACAATGGAATGAGAACCAGGCCTAGAGATGGGAGGACTGAGATTCAAATATGACCTCAGACATTTTCTATCTATATGACCCTGGGCAAATCACTTAGCCACCACTGCCTAGTCCTTACCATTCTTTAGCCTTAGAAATAATAATACAGTATTAATTTTAGGATGGAAGATTTTTTGTTTTTAAAGAAAGAAAATTTTCCTGATTGCAAAGTACCTTGCAAGACGCTGAAGCTTCTGTCGACGACTAGTGTAGTAGCTCTGAATTACAGGGTAGTTGTACCATAATCTTGACAACTGCATAGGATCATCTACATATTTTTTAAAAATAGTTTTAAAAAAAGTTAATGTTTCTACAAAATTCAAACGATAGGTATTTTCTACAACATTCATCTAACATTTTTACTAAAAGTTTTACCTCATGCATTTCATAGATCATTTTAAGGAAAAAGGGAATACAGTAATTACTTTTCAATGTAAATATCTAAAGAAATTAAATCTATCATGAAAACTTATAGAATAACTTATTTTAAACACTATAAATCTGGTATTCTTTAAAATGGTTCCATAACCCATTAATATTTCAATTTGCATAATTTAAGATTTGAAACAAATGGCGGAAACTACTAATTATGAATATATTTAGCAATAAAAGCATTTAGCAATATGAATACAAATTTACATGTTATTAGAATATGGGGAAGGTTGACAGGGGTGGGGGTGGGGAGAAAAGGATTAGTAAGTACAATGTAATGGAAAACTGGGAAACTTGTCAACAGCACTTGAAAAACCTGTTAAGAAAACGCTAATAGCATAGCTCTACATTAGTATCTATCTTGCAGAGAATATTTTCATTTTACTTTTAAGTAAAAAGGTTAACAACCTTGAATAATAAACCATAAAGGCATTCAATCATAGGTATATAGATTTCATCACCTAAGTTCAACCCCTCATTTTGTAGATTAAAAAAAAAAAACTTAGTCCAAGAAAGGTTCAGTGATTCACCCAAGATCACCTGGCTAGTATGTGGCAGAGAGTTTACAGATTTGCCAATACTAGTGACTGTATATAGGAACTCTTAATGAAGAGATAAACAGGTTAAAATCTTTTAAAAGAGCCTACATTATTTACCCTAAATTATTATAATGATGATATTGGTACTTCAACCTTTAAAAAAGAGGTTTTTCCCATACCAACCTTGAGGGAGCCAGTACATGTATTTTTACATATTTAACAACTAAGGAAACATTCAAAGATGTTAAGTGACTTGTCTAGGAGTAACACACCAAGCAATTATCAGAGCCAAGATTTGAACTAGGACACTTTACACTATCCTGTATTATTTCCTAAAAGACAATTCACTTGGTATTAATTTTCAAAATCCACTTTTTCTCTGTAAGAACATATTATTTAAACAAATAGTTCAAGTTAATATATTACATGCTGCATGAATTACCTAAAACATTCATAAATTTATTGATAATAAATAAATAACTATCCAAAAAATATCTTACCTAAACCTTCTGGTAGGAGACCAGAACGAGAAAACCAAAGAACCACTTGTGCATATTGAGAGATAAGGTTAGTAACCATCTGCTTATTGGTTAAATCCACCAGACCTGTAAAGATAGGTTCATTTGAATGAAATACTTATTTAGTGGTTAATATAATTGGTCATGCTAAATTTCTCAAATACACATTAACTGGTTAAACCCTTTTGGAAACAAAACAAAACAATTTCAGCAACATATATTTTACCAGGAATGTGATAAAGATAAAATACGTTAAAAAAAAAGAAAGACAAAAGTCCTAAATCAGTGAAGCCAGTCATAGACAAACACTTTAATAATAAAACATCATTTAATATCTAGGACATGGGAAATCAATTAACTCCTACAAAAAGCAACTCCTCTAAATAGATGTTCATGCTGAGAGAAAAGATGAATATGATGTATACACCAAAACATGGAAAGCCTTTTTACATGACTCCATGTGAAGTAAACAGTCAAGGAAAAAAGTATCAAGACTATATATAGCTAGCAGTACAAATGGGAAAATGATCTTCTCCAAAAATTCAAAAGCATATATTGCAGAAATATAAGAAATAAACACAACTAAAAAGATAAGAAAAAGACCTCATATTTCACTGCTTTTTCAGAGCAACTAAGTTTAACCTAAATGGAATACTATAAATATTCTCAAGACTTTTTTCTAGGGGTTGTTCAATTTTGCCAAACAACTTCTCTTCCTCTTCTTTCTTTTATTTTTCTTTAAGTTTATTTGTTATTAGAAGAGATGACTGTGGGAGGGGGAGGAAGGAGTGATACAGGGAGAAATGAAAGGCATCAATAAAAATAGATTGGGTAAAAAAGGTATGAGAAAGGGAAAGAGGTACATCTGGATATTTAGGCTATGTGGGGAACTCGATTCCTTTCACTGTCACAAAAACTAACATATCTTATGAGATGGTCTTTGAAAAGTACTGTGGCTGAAAAATTTATGACCCCACAGTCAACTTGTGGGTTAAATCACTCCAAATTTAAGTAAACCACTTTTTAAATAGATAGCATAACACCTGACGGTTTCTAGTGTGTTAGGACCTCCTAGAGGCAATAATAATATCTCTGAGAATAGCCTTTTAAGAATGGAAGATCAATTCCAAGCTATGATGAGGCTTTTGTTTTTTTTTTTAATGTACTAGCTATAAAGTCAGACTGTTTGTAGCCTTGTTATTTATAGCTATTTTTATTATGTATTAGAAACAAGGTTAACTTCTAAATACATCTACATATTAATAAAAATGAAAACAGTCTTAAAAAAAATCCTAACTAAACTTACTAATTTAGAAGTCTTCCAATGTCACTTTCTCCTTTAACAATTCAATCATATTCTAATAGAAGTCAACATGAATAAAACTCTTAAAGTTGCCTTTAACTGAGGATATCTAAAGACATCAACCTTTTATTATACTCTTTTAAATACTCATTTAAACCAGTTAATCAAAGGGACATTTTTGTGTGCAATATGCTTAAAATGAAATGTGTAGGATCAATTATGCTGTAATGTATTATGATTTTACCATAGCCAACAATAGTGTTGTAGTAAGCAAAAAATGTTTAGAAAAAAAAATTACATGCTAGAGGTTTTTATCTTCCCTTATAAGTAGACTGCAGTCCTTAATATTAAGAAAGAAAATAAGATCTTTTGCAAGTCAAGATATTACAGTTAAAAAACTTTTCAGAAGAAAAAGTGAACAAACCTCTCTCGGTGAGCTCTTGAGCCTCTGATAAAAAGCAGTTTAAGACTGTGCTAAGGTTGCTAAAAAGCAACTGACAGTGCTGAAGAGACTGGATAGTTTGTGGATCAATGAAATGACAAGAACCATCAAATAATGAAGCACCTATTGAGGTAAAATTGAGGGTAAAAATAACAAAACTGGCATTAGTATGAATCAATAAAGTTGGCAAATTTAAGTATCACAAAGGCGATTTGGCATCAATTTTGATGATGAATGAAAAAAAATCACAATTGTAAAATGTGACCTCTTAAATCTAGTGCTACTAGATAAAAAGGACCATGGATATAAGAGCTGGATGAGATCTCTGAGGTCATTCAGTTCACCTTTTCATTTTACCAATGAGGAAACCCAGGCTCCAGAGTTTAGGTGATTTGTCTAAGTCACACAGCCTTTAAGGAGTATCTGAGATGCAGGTCTTTCTGACTCCAAGTCAGGTAGTCTAAACCCACCACTCTGCTGTTATAAAATAGCTATTCTATCTAGTTTTAATGACATCACTATTTTAATTCTTTTTTTCTGAAGCCATCAATATTTCTGTAACAGGACAATGTTCTCAATCCAGCACTGCCAAATTTGTTAATGGAGGGATGGGAAAGAACAGAATGGACAGCTAATAGATTTAACTTGGAATTCACAAACTGATTCCACATCCAGGTGTTAAAACTAATTCTCTAGGCACCTAGCTCTTTCCTATTCCAATTTGAGAAGTGCTAAGCATTATCCAAGTTGTAACCATAAATGGTTGCAATGACCTAGACCAGTGTTGGCAAAGGACTGGCATGTGTTCAGAACCAGCACTCAGGGAACTGCCCCGCTTCCCCTCTGTCCAGTCCCCCAAATGAGGACTTCCTCCCTCTGCTCTTTGGGGTAATGAGTAGATCTCACAGGCAGCTTGAAATTGCAGTGTAGGCCCGAGAACTTGAAAATATTCACCAATGTTGACCTAGAATTCTATTTAGGTTATACTGAGTCCTTCGACATGTGAGTGTAGTATCAGAGAGAGGGAAGAAAAATCCAGAGAACTCCCCTCCCAGAGAAGACTTTTGGGTTTGGGAATTCATATCAGTAGGCAAAATCTTGAACTAAAGGCATTCTAAGAAGTGGTGCTTCTTTTTGGGTAACAAATGTAGATTTTTAAAAATAGATGCTTCTCAATTTATTACATTTTATTGCTATTCTAAAATAATCTGGTCTTACTTAATACCATTCTAAGATAATGGATGAATTAAATAAAAACTAAAAAACATGGAATATTAATTGTTAATGCACAAGTGTTTAGATAATTTAAATGTTACTACTCAGTATAGCTCTTTTATTTCACAAACTGCATTCCTCCCTCATCAAAACAAAAAGCACCTGAAAAAACTATGGAAAGAATATTATTAATATTATCTTCATGTAAAGAAATCTGGATTAAGTGACTTGCCCAAGGTTACATGGCTAGCAAATAACATTACCCAGATTCTGACCAAGAAGCTCTTCTGAGTTCAAGTCCTTTTCACTACAATATTTTATTTTACTACTCTTAAGTTATAGAGACAAAGTAATATGAACACAACTGTGTAAAAATTGCCAGTTATTCCTTTTGGAAATAAATATAAGTTAAACAGTTTTAACATAAGCCATGGTTAATAAAATGCATTCTTGGAAACTAGTTTCAGGAACTATAGACAATGGAATTATTTTAAGCAAGTTTTTTTTGTTTGTTTGTTTATTTTAATAAAAACCCTCACCTTCCATCTTAGAGTCAACACTGTGTATTGGCTCCAAGGCAGAAGAGTAGTAAGGGCTAGGCAATGGGCGTCAAGTGACTTGTCCAGGGTCACACAGCTGGAAGTGTCTGAGGCCAGATTTGAACCTTGAACCTCCCGTCTCTAGGCCTGGTTCTCTCAATCTACTGAGCTACCCAGCTGACCCCTTAACCACATTTTCACAAAATAAGGGAACTCCTTAAACTATTTAACATATTTTTATAGGTAAATGATGATTAAAATAACTTCTTTAGTAATTTAAACATTTCCTAAGGGACGTAAATTAGATGACCTCTTAGGTCCCTCCTAGAACCCCTACCTTACTACCCTCTATGTACTCTATTCTCTACTACTCTGCAATGCACAGGGATTATAAAGGCAATGATAAAAAATGGACTATGTGCTTACATTATTTTACTAACAAAATCAAATGTTATTAAAACTTGCATTTAAAAGCTAAATGTGCAACATACGAATTGTATTTTCAAACCAGAATCTAAATTCTACGCCAATTCCAGGCTTGAGAATACTTACATATTCGATCAAATTCTTCTTTTGTAAAAACCACTTTATTCCATGTCCACTCAAGAACGAAGCGCAAATTAGCAGCAGAACTCGGTTGCTCTTATTTAAAAAAAAGGGGGGGGGAGGGGGGGAAACTATTAATATATTTCTTCAAAAATACAAATATAATTGACCATATCAACAACCAAACCAACAGTAATCACATGATTATCTCAATAGATGCAGAAAAAGCCTTTGACAATACAATACTCTGTTCCTATTGAAAACACTAGAAAGTATAGGAATAGATAGGCCTTTCTTAAAATAATAAACAGTATACTTAAAACCATCAGCAAACATCATCTGCAATGGGGATAAGTTAGAAGCCATGTCAATAAGATCAGGAGTGAAGCACGGATGGCCCATTATCATCTCTATTATTTAACATTGTACTAGAAACTATCAGTAGCAATTAGAGAAGAAAAAGAAATTGGAGGGATTAACAGGCAACGAGGAAACAACTATCACTTTTTTTTTTTAATCCCCTTCCCTTCCATCTTGGAACCAATATAAGGGCTAGGCAATGGTGGTTAAGTGACTTGCCAAGGGTCACACAAGCTGAGAAGTGTCTGAAGCCAAATTTGGACTTAGGACCTCCCATCTCTAGTCCCGGCTTTCAATCCACTGAGCTACCCAGCTGTCCCCCAACTATTACTCTTTGCAGATGATATGATGGTCTACTTAAAGAATTCTAGAGAATTAACTAAAAAGCTAGTAGAAAAACTACTTTAGCAAAGTTGCAGATTATAAACCCACATAAATCATTAGCATTTCTATAGATTTCCAACACAACTCAGAAGCAAGAGTTAGAAAGAGAAATTCCATTTAAAATCACCCTAGACAGAGAGCAACTGGGTGGCCCAGTGGATTGAGTCAGACCTAGAGTTAGGAGGTTCTGGGTTCAAATCTCACCTCAGACACTTCCTCGCTGTGTGACCCTGGGCAACTTACTTAACCCCCATTGTCTAGCCCTTACTGCTCTTCTGCCTTGGAACCAATATACACTATTGAATCTAAGATGGAAGGTAGGGGCATAAAAAATAAATAAAATCATCCTAGACAATATAAAATATTTAGGAATCTATTTGCCAAGACAAACACAGGAATTATATGAACACAACTACAAAACACTTTTCCACACAATTAAAACTAGATCTAAATAATTAGAAAAATAATAATTGCTCATGAGCAGGAAGGGTTAACCCTAACCCTAAATATAATAAAAACGACAATCCTACTCAAATTAATTTACTTATTTAGTGCCATACCAAAAAACTTTTTTATTGAATTAGAAAAAACATCAAAGTTCAACTGGAAGAACAAAACACTGAGAATATCAAAGGAACTAATGAAAAAAATGTGAAGGATGGAGGTCTAGCAGTACCAGATCTTGAACTGTACTATAAAACAGTGGTCATCAAAACAATATGGTGCTGGCTAAGAGACAGAAGGATCAATGGAATAGACTTGGGGTAAAAAACCTCAGCAAGATAGTGTACAATAAACCCCCAAATCTCAGCTTTTGGGACAAAAACTGCTAGGAAAATTGGAAAACAATATGGGAGACTAGGTTTATATTAACATCTCTCATCCTATATGAAGGCAAATGACTTAAATATAAAGAAGGAAACTAATAAGTAAATTAGATGAACATAGAATAGTAGACCTGTCAGATTTATGGGAAAGGAAAGATTTTCAGACCAAGCAAGAGAGAGAATATTACAAAATGTAAAGTGAATAATTTTGATTACACTAAATTTAAAGAGTTTGTACAAACAAAACCAAATGCAACCAAAATTAGAAGGGAAGCGACAAATTGGGGAAAAAATCTTTATAATATAAACCTCTGACAAAGGTCTAATTTCTCAAATCTACAAGGAGCTAAATCAATTGTACAAAAAATCAAGACATTCCCCAGTTGATAAATGAGCAAGGGACATGAATAGGTAGTTTTCAAATAAAGAAACCAGAACTCTAAATAAGCACAAGAAGCGCCCTAAATCTCTCATACTTAGATATAAATGCAAATCAAAACAACTCTGAGGTACCATCTCACAACTAGCAAATTGGCCAATATGACGGCAAAAGAAAATAATAAATGTTGGAGGGGATGTGGCAAAATTGGCATACTAATGCATTGCTGGTGGGGTTGTGAATTGATTCAACCATTCTGGAAGGCAATTTGGAACGATGCCTAAAGGTCTTTAAAAGACTGTGCCCTTTGATCCAGCCATAGCACTGCTGGGTTTATACCAGATAATAAGATATAATATAATAAGAGATAATAAGGAAAAAGACTTTTACAAAAATATTTATAGCTGCGCTCTTTGTGGTGGCAAAAAACTGGAAAATGAGGGAATGCCCTTCAACTGGGGAATGGCTGAACAAATTGTGGTATCTGTTGGTGATGGAATACTATTCTGCTCAAAGGAATAATGAACTGGAGGAATTCCATGTAAACTGGAAAGACCTCCAGGAATTGATGTGGAGTGAAAGAAGTAGAACCAGGAGAACATTGTACACAGAGACTGATACACTGTGGAACAATTGAATATAACAGACTACTCTACTAGCAGCAATGTAATGGTCCAGGACAATTCTGAGGGACTTATGAGAAAGATGCTATCCACATCCAGAGAAAGAACTGTGGGAGCAGAAATGCAGAAGAAAAACATATGATTGATCACGTGGTTTGATGGTGATATGATTGGGGATGTTCACTTTAAATGATTGCTCTATTATTACAAACAGTAATAATATGGAAATAGATTTTGAACAATGACATGTTTAAAACCCAATGAAACTACTCATTGGCTCTGGGAGTGAGGAGGGAAAGAACATAAATCATGTGACCATGGGAAAATATTCTAAATTAATTAATTATATAAATAAATTTAAAATAAAAAACTGCAAGGCAAAAATAAAGTAAAATAAAATACAAAGAGAACATTAATTTCCTGGAGTAAAAAGCTTTACCTTCTGTTGTCCATCTTTTAATGCATCCAGTTAGGAGTCCTAAGGAACTTGTCTGAACTGCTGCAGACAATATAGCTTCTAACTGTTCTTCCTAAAATAATTTTTTTAAAAAAAAAGAGAGGATGTTGAAATTAATGAGAAAGGTTAAAATGCCCAGTTTTAAATTCAACAATTTAGGGTAATTTGCTTATCAATGGTATTAAGTCCATCAAAACTCACTAAACATTGACAATAGATAAGGAACACCCAAGTTCTAGATGGATTTACAGATTTCTAGATTTCTTCTAGCCCTAAATCACTCATCCCTTAAGGCCCAGAATAAATTACGGGACCAAACATGTTTTCTTCCAAGTCTTGTCCCTACCACTTTTTAAAAGTAAATAGAAGAGGAGACAACTGGGTAGTACAGTGGACTGAGAGCCAGGCCTAGAGACAGAGGGTCCTAGTTTCAAGCCTCAGATACTTCCTAGCTGTGTAACCCTGGACAAGTCACTTAACTCCTATTGCCTAGCCTTTATCACTCTTCTGCTTTGGAATAAATAGTATTGATTCTAGGGTGGAAGGTAAGGTTTAAAAAAGAAAAAAAAATTAAATAGAAGATATAAAGGAACTTCAAATATCATGTTCCACAGAATTGTTCTAATGGTCACTATTTGAGTATTGGATATTTAGTAACTTATGACTAGGAATTAAACAGCTGAGAGTTGTATATCTGGTATCATTTTATGTCTGTCACAAATTTTTCAAAACATAATATTAATTAACCTGACTTTAACTCTAAGCTATTATCTTTTTAAGATGTTTCCATTTTAATCTTTCAGTCAAGTATCTCTATTATTATTTTTATACGAAATAGTTTTCTAAAAGTCCAACTACAAAATGAACACAAATGGGATCTCAGAACTGAGCACTAGAATACCTTTTAGACATAAATCGTCATGTGAAAAATGACATGAATTAAAAATACTATAGTAGCAGGAAAGAACAAAATTGAGACTCCTAAACAATTTAAGATTTTCTTTAAAGTAAAATACTTAGTATTAATAATACTTCTTTTGCACAAACAAAATCTTTAAAACTAGGATAAAAGAGCTTGCTGTGAGGGAAAGGGAGGGAATTTGAGGGAATTTGATAAGGTAACTAAAATAACAAACAAAATAGAAAAGTTGATATCCTAGGAAAAGAACCCCTTCTCAAGCAAAGCAAAAGTTTTCTATCCAGAGGCAGCAAGCAGGAGCAGAGGGTCCCTCTGAAAAAAGTCAGAGGATGGGAGCAACTAGGTAGCATAGGGGATAGAACACCAAAAAAAGCAGGCAGTACTCCTGGAGAGCAGGAATTTATTTCAGTGCCCAACACATTCCTGGCTTGACTGATTTTAAGGTGGGGGAGACAGGTTGGATCTTTGATGGAAAAGGTATAGGGAGAATCCAATGAGAAAATACATTCTATTGGTGCAATTTGGCAACTGTTTTGCTTCTTTTGGTTGCCTATGCTACTGAGATTTTTAACAAGTTGCCAGGCACAAACCCTAGGTTAGAATTGGGATGTGAAACCAGGTCTTCCTGATTTAGACTTGAACACTAGACTACCAGCTCTTTCCTAAGAGTAAATTATAATTTCCCACATTCTGCTGCTCATTAAATTAATTCCCATTAAGAAATGTCATACTCACTGCAAAGAGAATACTTAAATATTTTATACTGAACCGAAAACATTTAAAAATTTTATTTATATTCTATCTACTTAATTATAAATATATTAGATAATTCAAACCAGAAAGTGCTTTTTCCAAAAATGTTTTGGGAAATAGCAAGTCATACCTTTTACTGCATGAGAAGCTGTTAGATGCAAAAAAAGAGAAACAAAAGATAAAAGAATACAGACATTTTAATAACCTCACCTGACTTAAGCTGGAAGGTTGTACATCAATAAGTCTTGGAGAAAGGAGGCCAGCCACAAGACATCTATTATAATTATCAGGAATGGCTTCATTCAAAGAAGGTCCTGATTTCTTTAAAAAGGTCAAGGTCTGAAATAGTGATTTTTAATAGGTTCTTAAATAATTATTCACTTTAAGTAACTTGGTTAACAATCATTTTAAGTAATCCAAAAGATGGCAAATTAACCACTATCATAATTACTCAAATGAGCTAAAATTAATTTGTTTATCATTTTGAATATAATTCTCCAGATGTTCTCACTAATGAGAGAATTCAATGATGCAGAGGAGAATCCATTTGTCTTTCTCAGTTAAGGCATTCATTAATTAATTACCTCAGTGAGCCTATTAATTTTATGTTCCCTTGACATTTCATTAATAGTGTATGACCAATCAATTTTTTTCTAGCCATACACTTTCTGCAGATATGTCTTGTAGTGCTCTTCCTGGACACTTATTTTTTTTTTTTTGAGGTAGAATACTATATATATATATTGTCAGACATTGTTGATTGTTGATGTTGAACTTTTTTCTCATTCTTTTTTTTAAAATATATTTTATTTGATCATTTCCAAGCATTATTCATTAAAGACATAGATCATTTTCTTTTCTTCCCCCCCACCCCCCATAGCCGACGCGTAAATCCACTGGGCATTACATGTTTTCTTGATTTGAACCCATTGCTTTGTTGATAATATTTGCATTAGAGTGTTCATTTAGAGTCTCTCCTCTGTCATGTCCCCTCAACCGCTGTATTCAGGCAGTTGCTTTTCCTCGGTGTTTCCACTCCCATAGTTTATCCTTTGCTTATGAATAGTGTTTTTTTCTCCTAGATCCCTGCAAATTGTTCAGGGACATTACACCGCCACTAATGGAGAAGTCCATTACGTTCGATTATACCACAGTGTATTAGTCTCTGTGTACAATCCTGAACACTTATTTTTAATATATTGCAGCCTGTTAAGAATCTTGTGTGATTTTTGCATACCTATCGGAGATAACTTGTAAAGAGGAACTTTCTTCAAGGATACAAAATTTTCTGAATTTTCAGTCACCAAACAACGAGCACTGAGGATCCCTATATTCTCTATCAGTTTTAGCCAGTTATATGATTAAAAATAAGCAATTTTCAATTCTTTTCTTGAAAAGTATTTGTTTACATTCATTAGACCACTTAAGCATTGAGGAATGGATCTTAAGTCTTAAACATTTAAATCAGTTACTTATATATCTTCTATGTCAATTTATCAAAAACACCTGTAGATTCTCCCTTCCCACTAAACAGCAAATTCTCTTATACTAGTTGCTAAGATTTTGTTCCTGAATTTAATTTCGCTTAATTACGAATTATCTTTCTTTGGATATGGATGTACACAGAGACAGATACACTGTGGCACAATCGAATGTAATAAGACTTCTTTACTGCAATGATCCAGGACAATTCTGAGGGGCTTAAGAGAAAGACCACTATCCACATCCAGAGAAAGAACTGTGGGAGCAGAAACATAGAAGACATTTCCTTGATCACATGGTTCGATGGGCATATGATTGGGGATGTAGACTCTAAACAATCCCTCTAGTACAAATATTAAAATGGAAATAGGTCTTGATCAATGACACGTAAAACCCAGTGGAATTGCTCATTGGCTCTGGGAGTAGGGGAGAGAGGAGAGGGGAAGAATATTAATTATGTAATCATTGGAAACATTCTAAATTAATTAATTAAATGAACTTAAAAAAAAAGAATGATCTTTTATGATCACCTTTATTTCCATCTCTTAACTAGATGACTTTTGAGCTGCCTTTCAGCTTCTAATTGTTCCAAATCTATTTGGTTAAGAATCTTCCTCTCATACCAACAGCATGGAAATGGGTTCGAATCAAGAACACTTGTGATACCCAGTGGAATCGCGCGTTGCCTATGGGATGGGGGGGAGGGGGGGAGAGATTGGGAATGATCTTTGTCTCCAATGAATAATGCTCGAAAATGACCAAATAAAATGTTAAAAAAAAAAAAATCTTCCTCTCATGGGGCAGTGAGGTAGCACAATGGACAAACATTGGGAAGACCTGACTTCAGCTCTCAACTCAGACACTTGCTAGCTTTGTGACCTTGGGCTAGTCATGAGCTCTTACTACTCTTTTAAGAATTGTAGAAGGTAAGAATTAAAAAAAATCCCCCCTCCAGCCATTGTAATGAAAGATAACAATATAGATCTCTCTTTTTTTAAGTTGACATGACCTTAAATATTCAAGTCACATATTCATTGAGTTTACTGTGGCATATGCTGGAAGATTCTGGTCTGTAACTAATTTTCTAACAGGATGCTTTCTGATTTGTCTAAAAGATACAGTCAAATAGGGATTTCTTCCTCCTTAAACTGGGCTATTTCTTCCATTGAATTACTTTTTGGTAATATATTCAACACATAGTCATAGCAGCACTTTTCTTTTGGCAAGAAAAGGTAACAAATTGGAGACCAAAATCCATCAGCTGGGGAATGGATAAACAAACTGTAGTACTCGTAACTGTAATGAAATATTGTTATGGTTCAGTTATTTAATATTGTCGCATGCTTCACAAACACATTTGGTATTTTCTTAGCAAAGATACTAGAGTGGTTCTCTAGTATCTTCTAGTACCTTCTCTAGTACCTTCTAGTTCTAGTCCCTTCTCTAGCTCATTTTAGTGATGAGGAAACTGAGTCAAACCTGGTTAAGTGCTTTCCCCAGCATCACAAAGGAAGATTGCATCTGAGGACAGATTTGAAATCAGGAAAATAAGCTCTCCTAACTTCAGATCCAGTGTTCTATCCAATGAATCACATAGGAGACCATAATGGAACATTACTGAACACTAAAGTGAATATGATATATAATATGAAGAATTTTGAGAATTGTGGGAAGCCTTCATGAACTGATGCACAGCAAAGTAAATGGACCTGAGAAAAATATGTATATTACTACAACCATATAAATGTTAAAAATAAAACAAAATGACAGTGAATGGAAGATAATTTTAATGACCAAACATGCCTTATAAAAAGATATAAAAAAATGTGTGTTCCTTCTGGACAAAGGTAAGGGTTATGTGGAACATTACACATATAATCAGATTAGTTAGTTTCCTGAACTACCTTTCTAAAGCCTTTCTTTTTCATCCATTGATGAGGAGAGATATGTAAAAGAAATTAATAAAATTTTATATTAAGCAAGTAGATAAAAAGTATAGTTTCAATTTATGAGTGTAGTTTCTATTTAAGGATAACTGTGGCATAATCAAGAGTAGATTGCATCTGAAGAGATAACTACAAATATTGATTCTCTAATTACTAGCTCTATTACTTATAGACAAGTCTCTTGGCCCTCCCTTTCATACAAACAATAATATTCACATAGCCTGTCTCATGGGGTTGTTCTTTGTAAATTTTATCTCTCTATAAATGTGTACAATTTAAAAAACAATCAGCACAATCATCTATGTAACTAAGAATAACTATATAACTATAACTGAGTGAGAAATGTTAAGTTCATTTCTCCATATTTTGCGCTGAATATTTACCTACCTCCTTCTGAAAGCCAGTGCAAGTCAGGTGAATAATTCCCGAGTTTAACAAACAAGTAGCATCTAAAAAAACAACAAAAATCCATTTTAAAGGTTTAATGAAATTTAATAATAAAACTTAACTTTTTAGAAAACTTATTACCAAATTATCTAAATAAAGATAAAAAAACTGATTTATATACATTTTAAGAGGGGGGAGAAACACAGTAGCTAGGTGGCTCAGTGGATTTGAGGATTCCTATAGACAGAAGTTTCTGGATTTAAAATCTGGCCTGGCTATGTGAATCTGAGAAAGACACTTAACCCCAAATGCCTGGGCCAGTAATGGTGAACCTTTTAGAGATGGAGTGCCAGCCCCTCTCAAGTGCCACGACCCTTCCCCCCACCAAGACTGAGTGCCCATACCACCCCTGACCCCTACCACATGCTGGGTACATCCCACCCCCTCTTACCCCATATAGGGGAGGGAGAAACTGCTCCTATTGGGCTGCTGGGCAGAGGGGTGGGTGAAATGAGGAACATTCTCAGCAATTGTAGAGAGGGGAGGGGATTGGCCTGAGCTCTTTATTCTCTTCCAGCTCTTCTTCCTGTGAGCCCCCAACCTTACCATCTGTGTGCTTCCATTGGGCTGTTGGGTAGAGACAAGGAGGTGAGGCAGCAGCTTCACCCAAATCCCTCTGCCTTTCTAGTAATGAATTCTGGGGGTGGGGAGGAAGGGTGGCTGGGTACCCACAGAGAGCATGCTGCATGCCATCTTTGGCACTCACACCATAGGCTCACCATCACTGGCTTAGGCCAAACTGCTCTTCTGCCTTGGAACCAATACTCAGTATCAATACCAAAATGGAAGGTAAGGGTTTTGAGAAAAGAAAAAGAAAAAAAGAGCATACTAATCTGAGATTATACATGTGAATTTAAACAAGTCACTCAACCATGATGGGCACTTAAGTGTTGAGAGTAAGACAGCTGCTAAGATCTCTTCTATAGTTGTAAATCCATTATTCTATATGAAGTAAATTATCTGAAATACTTCCCCCTATAATTATAAGATGATAGAGTAATAATCATCAATTCCATATAAAATGTACACATCACAACTAGATACTAATTTAGTTCCTTAATTATCCGATTCTCATCGTGATTCAGCGAGGTATGAAAAATGAAATCTGTGAAATACTCATAAAGACAAAGGAAGTTATGATTCAATTGAAAAGAAGTAAACTTATATTTTTTATTTTACAGGGAAATTTTTTCAGGAAAACTTTTCTTTGATAAACCAAGGCATACTTTATACATTTAACTCAGAATTGAATTTTCCAGTAAGCATAGTTGTTAACAAAATACATACCAAAATTGTAAGTACTAGGATTAAAAAACTGCTCAGGTGGTGGGTATGAAGGAGGAACACCTCGATTCAAACTTCTTTCATGTACTGAGATATCCAAAATGCAATTTGGAGAAGTCTTACTCACTACTGAATCCAAGGACCACAGTGCAAAATAAGAGCAATTGTGAAGAAATTCTCCTGGCCTTAAAAATAGTAAGAAAGGAGAAGGCAAAAGTAGTAATTTACTGCCTCATAATCAGAAGACAAAATCAAGGAAAACTTTAAAATCACTTCAAAAGTAGTCTTACCTTAAAGAATCTGGCATTTGTGCATGATACCAACGATTTATATCAAAAAGACCCAAATATGTGGATGGCTTTCCTTGGCCATATGTATTCACCTGCCAGCTAAAGACTGAAACACTGGTGTCAGGAGACAGAACTGGGAAGAGGAGAGAAAAGAACACCACATATAGACACCGAATAAAGTAGTGTTAAAACGCTTATTGATCAAGGTTTAACTTAAGGTATTAGCAACGATTTCCCCCCCACCCCAATCCTCTGTCTACATTGCTCCCACAATAGCTTCCCATAAGCCTAGGTCTGATCACACTTATGCTCCAAAAGCTTCATTGGTCCTTTGTTGCTTAAGATAAAATCATTTCTTCATTAAATTCAAGCTCTAATAAATACTACCTATTTAACTTTAGGCTAAGTTACCAAACCCTCTGGAGTCATCTCCTTATTTTATAAAATGCAGACACTGGGCTAGATGACGCTTTATACTCTTAAATCTAAGCTCCTACTACTACCTCAAAGTTTATATTTTGGTAGACTAGAAAAAAGATGCCATTATTAATAGGAATGAGCAAGGAGCACTGATTTAAGGGGTGGATAATTTTGATTTACAAGTATTAATTATAAGGTAAAAGCTAGGGAAAACCAGAAATTATCAATAAGACAGCTGAAGAAAATACAGGACCAGAAGGAAGCTTAATGGGAAGTATCAACAAAAAGATCACTATCAAGCCAAAAGAGCAAGTAAGAGTAAGAGGCCATAGCCAACTAGGTTATTCTCCCAACTATGGGGTGATTACTGAAGACACCTCATAAATGGTTCCAATTCTCTCTCCTCTCTCTCTCTCTCTCTCTCTCTCTCTCTCTCTCTCTCTCTCTCTCTCTCTACACACACACACACACACACACACACACACACACACACACACACAGAGACGTACGTAGTGTGGTATAGTGGAGAAATGGCGGGAGTCATGGAGACCTAGTTCAATTCCAACTTTGGGCACACAGTTCTCAGCAAATCATTTAAACTTAAAAAGACAAAGATCTGCAATGGCTTTAAGTTAAATAAAATCCCATGGAGAAAATTTCTCTTATATGGCTTGTGGGTTAAAGAAGATTGACAGACCAAGTGGTCTGATCCTATAATTAATCCTCATAATGTTTAATTTTCAGGAGAATTTCTATAATTTATCTTTCAGTCATAAATTTCAAACAAAATACATACTTACTATAATGACATTTTACAAACCTTCATTCATGCTTTCCTCCCTGTCGACATGGCTTCGAAATTTCTCTATGCTCTGGCATCCCAAGAGTTTGGTATTGCTAGTCTGACCTCTCAAAGGAGATATACCCCCTGTGAGGTCTAAGCTATATCTCTCTTCACAGTATTCTAACCCCTGAAACACATATGCACATAAAATTTTAGTTGGTTTTCAAAATCACAAGCAAAGTCATCCTACAGCTAATACTCTTGGGAATACCATCTAAATTATAAAATAAGAAATATTGCTAGAAAAAAATGCCTCATTACAAAAATAGTTATATATATGAATATATATAAACAATAGGAACATTTTTCTACAAACTCAAGAAATGAAAAAGAATTTTTTTGACAAAGTGAATAAAAACATTGCCACTGGGAAAAAAAACTTGTTAAAAAAGCAGAATATAAGTATACTAGATTTAAATAAAAGTTTATATTAAGTCATAATTATTATTAAAGTCAAAGATACACCTGTTTGGGGAGTTTAAAGAGATAGGTCATATGAAGTTCACAAAACTTACTGGCTTCCTTAAACCTGAACTGCTAAAATACAAGTTTAAAGTAGGGGTCTCCAAAGTCTAAATAATTATTATGGAATCCTCCAATCTAGCCAAAATCTGGATGATGGAAGAAACAAATACCTTCATTTCTTAGGATAACACACTCCCTAGAATTAGATATTTATTTGTGGCAGTTAGGGCCTAGATTTAGAGTAACTTAAAGTTCCTCTCAGAGATCCCCACTGAACTGAGGAGTAGAGGAAGAATACAATTGACATATGGCTAAAAAACTGTTCTAGAACAAGCCCCCCCAGGCAGAATTATGGAATAACCTTGTTGACCTTTTACAAAGAGGTAGATAAAATAAGACAGACAAATAGCACTATTCTCATTTTCAGAAATAAATCATCCAGCAAAAAAGGTCAGTGCCATACCTGTTAAACAATCCATTAAACTAAAACTTGAAAAAAAAAAATCAATAATGTACTTCGCATTGAGAAATATAGATACAAAAGTCTCTTAGAGCTAAGCAGGAACTAAATTTTTTCTTTTCAAATTTTTTAAAATAAGGACCTAGCTACCTGACTGCTGATGTAGGCAAATGATACCTACACAACTTAAATTACTTGCCCAAGGCATGTATACCCAGTTTGTAGTTGAACAAGATTGGAGCCTAGGTCTCATGACTCCCACTCTAGTGTTCTTATATCTATATAAGTATACAGATCTGACATGTATTTTACATGACATCAGTTTTTCAATGAAAAAGTCAAAACATTTAGAATACTTCAAATAAATTGATAATGTGCTGTCATTTTTTTTTACCTCATATAGGATTTGTCCTGATGCCAAACACTTTCTATCACCAAAGGCCAGCTGAAGCAAGTGCAAACTCAAAAGGTCTCCTTCACTGAAACCACATAAAAATTAGCTATGAGAACCTTACATTTAAGTTTTATATACTAAACACTTCTATTGTTGATAAAAATTTCACAAATAACCTCATTTATCTTTGTGTATATGATGAACTGACAAAACCTAATATTAGGTTATAAAAAGCTTGATTTGTTGCATTTTGAAAACATGACAGTATATTCAAATGTAATTAATGATATTTAGTTAACATAATACAAGAAAATAAATACACATAGTTTCATTCAAGTTCATTTCATAGAATAAATGAAAAAGTTATAAAATTTGCTCTACAAATAAAAACAAAAATATAAAAACAAAACTAGTTATAAATTAAAATTCTTATCCTAAAGAGGTTATTTTGTTATGAAAGGTTTTTTTAAACACAAAAGATAACTGAAGTTTTATAAATAAATTACTTCAAGGACACAAAAAAGTGATAATAGCTATAAAAAGTGATAATAGCTATACAAAAGTCTTTTCTTTCATGTATTCATTCACTGACAGCCAGAGACCTCTAAAATTCCCTGTAAAATACCAAATTCCTTACAGAAAGTAGTCATTCCCAACAACATGTTACAAACGTGGCCAGTTATTGAGTCTTTTTAGTTACTTTTAAATGATAAATTAAAACTCACTACTATTATACTGAATATAAAAATATATTTTATAACTAAAAATAAGCAGGACACATATAATTTTGATTGTACATAAAAAGTGGCACATAGCCCACTTTTAGAGGGCAAAAAATTCCATATGATCATCTAACCAAGGGAAAGAAAACAATTCTTTCCCAAGAAAATTCACCAGAATTGAATTAGGGTAGAAATGGTACTTGTAAGGCATCTTATTCAACAAGCAAAACATTTTATTGGCATGAATCAAAGTATAGGCATCTTAATATTTTTTAAAGTCACAAATTGCATTCCAATGGGAAAGAAGATGAATCCACAACCACATATTTTGAGAACAAACACCGTGTCATGATATAGATCCACCAACGTTCTAAAAACTGTAGTAAGCAACATTAGTGGAAATACCATCATAATTCTTCAAACTTAAACCAAAATATCCCTTAACTACACTCCAGAAAAGGGATAGATATGGACAAAGAAATGTATTTATAAAACAAAGGACTTTAAATGATTGGTTATCTCCAAAAAAAGAGGAGAGGAGGGCAGTCACTATAAAATATTCTGAGAATTCAGGATAAAGATTTAAACCACAAAAGGATCAAAGTATTCAACTTAGTCTAGCCCAGTCACTTTTGCAGATAAATGAACATTTTTTAAAAGCACAAAGCTATAATATGTTAAGTTCAAAGAAGTAGCAAGAAGCAGAGTGAAGATTGACCCCAACTCCTATCAACTACAAATCTAAAAGCATTTACATATAACTTATGGTCCAAGGATTCTAAAAGCTAAACGCTGGCTATCAAGAAGAATGTCAGAAAAAAAAACCAGTTCTCTTTAATCATACATAAAACTATAACGAATTCATGCCCAAATATTAAGTAAAGTTCTAGACATCACACCTCAAAATTAATATACAATAGAAAGAGAAGGGCAACAATGACAGGATAGTGAAAAACAGAAAAATAGATCACGAAAAGAAAATAGATAAAATACCAAATTATTAAAGAGTTCAGTGTTAGAGAAAATGAATTACAAACTACTGTAGAAAGATTCTCTTAATTTGAATAAATTGCTGAAAAAGCTGAAAGAGTGTGGAAGAAATTAAGCTTAGATGATACTTGGACCAGTATCAATAAAGTCCACATTGAGTAAGTGACCAAAATTCAAAGGGAAATAAAATTTTAAAGAAAATTAAGAGAACAGAAGTAGATGGCCCTCAAAACTAGGAGGAAAAAAAAAGCTAGGAAGAAACTGACAAAGATGACAGAGGAACTAAGCTGGTAGAATGTGTTATGACTATAAAGTGAAGAGACTCTAATAGGACAGAAAGAGTCACTGATGACTATTAGAAGAGATTCCAAGAAGCAAGAAGATTGAAAATAAGGCCTTTGGATTTATTCACTGGAAGCCTTATCAGAGTTCTAAGGGAGTTTCAGTAGAATAGTAAAGAAGGTTCCCTGAAATCCCTACAAAGTGTATTGAAGGAACTATTCTCACCTTTATCAGCTTTATCAGTCTTTAAACATAATACATTCTGCTGGCTTAGTTCTGCTTCTGCCTTCTTTACCAGTTTATCATCAACTTAACTTCTTAATGTGGGGATTTCCCAAGGAGCTTATCTTTGTATTTCATCTCTTGTCTCTCCACATTGTATTTTGATAATTTCCTCCACTCCCAAGATTTCAATGACTAGCTCTGTGCAATAGATGCCAATATTTGTATCTTTAACTATTCGTTCTTCTGAGCTGCAATCTTGCATCTTAACCTATTTATAAATATTATGAAAACATGGCCTTTTTCCTATTAAGTTCTTTGGGAGGGGGTATATAATCTAACAATGGAATAGTCTGAATCAAATATGTAAATTATTCAATATTTTTTTACAAGTTCAGGCTGATACCAGCAAAATTATTATTTTCCATATCCCTTTAGTGCCATGATTTTCAAATTAGAAAAGAGATATTTTGTCTTTTAGGAAAAAAAAAGACAATAGGAAAGGGATTAAAGATCTTCTTGTTTATGACCAGCTATTTAAAAAAATGCTAATTAAATTACACATTAACTCTTGGCTGGTAGGTAATATTATTCTCCCTATTTTACAGATGAGGATGTGAAAACATAGAAATTAAGTGACTTGCCCAAGGTCACACAACTAGTAAGTATCAGAGGCTGAATTGGAACTCGAATTCAGAACTTTATCCACTGTACCACTTGCTCCCTGTTATCAACTATCATGTGAAAAATTGCTCCAAATCATCAATAATTACATGTCCATGATCACACAGCTCAGAAATGTCTAAGGCCACTGACCCACCCAACTGCCCCTGGGCTTACTGTTATTAGCCACAACATCTGGAATAAACCACCTAAACTGTTTGCCTGAGTTTCCTCAACTGGAAAGTAGATTTAATAATAGCATCTACCTCTATGGGTTGTCATGAAGATAAAAAGACATCATGACATATAACAGGCACTAAATAAATCGTTCTTTTTTCCCTTTTTCCAATCCTTTAAATATAAAACCCTGTTGCTTTTTTAAAAGCCTTTAATAACCTGACCTCTTCCTATCTTTCCAGTCATCCTATTCCCACCCACTTCTTCCTGCCCCACACTATACAACACAGTAATCTTAGGCTTCTTCTATTTTCATTGCCAAAGACACTATGACTATGGCTTTTTTCTATAATTGGAATTCTCTTCTTCATCACTGCTTATTGGTTTTCCAGATTTCTTCTTTCAACTCTCAGCTAAAATACCATCTTTAGCATGAAACTCTTGTCAATAAAGCTAGTGACTTCCCTTGGAGATTGCCTTGAAAGGACTCTGAACAAATTTATTGTCCATCCTCCATGCCGGAAATTCTCAGCCCCCCACCCCAGCTTCTCTTAGTCCTATTTTCTTCAAAGACTTTCCTAGTCCTCCTTAATGTTAATGCCTTTACTCTGAGCTTATCACCAATTAATTCGATATTTTGTTTATGTTAAACAATGAATTCCTTGAGAAAAGCTTCTTTTTTCTTTGTATCTCCAGAAGCACAGCGCCTATAGCATAAAGTAGAAAATTAATAAAAGCGTACTGACTGCTGATAATACCCATAATACTTGCATCTCAGGGGGTTCCTGTGAGAAAAATATTTTTGGAACTGTAAAACACTTTACAACTGTGATAAGCATAGGCCAGAAATGCATATTTTAAAAATATTTGCCCTTTTATGTTACAGAAAGTTAACTTAGCCTATCTTCTATAGGAATGTTCATTAATTGAATTTCAGAAAAAACAATGAGAATATTGAGAAGCAATGATTTTCATTAGTAAATGTTTCATTTTTGTATTTTAGAAGCTAACATATACTTTACTTACCAATCTTGTGTAGACTGAACAGCCCATAAGTAGCAGCAATTTCGAGGATCATTTTCAGGTTCTTGGAAAGTAACAGCATAGACAGGTACTCTTCCTCCCTCTAACTGGGCATAATACCTATGAAGGAAGATAGAATATTAATAAATTTTACATATATTAAATCATAACCTTGTTAAAAAACTTCCCCAATTTCTTTAAACTTATCTGAGAAAATATATAGTCATGTCATGTATTATTTCATGATCCTAATTTCTTAGACCATAGATCAATCCTCAATATGGTAAGCATGGATTGTTTCAACATAACAAGCCCTTTCTATTTCAATACCTATCTATGAGAAATTATTGAGGGATTTTATAAATAAACATCAACTAAAAGAACAAAAATATTAAAATTTAATACCATAAAAGGATAAGTACTGAAATGTCTAAGTGCTCATGGTACAACTCATTAAGTTTCAAGAATTTCCCCTATATTTCAAATAATATTTGTAATCCAACTCCCTCCTCAAGGGTAAATTAAATGTCACGATAACTTTTAGCTGGTAAAATGGCTGATTCTAAAGAATCAAGCAATACTAATATAAAAAAAAACACACATAAAATTACTTTTTCGGGTCAAAATAGTACTTTAAAAAAATCCTGACCCTGCATGCAAATAAAATTCTCATCTGAGATAAAGTTGACTGAGGATTTACTTTTCTGATTAGGAATTTCATATATTTATTTTTAAAAATACTAACACTAAAACTACACTCAGCATGAAATTCATCATTCACTAATTTAAAATATACTTAGAGATATAGCGATGACTTAAAGTACTGTGAATCAGTTATTAATATACAATATACATATAGATTTTATATATAGCATTATAGATAGCCTTATACTCAGAAATTACACCCATATTTTCATTAAGATGTACAGAAAATTAATAAAGGTTGGCAGTTGAAAGAATGTAAATAGAGGTTCACAACATATGATAACTTAATATACTCATGTAACCTTTTTAAAAAGTCTTATAAATCAGTTACATTTAGTCACTGGACATAAAACCTCTCTAATTTTATGGAAAGCCATAAGTTCTGAAATTTGAGAGAATCAGGAAGAGTCAAGACTTACTTATGATTTCACTGTAGCAGGCAACTGCTCTATTAATAAAGATAAGCATCTCTTGATCTACTGAAGAGTTACCTGGAACCTCTGAGAAGTTATAAGTTGCTCAAAGTCACAGAGGTAGCATGAGTCAGAGGTGGTATTTGAACCCAGGTCTTCCTGATACCAAGATTGGCCCTCTGCCTCTAAACATTTATTAAACAAAACCACTCTCACCAATTTTAGTAAGTGCTCATTCTGGATTATTGTAGTTAAGTACCAAGTAAAGTTAGTCTCAGTATTCAAATAATGAATTTATATCGTTAAAGATAAAATGTGCTATGAATAGTACATTAAAAGTTGAATTATCTACTACCACAAAGCCTAGAAAAGGATTTGTGATAACACAAATCTTTACACCATTAACCAAGCATAACGCTGTTAGTAAAATTTAATTAAAACAAGTATTAACTACAAGGCACTGGGGATACAAATAAGACAGTCCCAGCCCTTGGGAAGCTTACATTCTACTTACATTATACTCTGAGCTTAAGGCAGCACACAGACATTTATACGGAGATATTCTATGGACTGTATTGGGGGGGAAATCCTTTAAACAGTGGGAGATACGGGGCTGTCAGAGGTGAGAAGTCAGGGCTGGAAATGAAGAATTGGGAGTCATCCAAGTACAGGCAGAAACTGAAACCATGTAAGCACATCAACAATCCAGAGGAACTAATACAGAAAGAAGAGCAAAGGGTTTATGACCATGTGGAAGCCTATAGAGGTAATAGGGGAGTGAAAAGTTGTCAAAAGAACACACATACAAAGCAAAATATAAAAAAGTAGGAGAGGGCAGTGCTCCAAAAGCCAAGGAACAAAAAGTTCTAGGGGATAGAGGATTGCCAACAGCAATGAAAATTCAAAGAGTCAAGAAGCAAAAAGTCTATTTCTACAACTTTATAGTGTCATCAATGTTAGATTTATATGTAGTGAATAAAGACTTGAAAAGGCTAAAGGTCAATGACATCATCATATTCGACTATAAAGGTAACAGGGAATTCCTGGAATTTAGTGGAAGGGTAATATTTAGAACAGAATTAAATTTATTTTGGTGGGTATTTGGGGGATTGGAGTGGGAACAGATTTGAGGCACAAGAACAAATTAGGAAGGTTTAACAATATTTCAGACACCTGATGAGAGCCAAAACTAGGGTGGTATAGATGAGAGACGGTTGTGGTGGCAAAAACATTATTTGTCAACTGACTGAAGACATATGGTAAGGAAAAGTTTATCAAGGAGTCAAGAAAATATCCAGATTACAAATCTAATGACTGCAGGATAGTTTCTGAAGAGGATGAAGTTTTTTCAAAATTACAATGATAACTTCTGTTTTGTTAAGTTAGAGATGCTTGAAGAATGTCTAATAAATATTAAATAGGCAGTTGGGGATATGGTACTAAATGCCAGCCTATTTTAGCTTATGTGAGGTGATGAGATCACCAAGTAAAAGAGAATACAGAATAGTCCTGGAGCTGAAAAACAATAAAGAGAACTAGACTTCTGAGAGACAGTTCAAGTGGCTTAAAAATAATTTTGCAAATAGAATAAATGCAAAAGTTGAATTATTTTTTCCTTGTTGCTTTCTCCCTCCACTACTCTTAGAAGTAATCCAAAGTACACTTTCCAACTTGATTTAGCTATTGTTATTTTAAGATCAAACAATATTCTAAGTAGTACTAATTGCTTGATCATACAGTGATAGATAGCCCTTAACTATTTATTGGAAATATTTACTATCTATACCACATGCCCCCAATATGCTAATTAACAAAAATTTTTAGCACAGCTAGATGGCTCAGTGGATAGAGAACCAGTCCTGTAGTTGAGAAGACCTGTATTCAAATCTTGCACCAGATACTTCTTAGCTGTGTGACCCAGAAAAAAGTCACTTATTTCCTATGCTTCTTTTCAAGTTATTCATTAAGGCAGAAAGGTTAAAGTTTAAAAAACAAAACAAGGGGGCAGCTGGGTGGTTCGGTGGATTGAGAGTCAGGCCTAGAGACCGGAGGTCCTAGGTTCAAATCTGGCCTCAGATACTTCCCAGCTGTGTGACCCTGGGCAAGTCACTTGACCCCCATTGCCTAGCCCTTACTACTCTTCTGCCTTGGAACCAATACACAGTATTGATTCCAAGATGGAAGGTAAGGGTTTAAAAAATAAATGAATAAATGAAAATAGAGTGGGATAAAAATCATTATCTAGCATTTTGAGAAGAGTGAACTAAAAGGAAGTTCATTTTGTCATTCCTATTCTTATTACGGTGCAAAATTAAGGCAAATGTGAATAAAAAACTTCCATAGCACCAGTATTCACAAAATCATCCTGAAACAAAAATCTACTTTCTGACCCCTTACAATAATAGGGAAGGAAGGGAGGGAAGGAGGGAAGGAGGGAAGGGAGGGAAGGAAGGAAGGAAGGAAGAAAGGAAGGAAGGAAGGAAGGAAGGAAGGAAGGAAGGAAGGAAGGAAGGAAGGAAGGAAGGAAGAAAGAAAGAAAGAAAGAAAGAAAGAAAGAAAGAAAGAAAGAAAGAAAGAAAGAAAGAAAGAAAGAAAACCTTTCAACAAACACCTTACCTCCAGAATAGTTATACTATCCTCTACCTCCAATACCTATCTAAAGATTTGTATTAGACTCAAAAGAAAAATTTCTCCCATAGAACTTGTCCATTTTTATTGTGTTATGGTAGTAAAGAAAATTCTTGTTTCTCATACCATACTCCTCATTCAAAATGAAGCTAGGTATAGGCATGCTCTTGAGGCACATACTCCAAGTGCTCAAAAGTTTATTTTGCCCAATTATACTCAAAGAGTGTATTCTAATTGTTAAATTAGATGGTACAAAGAAATGACAGTGATACTAGTTTTTTTTAAGAAGTATCAATAAAAGATTGGAAAGAAAATCTTCCAACTTGGAATTTAATGATCCTATTACTGTACTGAAAAAGTTTTAACAACCCAACAACAAAGCTTTGCTCTGCTTCCATCAAAGAATTCCACTGTTGTTTTCCTTTTCCTCAATGAATTTGGGATTTGGGGTGCCTTGATAAACAAATCTATGCTGTTTCCTTTATTAAGTATCAGTTATTCAAAAGAATAAATTAAATGATGTATCTCTCCCTATCTAGTCATGTAAATCATGATTTAAAGCCAATACCCTAATTATCTTTTATGTTTTAATAAATTTACAAAAAAGCTCAAAGTAGCAGTAATCACCTATGGAAGGCAAAAAACACTGAATATACTCACTCCTTTTTCAAAGTTTTCATATTCCAAAGGGCTAGACAGCCATCAGAAAAACCTGCAGCAAGTTGGTTGGTCCTGCTTATATAGGTAAGGGCTGAAATTGCTGTTCCTGATGGGCTTAGTAACTGAAAACAGAGATGTCTTCCCTCTCGGGTTACATCTTCTCTGATGTGTGGTACTTCAGTCGGGATGCCAGTGATAACTTCAAGATCTAGATACAATAATTAGTGATGAACAAGCTTATGAAGAATATAAAAACAAAAAAATCATCCATTATTCAGGCCCCATAATGGAACCTTTCCTAAGAGTATAAAAAATAAAATTGAACCTTGAAGACTAAAAGCATGCTTTAGCTATCAATGAATGACACACAAACAAAATATCAATCTTTTAAAATATTTAAAACTTAAAAGGAAATATGCTTTGATATATTCTAAATATTAAACTATTTTTTACAAGATAGAATTTTAAAACAAGTACTTTTCAGAAATTACTAAGTACAAACCTTAGAAACCTAAAGAAATCTCCCTAAATTCTGCTAATAACAATTCCAACAACTCTGACACTTTATAACAGGATTGACTGCCTCATCCCACCTGATGCTCCCTCTTCCCTTGGGATTTATGAATTCATATTCTCCTGCTCTCTGATCCCTCCCTCTAGAGCTTCCTCTGAAGCTTCTAACCTTTCTCTTAGTCCTGTTCTCATCTTGCTCTAGACTCTTTCACTTGGCTACTTCACCTACTCCCACAGCTTCAATGATCTATTCAATGCATATGAATCCCAAGCCCATATATGCAGAAATAATTATTTCTAATGAACTCCAGCCTGGCTTTTCAAAACAGTCAGCTAGGCTGCTCTACCTGGAATACCCTATTAGCACCTTAAGTGAAATAATCATCTTCCCTATACTCCCTCATTTTGTTTTGTTTTTTCATTTAACTTTTCAAGATATTTCATTAACTTGTTTACACTCTGGTCACACTGGGATTTAAACCTGAAAATCATTTTTGATACTTCTTTCTCCCTCTTTACACAATCACCATACTAGGTTTTCTCATTACTTGTCATTAAACTACTATAATAGCTTAAATAATACCCCTCTGTCTCTTCTCTCCAAACAATCCTTCACATAGCTAACAAGATAATCTTCCTAATATGCAGGTCTGGCCATGTCCCTCCCCTTTTCAAAAAAGGGATGGCTCCCAACTGCATATATAATAAAATATAAATTCCCTGATCTAGCATATTAGGAAATTTTTATTTTGAACTAGATCCAAAATACCTTTCTAAGTTCATTTCATTTTACCTTTGTAACACATTTATGTTCTGGTCAAAATGGACCACTGGCTATTCTGGAATCTTGGATTACATTCTTCTACTTAGATTCACATTCACACCTATAATGCACTCTCTTCATCTGTGTTTTGAAGTCCTTTTCTTTCTTTCAATACCTACCTGTTAGGTGCCACTCTCACCACAAAGTCTTTCCTAATGCCCTGAGCTGTCCAGTCCTCAAATATTTCTAAAAAGCACTGTGGCATGAATTTCTCTTTTATCCCCATCATCACATTCTACCTTGTATTATATTTAGTTATCTACTCTAAGGGAAGAAAAGACAGGAGGCAATATATGCCAGGCAAGTCAAACTACTCCCATTTTGGCCACCATCTCTTCCTAGACTGATGGAAAAAGATCAGAAGGATACTGAACTCAGGACTCTTTGGACTAGTAGTATCCCCTAAATTACTGGACTTGCTTCCAGCCTAGCTCCAACACATATCATTGAGGGAAGAAATCATTGTGGAGAAGGGGCCCACCTTCCGTATCACCACCAACACCTGCTGACCAACTGCCACCAGCACCCCCCAGAACACTGGTCCTGCTTGCAGCCCAGCCCTAACAGCCATCATCTGGGTAAGCAATTCCTGTGGAGAGGGGGCCTAGGTGAAGCAGCAAGACACCTAGAGAGACAGGAAACAGTATGTGCTAGGTAAGCCAAACCACCACCACCACCTCCCTTCAGACCCTGTTGGAAATAGCCTAGTACCCGGAACTGCAATATCCATGCTTCCAGTCCAGGACTCAAAGTCATCATCCTTAGAAGCAATCCTTGTGGAGATGCAGTTTGGCAAATGCTCCAACAAGTGCTACAGACACAGCTATTAAAGACCAGAAAAAAAAAAGAAGTTCTTGCTACCAAAGTCCTTAGCACTGTCAAATGGTTCAACATGAGAAACTGATATGATTTTATTAATGGGAATGACATTAAAGAGGCATTATCATTTGCATTGCTTTTGCACATTAAGGATTATAGGATCTTTTTGACTATCTTGAAACTGAAACTTTCTATGTAGATTGTCTCCTCCATTACAATGTAAGCTCTGTGAGAGCAGGGACTATCTTACCTTTTCTATTTATATCACTCGAATCTAGCACAGAGTAAGCACTTAATGTTTTCTTTTTTTCATTCATTCATATTAATTATAACCTTTTTTATGAGACCAGAATCTTAAGATCAGGAAATGTTTTTATTGTATACCTTGTATCTAAGCACATTGCCATGAACAAAGAAAGCATTTTGTGTTTAATTTGTTGAATTAAAGTATGCATGTTTTAAAACCAAGGATTCATTTCTATTTAATTATTTTAGAATTTTCAAGCATTCATTTTTCCCCTGATAAAAATATTACCTGATGCCTCTATCTCATTTTGACTGCAAGACAAGTCATCCAAGCACAGATCAATGAGAAGGACCTGCCCAACATCAGTAACCACAGCTGCCACACCAAAAAGCCATCGGAGACTCTGGTGCAAATGTTGAGTACTTGCACTGGCTCCTCCATGATTAATTATTGGTTCAATGGCAGTCACCTAAAAATAGAACATAAGATTTTTTTCCCCATTTGTTCAATATAAAAATTTTTAATAAAAATATACTGTACAAATTGTTAAAGTTATCTCAGTTATATTGAATTAAATACTTATAAACCACTCACATACAGCATAATAAAAAGATACCAGGTAACTTAAATCTTACTAATCATAAGTATACTGAAGCCCTTTAGAGTCACACAGAATTATAAACAACAAATTAATCACATAAACTCTTAAGGCCCATGCTAATTCATGAAGGAAATGAAGCAAAAAAAAAATCATTTAAACTTACCTTAATAAGACAAAAAATTATGTATTTTCAAAGACAGTGTGTTTAATATTACTTTAATTTCTCAAATTATTTCCCCTCCCTTCAGAGGCAGGAGCACTGGATTTTGGTGGCAGTTAAGCAGAGTAATAAAAGGGTTTGCCAAGTAAGGGATGTAAATTATTCTAAGAATAATCATGCTGATGTTAACATTTCAAATTTGTATAGTGCTTCAGCATTGTAAAGTATTTATTAAAAACATTTCTATCAAAATAGGACAGCAAGTTTTATCTTCAGGTTACATATAATAGTTTTATTGAGGGAAGTGCAACAAATATCCCTATTGAATTGATGAAGATGTGATTTGCCCACTATTATACTGGAGATAAGTGAAAGAGTAAGAATTCTAACCCTAGTCCTCAGGCCCAAATTCAATATGCAGCACAATACCAAAAATAATTTTCATCATTACTTGTGATCAAATTGTTTATTCTTCATTTTTGAATTGGATTAATGACATCAGGAGAGTGATATCATGACCTACTAGTGAAATGGATTTAAGTGAGGCTGAGTTACACAAAATCACCAGCCTCTTCCAGAGCTGTCAAAGATCAAGGGTAAGACAAAAGTCAGTTCAAATGGTGAAGGTCTGGGATGAAGTGGATGACCTTGGCACCCCCACAGCACCTGTTTCAGCCACCTTTATGGCTCTCTTGAAACAAGTTATTCTCAGATGCCTATTCCATTCCATCAGGGAAAGTTTTCATGTGCTTAATGTAGATCTCCCCCAACTCTTCAATAGATTAGAGGCCTATCAGTTATCCTCAACAAACCTATGATTTTCCATCAACAACAGCCTGAAAACCATACATTTCTTCCATTTTGTATTCATTCTTAGTCGTGTTCTCCCCCAAATTCATCAGGAGCTCCAACATACTGGAGACATTCATTTCCTTGACTCTGTAATCTTGATGTTGTTTTGTAATATATTGTTCAAAGGAACTTAAAATTTTAAAGCTTTTTAACACTGGTTTTCATGGTTAACACAGAAATTTTAAAATAAAGGTGTGTAGGAGTCTAATATTTTCATCTATAATGTGAACAAAATAGGATGTGTTTATTTTAGTTTAACCAGGGCAATGAAAGAGGCCTTAAAATTTCATTTTATTGTTTTTGTATTCATGAAATTTTAAAAACATAACCTCATCTCTCTTATACTTTAAAAATCTTAGCACTGAAAGGATATGGAAAACAATAATCTTGCTCATTATCAGCTTGAATTTGTAAGAAAAAAAATCATTAATAGCATTTGACTGAGAGATTCCAATGCTAGATATGTGACCCCTCCCCAGGGAGGTCAATAGCAAAAACAAAATTTCAAAATATTTATAGTAGTTTTTGAAGAATAAAACAATTGGAAACAAAGTCAAATGCTTATCAAATAAGAATGGCTAAATAAATTATAGTATTAGAACGTAATTAAATAATCCTATAGTCTAAGGAGTAAAGAATAAAATGAATACAGACAAGCATGGAAAGACATGAAATGATAGAAAGTGAGGTAAGCCGAACTAAGAAAACAATATGTGGAGTGACTAGAATAAAAAGCAATGAAAACTCAATGCTGAAAAATTGTAATATTAAGCCTGAACCCAAAGAAGAAAGCTAAGAAGACAAATTCCTGCTTATCAGCTACAGGAATGGAGAAGGGAGGGAAGAGAGGAAGTAGAGAACATGAATCATGTAACCATGGAAAAATATTTTTAATAATAATAATAATAATAAAAGTATATATATTTAAAAAGACAAATTCCCTGTTTTTCTTTCTTGGAACATCACATGAGGTATTACTTTTTCACTTTTTGGTTAGTTTTGCTGAATTTTCTTCCTCTTTTTATATTTTCTTTTATAAAAAATTACTATGGTAAAGAAGAAATGGCAAATGCATTTGGTAAAAAATAAAAGATTTTAATTTTTTTTTTAAAGAATCAGGATTAGATCAAGTACATAACAATGAAATCCATTCTGGAGATAACATAATCTGGTGAAAATTAAGGGTTTCTATAGTTAACTCAGGGAAGTGAAAATTCCATGAGAATGGAAACAATGGACACGACTACTACCAAAAAAGTGTTATGTAGATCACAGACCTAGAAACAAATCAAGGATTCCCTGTGATAAAAATGTAAGGATAGACATGTAAATATATGTCTATACACAAGGAAATATAAACAAAGATAAATATATAAAGATATAATGGAACACAGGCTTGTGTAATTTTCTAAAGCAGACCACCACATCTATCTAAGCATATAACTGATAAATCAATAAAGCAAAATTTAACTTGATCTCTTAAAAGCTTTCCTGAAAAGAACTACTTTGTTTTTGTTTTTTTTAAAGTAAGATTCCTTGAAAAATGCAACCACAGAAATAACTTCAACATTTGACAAGCAACATAAAAACAATGTATAAAATAGGGAAATGTGTTTATCACTGTCATGGAGGAATATATGTGCAGAATCTCTTACTTTGAATACAAAATGGATGAGAGCCTAAAAAAATTCCTGTGTACATGGACAGGGATGAATTCTACTAGCTCCAGAACACTGAACTGCCTTCCTAATATTCACACCACTCAAAAAGAATTGATTTAATAAGTCATACAGAAAAAATTTAGTTAAAAAAAAATGCTAACTGTCCTCTAACATGCAGTTGAAAGAACAAATAAATATGTGTGTCTGGATAGGTACTGTAAATGGACAATGAGATGGTTGAGAAAAGGAAAGGAAGAAAAGAAATGGCAGATCTACTGTAATTTCCAGATATCTGGAAAATTGCAAAGTACTTTTAGGAGCTCTCATCAGAAAAAAAAAAAAGGCTTTCTTTTTACATCCTTATAACACTATGATAATCTTGGAACACAACACTCTCCAAAGAACCAAATTTTCAACTGGTTCCAAACTCAAGAAACCCATGGCAAGTGAAAATGGACTTTGGCACACTGCCAGTGGCATTCTATTCATAACAAATGATGCTAAAGAAATTTATGATTCAAAAAGGGGTTTGCTGGTGATTTATCAAGAACAAGAGAAAAGAAAGTTGTACAAAATTCCACATCATTTTATAATAAGAAATTCCTTCAAAATCTAAAGGGGAGGCTAGACTTGGTTCATATCAATTCTGTTTTGTTTTTTTTTAAATATTAAATTACCTTGAATTTTCAACTGGATATTGGGTGAGAATAATACAACTTTTAAAGAGAAAATTTATGCAAATAACTTTTGATTAACACATTGAAAAGTTATAATGGTACCATATACCAAGAGTTCCACTATTCAATATATACCATTATTTAGCATAGATCTGATTTTCTACAAAGAAAAAACTTGAACAATGGTTCTGTAGTGTAGTGGAAAACAGTAGTAGATAATGGTTTCAAAAGACTGGATTCAAATTCTGATACCATCCCCCATTGGCTGTATAATGTGAAAGTCATTTAACCTCAAGAGCCTCAACTTCTTCATCTGCAAAATGAGGAGTCAGACTAGAAGATATCTTTTCAGTATTACTATTCTGTGCAAGAAAAAAGTCCTTCAATGGATTTCAAACTCCTCTTCTACTTCCTAGCAATGTACATCACTCCATTATTAAATTACTTTTTTCTACTTTCCTCATTGTGAAGAAAATTTAAGCTATATAGAGAGCCCCGTAGCCGTGGGTATACATTTGAACACCTACCTAGGATGTCTGAAACTGTGGATATAAGTGTACACTTGCTGATTCCATATATAGTTCCTCTCTCATAGCTTCTGCCCATTGGATCAGTGGTCCTCAGTCTCTCAACCCCCACCCCCTAAATAAGTGAAAGTGAAAGCAGAAATGCCAGCAGGTGCTGAAGGGCAGAGGGAGGAAGTAGAATATAGAAAGAACCTCCTTCTCTTGACCAGAGAAGGGTCTGTATTTACTTTTTAAAGCTGAAGGATATTGTACATAACTATCCTGGGAAATTCCCTTTAAAAAAAAAAGTAAAGAAAGCTTTGGCCCCCTTTATTTAGGGTTCAAATACTGCTTACATATGTATATTCTCTATTCAAAGAAAAGTTTAAACCTAGGGAACTGCTGTGGCTAATCCAATTTAGAGTGAAATTCTTTGATTCTGCCAATATAAGATCCACACTAAAGCCCAACTAACAAAACAAAATTTAAAAGTCCAATTAAATTGTATGTTTTGGAACTAAAAGTAGGTTTTTAAAAACAATCCTTTAGGACCTCCAATAAACAAGAATGAGAAAAGTAAGAGTATTACTTTTCATTTCATAAGTAATGAAGTTTCACTTCACAAGTAATAAGTATTATATAAATAAGTATTATTTCATAAGTATTAAAGCCATGGGCAAGTAGCTTATCCTTTTCAGGGTTGAAACTGATGAACTTTTAGTTCTTTCTTGCAGATTTAAATCTATGACCCTAAGAACTCTTTTTATATCCCCTTTATATTATGGAACCTGAGAAACAATACAAAGTCAACATGAAAGTTTAGGTTAAATGGGAAAATGAATATTTAAAACCCTCCATTCTTAAGGAATACATACCCTTCCAGGAAGAACAACTGCTTTAACTACTCTTGAAATCCCAAGGTCATAAAGACAGAGAACACTCCCTTCGGTTTCTTCCAAGCCAATTAACAATCCAGTTCTTTTCTGCCAAGAGAATTCTTTCACCACAAGGACAGTGGGAGGCTGTTCATTTATTCCGCTAAATCTATAAGCAGACAGCCGCTCTCCAGTAATAGAGTTCACTACTTCAAGTTGTGGACCACAAGCCAAGCAAGCTAATCCGTTTCTCCCTAAAAGAGGAAGAAAAATAGATCAGTTTAATATTGTTAAACTACACATAAAGCAGAGAGAGGGGTTAGATGCTCCCAATCAACCAACGTACACTTCATTAAGCACTTACTACATAGGAAAAGTTATGATAGGTGCTGTGTAGACAAAGAGAAAAGTAAAACCATCCCTGCACTCAAGAAGTTTACATGCCATAAGCTAACATATACACATAAGTATCTAAAAAATAGATACAATCCTATTTTGGAGGAAATGATCTAGCAGCTGAGGAGAATCAAGAACTTATATTGAAGGTGGTTTTTGAGGTAAATTGTAATAGAAACTAGTAATTCTGGGAGATGGAGTTTAAATAGAGAGAATTCCAGGCATAGAAGAGAGCCAGCACAAAGACACTGAGTGTCCTGTATGAGGAACAACTATAGAGCCAGTCTTACTGAACCACAAGGAGTAATATGTAATAAATAAAACTGGCACAGGAGGCAGAAGCCAGGTTATCAAACACTTCAGAGAAATTTAAATTTAATTCTATACATAGCAGGGGCTGGAGTGCTTTTGTTTGTTTTTTAAAGGGAGTGGCAGTAAAAAACTATGCAGTTTGGCATCCCCTACCTCCTCAACAACCACAGCTACTAAAAATTCAGAAAAAAGAAGCCCTTAATACTGTACACAAGGTAAACATCAGAAAAAGATATAGTTTCTAACTATGGAAATAACATTAAAAATGCATTACCATCTACTTTGTCTCTGTACCCCAAGAACCACTGGGCCTTTCTATCAACCCTGTAATTAAACTCTCCCATATGTGTCATCTCTATTGGACTGTGATTTTCTACATGTATTCCCTAAACCTGGCACATCATTTTTTTTTATTCATTCATCCCAATAGTTATTCTACTATGACATTTTTTTTAAACATGTTGAGCTTGTGGTATATACTGTTCCAATAAACATCTGATTATAAAATACAAGAGAGATTAGGAGTGGATATATCGAGAAGTTATTTGCATAAAGATAATTAAATTTTTACTTGGGAATACTATGTTCTTCAAGGCACCAAAATACAAATAGGGAAAAATTTAAAAACAGAGAGTTAACTTAAACTTTTAAATTGAACTAGAAATGAATTTTTATTATAAAGTTACTTTCTACCAATTACATGTAATAACAAATATCCACATATATTTTCTAAAGGTATAATATAATCCAACCTCCCCCCCCCAAAGCTGGCAAGCAATTTGATTGGGGTCATACATGTATTATCATGTAAAACATTTCTATACTGTTTATTTTGTAAGAGAATACTCATATAAAACCAAAACCTTAAAACAAAAACCCAGCTGAACTAAAGTAAAAAATTGCTTTGGGGGCAGCTGGGTGGCTCAGTGGATTGAGAGTCAGGCCTAGAGACAGGAGGGTCCTAGGTTCAAATCTGGCCTCAGACACTTCCCAGCTGTGTTACCCTGGGCAAGTCACTTTAACCCCCATTGCCTAGCCCTTACCACTCTTCTGCCTAGGAGCCAATACACAATCTAAGATGGAAGGTATGGGTTTTAAAAAAATTAAAATTAAAAAATAAAATAAATAAAAAGAATTGCCCTTTAAGAAAATCACTCTAACAGAACTGAGGAGAGATTGCAGAGAGGATATATACTTGAGCAGGGAGACTAATTCAGAAACTAATGCAACATCCCAGCAAGAAATGAGAATAATAGCTAGCCTTACTTATAGTGGTAGCCATTACTATAGTACTACACAGTGAACAGAATGTTGAACTTGGGAGTCCACAAGACTCAACTTGGGAGTCCACAAGACTCTGAGTTTAAATACTGCCCCACACACTTCTTATGTAACCTTGGGTAAATGACTTGACTCCCTTCAGCTTCAACTTCCTTATGGAAAATAGGCACAGTAATATACCTTCTGGAGTGATACAAGGATCAAGAGTTAACAATTGCAATGTGCTTTTACAAATCTTAAAAAAGTGCTACCTGACTAAAGGGGTCAGAAATAGACATGACACAGATACAATTTTTTGTATGGTCCTTTAGTACTTATTATCATTAGGACCTCTGATAGGTCTCTTTAATCTCTTTTCCATGCCTAATTTCACCCCCTTCTCTCCTACTTTGTTCTTCTATAAAGCAAGGATCAAAATAAGATAATCTGAGCTAGGCTCTTTGCAAATCTTCAATGAATAGAACTGCTAGTTATTAAACAGCAATAAATGTGACTGAGTCACTAAATTCTCAAAACATTAAATTTACCTGCAGTAAATCTTCCCCGAAGTACAGACTCTAGTGTTATTTCATCTTCTCCAAGGGCTTGAATAGTCACTTCTGGAAACCGCAGCAGACTGCTGGTTACTTGTGCAGTTAGGTCTCGCATACTTCACTGTAAATACACACAATACCACAATTAAACATACATTTTTAAAAAATAAAACTATGCCACATTTTTTCATCACATTAAAAACAAATCAGATTCTAAGTAATTCTAAATGAAAATGCAAAATTACCAGAATATTAACTGCACTGAAGATAATTGACAAAAACAAGAGAAAACTTGTAAGCAAACGCAGTATGACAAAACCAGAAGAAAAACAATATATATAATAATACTGTAAACTAAACTAACAAAAAAAAAGCTGAACTCAAGTTTCAGAGTTCTCTCTTACACACACAAAAACTTGTCCAGTTTGGCTTTGAAATCTCTTCACAATTAACATCCAGACCATTTTCCCAGAATGATCATTCATTCTTTCCTAACATTCTAGATAGTCCAAACTATCCCCTCTTAGTGTACCCCCCTAAATGACATTTCACTTCCACCTCCTTGCTTCTATATAAGCTTCTCCCTAGTCTCTCACACCTACATGACTATAATGCTCTCTCTCATCTTCACTCATCTTCACTTTTGGGAACCACTACTTCAAGGGGCTTTCAAGGTCTAGCATGCCAAGAGGCTTTTTCTAAATTCCTCAATTTAAGGGATCTCCCAAATTATTTTACATCTTTATGTATATTATTTTTCCTCAATAAAATTAAGCTCCTAGAGAACAGTATGTCTCATTTTTCTTAACTAAAATAAATTACATTGATCAATCTTTGAACTTGCACTGACAGTCCCTTTTCCTTAACTGTTTGTTTTGGGAGGGGGAACTACAAGGATTAGGGATCGAAAAGGAATCAATATAATAGTTTTTATTGTTGTTGAGCCCTATAATATCTTCTGCAAAGGGACCTGATGGAACAAAGAGGTTAAAAAACTTGCCCAAGGTCACACAGACAAAGGCAGTACTCCAACCCAGGTATTCTGAATTCTTAGTTAATTACCTCACTCCTATACCAGTGAGCCCTCTATCCACCATGACCCTAAATACAGAGAAATGCCATAGTTAAGAAACAAAACCAAGAACAAATACATCAGAAAAATCTTTTAAAAAGAAATAAGCCCAGGCAAACTCAAAGCAAAATCGCAGTTATGAAATAATTATATGTTACTTTCTAAAAATCAATTATTAGGATTAGATATATTACTATTTTTCATTAGTTCAGAGTATACTGAAAAGTTAAACACAATGAACTATTTAGCAATCCATAATACTCATAGTATCATAATAATAGGCAAAATAAACAATTCATTATATCTCCATTCACAAAATTTTTAAACAGCCCAATAAGTAGCACCAAAATTTATCAAAATTTCCCTCCATAGCTTCAAATAAAATTTCTGGGGAAAAATATTAATGAGCAAAGAAACTGTACTGGCAGAAAATTAGAGAAATAAATCATCCTGATAATCTACAAAATGATCCTGATAATCTACAAAAAGGATAATTTCAATGTACAAGTTAAACTATTTCAAAATACAAAAAAAAAAATCTATAATGGATAACCTGATAGGCTTTCTTTTCTTTTCAAAATAATTTTAAATTGAGTATATTCCTAAGTATCTCAGACCCATCCTTACATTATAGATGGTATTAACAAAAAAGATATGTATATATAAATTATGCCTTTCATTTTTCTATGTTTCTCTCTAGAAATAGATATTCAAGTTATTCTTCAAATATTAAGTTGGTAGCTATATATAATGTTCTTTTGGTTCTATTTGTTTCATTCTTCTTTACTTCATATGTCTTTCCAAGTAATTTTTTAATTATCCTGCTCATTGTTTCTTATGGTGTAGTAGTGTTCCATCACAATCATATACCACTATTCAGTCATTCCTCAACTGATGGACATTCCCTCAATTTCTAGTTCTTTACATAAAATTGAAAAGATTTTCTATAAACAGAATCAAATGCAGTCAGAACAAAAGTTATTCCCTAATTAAACTGTGAAAATGATCCAACGAAATGAAGAAAACTTATATGAATTGACAAAAGAATCAGGATAACAACATATATAAATCAACTACAACACTGCAAAGAAAAACTTCATTTCTCTGATCCATACAATGACCAATCACAACAACAAAAGGCTAATTAAGTCATGTTTCCCATGTCATGAATAAGACTAGAAGAAATTTTAAAACAGAGTGTGAATTTTTAAGAACTTTCTTTTGGGGGGGTTGGAAGTCTAGGAGGAATGTAGGAAGATGGTAATAGTAATATTTTTTAAAGAAAAAAAGAAATCATTAAAAAAAATAAAATGAACAGAAGTTTTGAAGAGCATCCACTCAAAACAGGAAGCAGCATTAAATATGGATATCATCATAATTTGAATTATATTTAAAAATTCAAGTTTAGTTTCATTCCTTTCCTGTTTGTTTTTTACTTAGTATATGGAAATGTTCCTGTTGTTTATTAAAACAAAAAAAATTAAAATAAAATAAATTAAATTAAAATAAAATAAATTTAATTTAAATTTAAAAAAATTTGGTAAGAAATACCATCAAAACTAGAGCATGTTCGGGGGCAGCTGGGTGGCTCAGTGGATTGAGAGCCAGGCCTAGAGATCAGAGGTCCTGGTTTCAAATCAGGCCTCAGATACTTCCCAGCTATGTGACCCTGGGCAAGTCACTTAACCCCCATTGCCTAGGCCTTACCACTCTTCTGTCTTGGAGCCAAGACGGAAGGTAAGGGTTAAAAAAAAACAACCAAAAAAAAAACAACAAGAGCACTTTAGACCAGAAGACTGATACACTGTGGTACAAATCGAATGTAATGGACTTCTCCATTAGTGGCAATACAGTGACCCTGAGCAACTTGGAGGAACCTACAAGGAAAACCACTATCCACATCCAGAGGAAACACAGTGGGAGTAAAAACACAGAAGAAAAACAACTGCTTGAATACATGGGTCAAAGGGATATGGTTGGGGATGTAGACTCTAACTGAACATCCTAGTGTAAACAACAACATGGAAATAGGTCCTGATCAAGGACACAAGTAATACCCAATGAAATTGTGTGTTGGCTGAGGGAAGAGTGGGTGGAGGGAAGGGAGGGAAATGTGATTATTGTAACCAAGGAATAATGTTCTAAATTGACTAAATATTCAAATGGGAGAAAAAAAACAACAAAAAAACAAAAAAACAAAAACAAAAAAAACTAGAGCACTTTAAATACAAAAAATGTCAGAATTTGGGACTAACTTCTCTTGTACCCCAATTCCTAATTGAGTTAATCAAATCTATCAAAAAATGTTATTAATGATACCAGACAGGGGGCAGCTGGTGGGTCAGTGGATTGAGAGACAGGCTTAGATACAGGAGGTCCTAGGTTCAAATCTGGCCTCAAACACTTCCTAGCTGTGTGATCCTGGGCAAGTCACTTAACCCCCATTGCCTAGCCCTTACTGCTCTTCTGCCTTGGAACCAATACTTAATATTAATTCTAAGACAGGAAGTAAGGGTTTAAAAAAAAAAAAGATACAAGGCAGGCACTATGGGCACAAAAGACAAATTAAAAACTCCTTCACCTTAAAGAGTTTACACTTCAAAGAAAAGACATGTACATATAAATGTATCAACAAGATATATACAAAACCTTTCAAGGAAAAAAATTTAAATGTACAGCTGTACAGCTTCTGGACCTTGTTACACAAGTGGTTGCTATACACAGTGCAGTAATAGCAGTGAAAATGGTGTATATGTTACAAAAAAAAGAATGAACAAAAAAGAAATATCCTCTTCCTTAACTAACCATTGAGCTATGCCACCCACAAGTTTTAAATATGCTTATTAAATAATGAAACTGCTTGGAGAGTGAGGATGATGATACATTTGTGACTGTCTATCTGAATCTCTCTTGACTGAGGGTTATTGGAAAACCCCACCCAAACTTCTCTCTCCCATCCCCCACCGCTGTTGCTCTGCCTTGGGGCAGAGGTCTCAACTCCTTACCCCCAATCCCTATAACTTTTGGGTCATTTCTGTGAGAATATTAATATAAAATACAGAAATACAACACTAAATCTAGTCTGAACATCACGGAACACTCAAAATGTTAACTCAAGACCCTGGAGTGTTTCAAGCTCATCATTTTAAACATCAATTCAATTATACAGTACTTCAGGAAATCTTTATAGGATTAATTCAGTAATACTAAACTTAAAAAGGTAAATATCAATTACCATGTCAAAGAAGAAAACAGCAGTACAAACTGGGAAAAGGTTCTAATGAGGAACAATGAATGAATATCTGAAGGATACATAACTAATGAATTGTCTATAAAACTAAATGAAAAACAAAAACCACACAAATCACCTTTAAAAAAGTGGCCTAACACAAGACTATAAAAATGTGGTCTAATAGATGGGTAAAGTAAATAAAAATCCTTTAGGTCCTGGTTTTTGTAAAATCTTATCACTTTCAAGGGTCTTTTACTAAAATGTTTCTTTGTTTTAAGGAAGATTTCAAGTTGAATTAGAAAAAGTTATTAGTAAAAAGGAAAAAACAAAAATTGAGCAATAAACCTACTCTCAAAATATTGTACATTCATTTCTATATACATAAGGATTACTGATTTTAAAAAGTCTCTTCTCTCTCTAATCCATCCTTTATACCCAAATCATAGTAATCTTCTGAACATACAGGTGTTTTATGTTACTTCTCTAGCCACTTCAGTGGCTCCAAAATCGTTAAAGTATAAACTCCTTGATAAAAGGATACAACAGAGGACAGCAAAATTTGGCTATAACCCAATTTTCTAGACCCATTTCTTAACTATTCCTCCTTTAGTCTAACCAAATGGAAGGACTGTTATCTGAAATAAATCCTCAGGTTTCCCCTTTCATTCCCCAACATACTCATTTGCCACACTGCCCCACCCCTTCAAAGGTCAGGTATCACACCTTGTGTGATTACCTATCCAACTATTCCTGAATTCCTCTACTAAACCTCTCCAACGTGTTTTTGGTATTTGAACTTATAATGATACTAATAATACAAATGGACAGAAAAAGATTATAGGGGGTCCTTTGCTGGCACAGGATGCTTGGACCCTGTGACCCTACTGCAGTGCATATATGCAGTTCTGGGTTGCAGTTCCAGGGTGAAGAAGAGCTTGTAGTCATAAAGGATAAGAGCCTGTGGTCATAGAACCAAGGCAGAGAAGAGCACTTGTGGTCTCTCACAAGGGAGCTGGGGAATAGGTTAAAAAAGGAATTAGAGAAGGGTGAAAGAGGACTGATAGAAGAAAGGGCAAATTAAAGGTGACAGTGGTTAGAATCAAAACAGACTTGGAGAGGGGAGACAAGGTAAAAAGAGGAAGAACAATAAACAGGGTTTGGAAAAATAGGATGGAGGGCAAATACACTAATAATAGGTATGAATGTGAATGGGATGCATTCGTTATAAAACAGAAATGGGTAGAAGAATAGATTAGAAAATAGAATCCAACAATATGCTGTTTACAAGAAACATTTGAAACAGAAATACACACAAAGTAAAAATAAGGGGATAGTAAGGGTAGCAATCATGATCTCAGACAAAGCAAAAGCAAAACCAGACCTGATTTAAAAAGATGAGCAATGATGTTCAAGGACCAACTGGATGACTTAACTTATCATCAACAAGGCAAGGATACGGACAACTCCCAGGGACTCCTAATAATAAAGACTATCCACCTCCAAAGAAGGAACTAATGGAGTCCCAATAGTGACTGAAGCATACCAGTCTTCACTTTATTTTCTCCATGAATTATTTCCTAGTATAAGCATTAAGTCTCGTTTCATAACATGAAGAACATTATAAAATGGCATACATATAACCGATACCATATTAGCTGCCTTCATGGGAGGGAACATGGATTACAAAATGTCAGAAAATGATTAAACATTGAATTGACATGTAACCAGGAAAAAAGGGGGGAAGATTTTGTAAATACCATAGGTAGGAGGTGCTGATACCATGTAGTATCATGGCAATGCCAGAGAAGGAGGCATAAAGAAGAGATGTCATGAAGGTAAAAATCAAAAGGACTTGGACAGATTTGTTATGGCATGAGAAGTCAAAGATGACATCTAGGCTCCAAGCTGAGGTGACTTGAGAGGTTGGTGGTGTCCCTGACAGTAATAGGGAAGTTAGGAAAGGAGGTCAGTTATGACAGTGAAATATGAGTTGTTTAGGATATATTGAGTTTAAGGGGGATAGCCTGTTGGAGTTGTTTAGTGTGTTTGGAAGTTTGGTTTTGAGCTAGATAAAGCAAATTAGAGAATCAAAAGCTTAGAGATGATCATTGCAACCTAGCAGTTGATGAGGTTACCAAGTGAAAGTGGCCAGACCCCAAGGGTCATCCACCTCAACAGGCCTGATCTGAACTAACGGCATTTTTTTCTCTAACCCCAAGTCAGAAGATAGTACTTGATGAAATGTTGTTTCTCCTCTTCCCACAAAAGGAAGGAGACCCAGAGTAGAAAATGGAGTAAATTTGTTCAGCTGGGCCCCAGAAACCCAAATGGAACAATGGAGGAATACTGCAAAGAAACAAATGTAGAGGAAATTCTTTCTAATATTTAGAGCTGTCCCAAGGTAAAACAAACTACCTCAAGAAAGTATCTTCCATCACTGGATATTTTCAAACAAAAGCTGTATGACTACTTTATGGAGTAAACATCTTAAGATCAAAGATATGTAGCTAATGAGACCAAAGGAACAATCAATTAACCTATAAGTATTTATTAAATACCTACCATGTACTCACTACACACTTGTGAGAGGTGCAAAGTTGTACAAGTACAAAGAAACAATTCCTACTCACAAAAGTCGAAATGAAGTATGTTTCCAGCTTAAATGTAAAATTAATAAGCACAAAGAGGTTAAATATAAGAATAAAAACAGGATCAATAATTTAGAGTTAAATATCATCTAGTTCAATCTCCCTTGTCCCATATTACAGAGAAGAAAACTGAGGTTTCAAAGAAGTTAAATCACTTGCCCATGGTCCCATAGCTAGTTAGCAGTAAAGATAATTCAAATCCATCTCCTGAGTATAATATTCATTCCATCACACAATCCTAAAGCTGTTATTTCTACTCAATGTCTTTATAATCTCACATATTCAACTCATTGAAACATCAAGTTTCATAAGCAATGTAAGTCCATCATTTTCTATTAATTTTTACAAAAAAATTCCAAGGATGGCTTCTTAAAAACCATTTTTACAAACAAGAAATTACAGAATTTATATTGTTATTCATTGTCAATCTAGAAAACCTGCAGTTAAATCCAGAAACTAAATTTGAGTGTTCTAACTCCATTTCCAACAGTCCATTCATATATATTTTTAAATATCTTTCAATATCAACATATTTAACACTATACTTTCACTTAAGAAAGATTTAGCTAAGGGGCAGCAAGGTAGCCCAGTGGATAGAGTGCCAGGACTGGAATCAAGAGGATCTGGATTCAAATTTGGCCTCAGATGCTTCCTAGCTATATGACCCTGGGCAAATCAAATTCCATTGCCTAGCCCTTGCTGCTCTTCTGTTTTAGGATTAAAACTAATACAGAAGGTAAGGGTTTTAAAAAAAGGTTTTTAAAAAGTATTAGCTACTATTGCTCCTTGTGTCTGTGATTGACAAAACCAAAACTTTTACATCCTACAAATTTATGCAAATACTGGTTTCTGATTGATAAGGACAGAACACGTAGCTGGTTAAAATAGTCTTCACTTCCACAAAATTTATTATGTAATCTATGTAGAGAGTAAAGAATCCCAATTCTGTGACACTGTACCCATGGCTTAATAGTATACAAATTTCTAATGTAGGCAAGTTTTTATTACAGGTAACTTCTCAAAAACAGCAAATATGTAGACGTTTTACTTAAGACCTAAGCCAACTCTTCTAAAAAGCAAAGATAAATGAAAACAGATTTTTATATGGAGAGAATTTTAACTATTGTATTTTAAAAAATGAAATATTAAATTTGTTTGGAAGAGAAAAAATTTAATTGGAAACAAGGCAGTTCCGTATGTTTGGTCCTTTAAAAGGAAACCTCTAGAACTTACAATAAGGAAAAAAGTGTTAGTTTTAGTTATTCTTTAGAACAAAAAAATTATGAAGTAAATTCATGAAATAATTCTATGAAACAAAATCTTAGAATATAATATTTAATTCTCCTTAATTAAAACTATAAAAATTTGACATAAAAAAATTTACTTATTATATACTTCCTAAGATTGCTAGATACAGAAATGTAAATAGTGAATTAATTACCTCAATAAAGTAATAACTTCTATTTTTCTACTAAACATGTAAATTTGTGTTGTATTTACTAATTTACTTTAGGAAATCTTTTTTTTTTTTAAACCACCCTTTTAAAATCACCTGCCATCACCAGAAGGGAGAAAGGGAAGAAAAGGAGGAAAATAAGTTCAATCATATAACTTGGGAAAACTTGTGTAGAAATTACATGAAATTGGTTTAAAGAAAAAAAAAAGAGGCCAGGAGGAATAAGGCTAAAAAAAATTTAATTAATTAATTAAATATATATACCTACATACATATCACCTATGCAAAATTTATCACTACTTTCACTGATAGTTGCTGAAAATATTTTAATTTTGTCCTTCAGCTACTTTTCCAAATATTTTCATAATAAAAGGCAAGGAGGAAAAGGTAGAATCATAAGTTCAATGACTTGCATAATTTCAACCAGACTGCTTTTTAGGGGCTATCTGGTACAAATTGTAGCTAGCTAAATTACTAAATTATTATGAAGGGGTTTTTTCCCCCCTTAAAAAACAAACAAACAAACAAACACAAAAACAAAAACAAACAAAAACCTGTACCTTCTGTCTTAGTATCAAGTAAGAATGGCAAGGGCTAGACAATTAGGGTTAAGTGACTTACCCAGGGTCACACAGCTAGGAAGTAACTGAGGCCAGATTTGAACCCAAGTCCTCCAGATTCCAGGCCTGGTACTCTCTCCACTGTGCTACCTAGCTGCCCCAAAGGATTTTTTTTTTCCAACAACCTGTTTCTTTCCCCAGTAGGAGCTAATGGGACAAACAAAACAAAACAAAATCTCAAAATATAATTTAAAAGTTAAATTACTTTCATATACATATGAAAATCTAAATTCCATGAGAAAAATAACCGTTCATTTCCAAAATAATCTTTATTCAATTAGGAAAAGTAACCGGGTAAATACCAAGTAAGTTACTGTTCAAATAAGCAATAAATTTTACTTTCAGGGGCGGGGCGGTTTAATTAGTTTAAGACCAGCTCATCACCAAAACATTCCCCTCAAGAATTTCCCAATCTCTATTTGATCAAACACATTTAATCTCAAAAGAGTTTAAGCTTAAAATACTAGCCTTTAATATTCTTAGACTAACCATTTTCATCTAAGCAGATGGTAACACAAAATAGAACTGATATCAAATTTTTATCTTCCACCTAAAAAAACAAAGTAAAAAACAATGAAATCACCACCACTCTAACAAAGATCTAAAAGAATACCACCATACTTCAGAAAGCACCAACTGAAAGGATTTAACATACTCTTCACTGAATAGCCATTCTTAATTTATGCTTCCCTGTAGGAGTCAGAAAATGGAAATTTAAATGATTTAAATATAAGCAATCAATTCATGAAAAGAAACAAAGGGGTGGTATTGGAATCAAAAAGATTTAGGTCCTGACTCTGTAAAATGGTCAAGTCACAACTTCTTAGTACCCATATCCTGAGTCAGGTCAATAAGCATTTTTTAGCTGCCTACTAAGTTCTAGGCCAGTGATGGTGAACCCATGGCACTGGTGCCAAAGATGGCATGCAAAACACTATCTGTGGGGACACTCTCCCCTCCCAGTTCATTTCTATAAAGGCAGAAGGACCTGAGTGGAATTGTTCCCCTCCCCCTCTCCACCAGGCCTGATGACATTTTTTCACATCCTCCACCTCTCAGTCTAGTAGCCCAAAGGGACTGCACAGGGGGTATGGTGGGCAGCTCACAGGTGGCTTAGCTGGAGGGGAGAGGGGCACTCAGGCCACTCTCCTTTCCCCTCTCTACACCTGCTGAGAAGATTCCTCACTTCACCCACCCCTGCACCCAGCAGTCCAATCAGAGTGTTTCTTTCCTCTCTTATATAGGGTAAGGGAGCATCCCCAGCACTCAGTGGAGTAGAGGGTGGGGTGTATGCAAAACTTGAGGGGGCGGAACAGAGCACTTAATCTCAAGGGTGGGTGGGGGTAGGGCCCTGCACTCCAAAAAGGTTCACCATTACTGTAATCTAGTCACTTGCTAAGTGCTAGTAATACAAAGAAAGGCAAAATGTTAAGTGCCCTCAAGAAGTTCAGTTTAATGGGAGAGGCAATATGTAAATATGTACAAAGAAGATATATACAAAATAAATTAAAGATAATCTCAGAGGGAAGGTACCAATATTAAGGAAAACCAGGCAAGGTTTCTTTCAAGGTTATATTTCAGACAAAGAAAACAAGGAAAGTATGAGGCAGAGATAAAGAAGAATTCTAGACATGGGGATTAGTCAGTGAAAATATAAGGAAAGAGTAAAAAGGACATTACTGGATGGTAAAGGAATACTGGAAAGGTTAGAAGGAAACGAAGATCCAAAAAGCTTAAGTGACTTGCCCAAGGTCACAGAAGTATACTTGAGCAGGACAAACCAACCAGATCCTTTGACTTCAAATCTAGCACTCTTCTACTATATTATTTATGCACAGACATATTTCTTCCAACGAAAACCATAAGCCATCCATTCTATCTCAATCTGCATAATTCTTTGGTCCACCAAAAACCTCTTGGTTATTACTCAGTCTAATAATAAACATGTGACTTGGCAGATCTTCCCTTTTTTTCCTGATCATACATCTCAGTGTTCTTCATAGCATTTCTTTTAGTTATGTATAGCACCTTGCTTATGCCCACTATATACCTCTCTCTCCACTGTCCTTTGGTTGACTCTTCAACTTGTAATTCTTCAGAGACTAGGGAATTACATAACTCACAGCAGTAAATTCCTAGAAGAACATTGTTAATGAAAGTGAGTTCCTACTCCCCCTGGAATAAAGGAGATCATTTAAAGACTGTACAATTTTCAAAAGACAATCTTGCTCACTTTCCTCTTCCTGTTTAATTATGGACAGAGTTCAAAACATATTGTTTCTGCCCAAGAAATACACAAACACACAGAATGCCCCCATAGATTAGACTACTCTATGCAGTTAGAGAGAGCTCTAGAATAGTCTGGTCAATGGGCAATCTTCACCAATCAGTTTTTCCCATGTAGATAATTGGATCACATTATTTTGCACAATGTCATTGCACAAACGAAAAGGAGGACCTGTATAACCTTACTACCTATAAGCAAACTCTCTTACACCTGGGACTTTGAATTGGACTACAAAAAGATGGATAAACTGTTTGATGACCGCATATTTCCTTTTCTATGCCTTGTTTGACTAACAATCTGGTACAAATAAAGTTATCTTTGTTATATCCTTCAAAGAATCTTGTATTATTCTAATAAACACAGGAGACAACTTGGAAAAAATGATGTTACTCTGCTTTACAGAATCAAATGTAGTTTTATAGTCAACATTAAGGGGGACCTTTTATACTGACCTCTTTCTCAACAGTAGGACCAGAAAACGATAAATGCTCAAAAAACCCACACAAACTTAGATGTATAAAGAGCAAATCAGAATGGATATCCGTGTAACCTTTTGCAGTAGTCATGGAAGACAATCAAAATATACCTTACTGCCCTGAACAGAATATGCTCAATAAACATTTGCTAAATGAACGATATGACCATAAGATAGTTGGACCTTAAGCCTAACCCACACACGGCAATTTTTATCTTCTCAAATCATATGTATAATATGATCAAGAAACCTAAATATCCTTACAAAGTATTTTCCCAGAATTTCATCTGGGAGCTTTCCTAAAGTCTCATGGTTAAAATGTTAAGCACCATCTCCAGGATTTTGAAGGATTATTTAAATAAAAAGTATAACAGCAGCTAGCATTTATATATGCAATGTATTTATGGGTAGGATATCAAATGAAATATATAACAATAACCATAATAATAGCTAGCTTCGCAGTGCCTTAAGATTTGAAAAGTGCTTCCCAAATTTATTCCATTTTATCTCCACAACAACCTTGAGATATAGATGCTTATTGTCCCTTCTTACAGATGAGGAAACCAAGGCAAAAAGAGGCTAAGTGATTTGCTCAGGATCACATAGCTAGTGTGTCTGAGGTTGGATTTGAATTTAGGGCTTCCTGATTCAAAATCCAATGTTCTGTGTCACCTAAATCCTATCTTCTCTACCTATTACTACCCTAACATGGACACTCATCATTACGTGTTTGAACTACTTCCCATCTGCCCACCTCACACTTTTATCTATTCTTTCCAACAACATTAGTTTTCCTCTTGTACACATCTGATTGGAGAACTACTTTCCATTCTAGACTGTTTGCGTAATACTTGAGGAAAATTAAAATTTCTTAATCTAGCAATCAAAATCCAGAACTACCCCCTCCTTTCCCACTCTATTCTTCATAACACTTACCTTAAGGTCAAACTAGGCTATTTGTCATTCTTGTAACAGGCTGTTTCAATTCAATTCAATAAGCATTAAGTAATGTTGTACCAGGCACAGAGGATACAAAGACATAATATCCAGAGAGCCCTTAAGGAGTTCATATTAAACTGGAGGGAGTAAACAGATAAGTATAAGATCATTTGAAAAGGGAAAGGAGTAATGACAACTAGAGAAACTGGAAAGGCTAGCACTGAACCAAGCCTCCCCTACAAGCTTCCAGTTTCCAGGTCTTTTCTCAGCATTCCCTAATCCTAGAATACCACTCCAACTCAAAACTTGAAGTGCAATCCACAATTAAGGGCCAGTTCAAATCCTCCTGGCTTCCCTCAAAGTCCTAGTTAAACCTTTCCCAATCCTCCTCAATTTTGTGCTTTCTCTGTGTTGATTAATTCTTATCTACTCTGTATATTTACCCTGTATATAGCCTATTTTTGTTTGCATGATGTCTCTCTCCCCTATTAGCCTGGGAGCCTGTGGAGGCCTGGGATTGTCTTTGCATCCATAGTGCTTGCCACATAGTAGGCACTTAATAAATGATTGACTCCCCATAGCTTTCTGTCTAAAGAACTTTCCCTGACCCACCTCTGAAATATCACATAGCATTTAATTTGCATTTCTCATGCACTTATGAAATAAAACTATAATATAAAATTATATACTGCACACCCCCATAACAAAGTCAAAGTTACATGAAAGCAATAATATTTCTTTTACTCATCTCTTAACATATTGTATTATGTAGCTGACTAAAAGTTTCTTAAGAACAGGTATTATTTTGGATTTTTCTGTTTTTAAATTTCCAGAGCCTACAACAGACCCAACGACAAAGCAGATGCTCAAGAAGCACATGAATGTTGAAAACACACGAGTGACCCCTAACAACGATGGAACTTGGGGATCATGTTATACAGCAAAAGTTGATGTTCAGCACATACATTTATTAATTACCTATACTGCGCACTATAGCATAAGATACAAAGACAAAAACAAAAGTAGTCTTTGCCCTCAAGGAAATTAAATTTATGTAGCAAAAATAACATGTTAACAGGTAAGATAAAATCACACTAACAGATAATAGGGAGAACTGGCAAGAGCTAAACGTTGATGGGAAGAGGAGGCAGAACATTCTAGGCATGAAGGTAAAGGCACAGATAGAATGCTAAATTTGGTAATAACAAACAAAAGTTTGTCTAGAAAACAAAGTAATGTGAAATAGATCTGGAAAGATAGGCTGTATCAGGCATTGGATGCATTTTATTCTAGAAGCAATTAGAATTTCGGGGCAGGAAAATAACATGGCTAAATGTGCTTTGGGAATAATATTTTGGTAACTATATAGTAGATGGATTAGGGAGGTGAAGGAATTGGAAACGAGAGAATAATGAGGAAAATGTTATAATAATCAAGGCAAAATATAAAGAGATTCTGAATTTTGGTAGTAGTTCTTTTGAGTAGAGATAGGGACAGATAATGAAAAAAGTAGAAGTAGATCTGATTAATAGTTTTTTTTGTTTTACCTAAAGTAGATATGGGAGAAGAATGGAGGTTGACAAGATTGAAATCCAAGTAATTATATTTCAACAAAAATATAGTTAGGAAAGGGAATGTATTTAAAGATTTAACCTAACAGATGAGTTCTGTGGTTTTCTGCTTTTATGTCCAGACTTAGCTATGCTCAAGAGTACAAGAATGGGTAAGGGAAAACTCACCAATGCCATTTTAAAAATAACTCATCAATAAGTAACTGCTAGATACACTAAAAGGCTAGGTAGATAGGACAAAGGGCTCTGTTTGTTTTACTTAAATACCAGAGTTATTACAAATTTAGTAAAATCTTTTAAAAATTCCACAACAAAAGTTTTGAATTTAAAATTATATATTTCAGATCAGCTTTCCCTTCCCTAAAGTTAAGAATCAACTTAATTCAGAAAAGTACCATCTTGTTTTTCTTTTTTAATTCAACTCAATAATTAAGGGCTTACTTTAGCAGAGATTCTTAACTTGGAATTGTTGAACTCAATTTTTTTTAATTTAGCTATTTTGTAGTTGGTTTCCTTTGTAAAATAATGTATTTTATTAATTTGAAAACATGGTTCTACTGTGGGAGTAAAAACACAGAAGAAAAACAACTGCTTGAATACATGGGTCAAAGGGATATGGTTGGGGATGTAGACTCTAACTGAACATCCTAGTGTAAACAACAACATGGAAATAGGTCCTGATCAAGGACACAAGTAATATCCAATGAAATTGTGTGTTGGCTGAGGGAAGAGTGGGTGGAGGGAAGGGAGGGAAATGTGATTATTGTAACCAAGGAATAATGTTCTAAATTGACTAAATAAACTTATTCAAATGGAAAAAATAAATAAATAAAATTAGATCTTGATCACTTTTTCAAAACAAAACAAAACAAAAACATGGCTCTAAGAAAGTGGTCCCCAAAAGACAAGAACTCCTGCTCTAGAACATTGTGGTAGGCAATGATAAACTTAAAAAGACAAGTTCTTTATACTGTCAAGGAATTTATAGTCTAATATGTAGATAAAAAACATACATAGAGCAAGGCCTGGAGATGGGAGAGCCTGGGTTCAAATTTGACCTCTGACACTTCCTAGCTAGGTGACCCTGAACAAGTCACTTAACCCCCATTGCCTAGCCCTTACCACTCTTCTGCCTTGGAACCAATACTTAATATTGATTCTAAGACAGAAGGTAAGGGTTTAAAAAACACAGCTGTTACTCTAATACAAGTATATTAGAGAAATACAACAATAATAATAGCCTAAGTATATAATGCTTTAAGATTTAGAAGTCATTTAACATATTCATATGCTTTCACAACTCTTTGAAGCAGGTATCACAGGTATTAACACTAAGGATGATGAAACAGAGGCTCAAAGAAATAGAGTGATTTGTCTTAAGATTATGGATCTTAAGTTCCAGAGATATGGTTCAAATCCAGATTTCTCCTAACTCCAAATCCATCTTTCTTCAAAACAAAGTGTTAAATATTATTAAGTTCAAGAAAGGGATAGTCTCATAGAGTGAAGTCAACAATTAGTGTTCCTCACAAATAAAATGGTGTTCCAACTAGTTGACCTCTGAAGGTCCCTTCAGACTCTAAAATTGTATGACCTCTAAAATCTTCAGGGTACAACCACAGAATGTTTTAAATACCATCTTAACACATTGAAGTCTTATAAAGACATTCTGATGAATAATAGCCCTTTTGTCATTTATACTTACCCCAAGAATGTTTAGAATATTTTACACTGCACATTTTTCAAGTATTATTTATACTAATTAAAAAAATTTAACACTAAAATATTAACTACCAACAAACCCAGTGATTTCTAACCTTTCTGGAGTTGTAATAACCAACAATTCTTCCTTTGGTTCAACTACATTTAAACATTCCCTAAAAAAATGGTTACGTATATTGATTTTTAAACTAACAAATCCTAATTTTCATTTGATAATTTGTCATCTTGATTATGAATATAGAGGAAAGAGCTGGGTACGAATACCATGCTTTGAAAATAGCATGCAATGTGCTGAACAGAATTAAACAGATAGGTTGACAATGGTAAACAAACTTTGAAAATTAGTGCCAAATTTAAATACTTTCCCTTACTGACCAAAAATAACTGGTATTTTGGCTCAAAAGCCCCATATTTCCCAGGCCTGCTCTAGAAAGCTTAAAACCTAAGATACAAAAACTAGACAAAAAATGAACAAATATGAGCTTCTTTCTCTTTAAACCTTTCCACCTCCAAATTTCCTTAAATTCCTTAGCTGGTTGGTTGATTTTTTTACACCCTTAACTTCTTTCTGTCTTAGGATCAATAATAAGTATTGGTTCCAAGACAGAAAAGCAGTAGGGGCTAGGCAACTGGGATTAAGTGTCACACAGGGTCACACAGATAGGAGTGATTGAGGCCAGATTTGAACTAAAGCAGCCTTTTTCTCCCCAGACCTGGCTATCTCTCCACTGAATCACCTAGCTTCCCCCCTACCTTATTACTGTTAAGGGCCCTACTACCATCCTTCCAGGCTCAAAACCTAAGACTTAATCTCTCATCCCTCATACATCAATATCTTACCAAGACCTGTTGATTTTGCCTTTACAACATCCTTAGAATGTGTCCCCTTGTCTGTACCCCAAAGAGATAATGGACACAAAGACTTGTACAAAAATATTCATAGCTGTGCTCTTTGTGGTGGCCCAAAACTGGAAAACGAGGGGATGCCCATCAATTGGGGAATGGCTGAACAAACTGAGGTATATGTTGGTGATGGAATACTATTGTGCTAAAAGGAATAATAAAGTGGAGAAGTTCCATGGAGACTGGAACAACCTCCAGGAAGTGATGCAGAGCGAGAGGAGCAGAACCAGGAGAACATTGTACACAGAGACTAATACACTGTGGTATAATCGAACGTAATGGACTTCTCCATTAGTGGGGGTGTAATGTCCCTGAACAACTTGCAGGGATCCAGGAGAAAAAAACACCATTCATAAGCAAAGGATAAACTATGGGAGTGGAAACACCGAGAAAAAGCAACTGCCTGAATACAGAGGTTGAGGGGACATGAGAGAGGATAGACTCTAAATGAACACTCTAATGCAAATACTATCAACAAAGCAATGGGTTCAAATCAAGAAAACATCTAATGCCCAGTGGATTTACGCGTCGGCTATGGGGGGTGGGGGGGAGGAAAAGAAAATGATCTATGTCTTTAACGAATAATGCTTGGAAATGATCAAATAAAATATATTTAAAAAAAAAATGTGTCCCCTTCTTTCCTCTAATATTGCCACCACCTTGATGCAAATCCCTGTCACCTCATATATAGCTTGTCTCAAGTCTCTTCAATCCATCCTCTACACAACTGCCCAAATGATTTTCCTACAACTAAGTGATTTTCCTTAAACATAGATAAAACCACCCCCAACTGAAATATATATTCCAATAGATCCTTGTTATCTCCTGGATAAAATACAAAATCCTATTTGTTCTTCATAGCCTATTTCAATCTCTCATTTCCCAATCTTCTTAAACTTTACTTTTCTTCACATACACTTTTGATCCAGTGACACTGGCTCCCTTCTTCAAACAAAACATTCAGTCTTTAGGTTTCAAAAATTTTCTCTGGCTTTCTCCTTTATTGTCTACCTACTACCTATTTGGCTTCCTTAAAATCCCAACTAAAATCCCATTTTCTACAGGAAGCCTTTTCCAACTCCTCTTAATTATAATTGCTTCTCTATTAATTATCTCTTACTGATTGTCACTTGTTCATATAAACAAGTATCCCTTCTACATCAAGTTTTCTCCATCAGTTTAATATATCATGGTTCACATAAGAAATTAAATGAGAATTTTGCGAGTTTTATGAAAGCTGCAGATCACACACAATCAATCAACAGATGACCCAGAAAAAGTTTAGAAATTATAGCTTGTGATCAAGTATTTAATCCAAATTTTACAATAAAGTACTATAAAGACCTCATAAAAGAAAACTAAAAAATTCAGGCCTTCTCTGGTACAATTCAGACTTCTTCTCTGGTACAAAGGGAGGGTCAAAATATTTTAACCATACTTTAGGGGTCCCACACCCCTAACCCCAGTGATGTGACAAGGATATTTTAGGACTCTCTTGCCTTTTCTTGTATCCCCAGAGTTAAATTTTAGTACAGTACCTGGCACGTAGTAGGCAAATTTAATAAATGTTTATTGACTATGGGCAAAGTACATTTTTTTAAAATCCTCAAACCTTTCAACATGAAATATCTATTTTAAATAAAATCTTTTCAGAACAAGAAGCAAGAATGAGATAAGTATAATTACTACATAAGAAATATTAAAATACCATTTTGATACACTAAACACCTACACATCCAATATTAAGGTTGTTTAATGCTTCTTACTCATGCTTACTTACCCTAAAGATATTTAGATTATTTTACATTGTATACTTTTCAAGCATTATTACTAATTTTTGGAACAAACACTAATGTTACCAACAAACCAGTAATTCCTAGCCTTCCTGAAGTGGAGACAACCAACAATTCTTTCTTTGGTTCAAGATAGGCTTATACCTCACCTCGCCTCCCCCCCCCCCTTATTTCTTTTATTGATTTTTTAAAATAATGCAAATCCTAATTTTCATTTGAGAATTGTCACATCTTGATTCGAATACAGAATTAGTAATTACTATAGTGGATGAAAAGGATTGTAAGTTTTCTGTACAGTATGTAGCACACTGAAGCCAGAGTTATCAAAAATACCCAAACAATACTTAAGTTTTCTCCCTCCTCAAACAACACCCTTGCCATCCAATAGTCATATAGTATCTAGTGTACCAATTTTAAAGCTGAAAAGAACTACTGAATTCAACTTACTCATTTTATAGAGGATAAAACCAAGGCACAGTAGAAGTTAGATGACTTGGCCAAGGTCACACAAAGTTATCATGCAGCATGGCAGCACCATACTCAAGATTTCCTCACTCTAGATCAAAAGTTCTTTAAGTCTCACAAGTTCAAAAAACAATTCCACATTCTTAGAACAAGGAGTCAGAATAAATAAAATAGTTTCTAAAACCAAAAAAATTGGATCAAAACGATCCTAGGTTTAAAAAATAAAGATAAGAAATCTATGAAAGATGGCAAACAAAACAAGCAACTATTCGTTTAGTTTATAAGATATGCAATAATTTTACCCCCTTAAAATTTTAATGTTAGCTTCTTCCATACATATGGTGGCACAGTGGATATAGTGCCAAGCCTGGGGTAAGAAAGACTTAAATTCAAATTCTGTTTCAGACAGGCTAGCTTTGTGACCCTGGGGGCAAGTCACTTAACCCTGTTTGCCTCAGTTTCCTCATCTGTAAAATGAGCTGGAGAAGGAAATGACAAACTACTCCAGAATCTTAGCCAAGAAGGCCCCAAATGGGATCACAAAGAATCAGACACAACTGAAAAGATTAAACAATCACATACAACATACACATGCATTGATTTTCCAGTTGAAAGCAAAATTAATTCGAAAATGTCTCAATTATGTTTCATGGCAGTGGGGAGGAACTTAACTGTCCCTGTTCTCACCCCTTTAACACTGTTTCTCCAGCCTTTCTGAAATTTCCTCACACGTTTCAGATCATACAAGTCAAAGGACGATTATTTTCCCCACTACTCTCGACATGACAAGTGTCAGATTGTCTACCCCAAACCCAAACGATTTTCCTCTTAGATGGGCGCACACGAGGTAAGAAAAAGGAGATTTGAGTAGAGAAGATGGGTCCCCGTCCCCGATCTCTCCCGGAGGACGAGAGAATGCTGGCAGGCATGCATGCAGGAAGGCAGGCAGGCACGGAGGGGTGGATACTGCTGCGCCACACCGCAGCCATGTGCCGCCGCCGCCAAGCCCAGGGGAGGAGGAAAGGAGGTTATATAATAATAACTCACCCTCCGGGAGAGCCCCAAGCCGGGAGGGTTGGGAGGGGGGCGGCCGCCGCCTCTGCCTGCCAGCCTGGCGCGGTGCTGGTAGATGGGTCCCGGCTTGCTCCCCCCCCAACCCCCCAGGAGAGGCCTTTTCCAGCTCCAAAGGGTAGCGGCAGCACTGAAGAGGGGGGCAATCGGAGAACCAGGGAGGAAGGGAGGCCTGGAGGCCGCTACCTTCCTCGGCATAAAACCGGCCTAGGGCGAGGAAGCGGGGGATGAGTTGAACTGCATCTCAGGGGGCCCAGGCCGCGCCGACTCACGCCTCCCTCCACTACCTTCACCTACTCGATTCTCCTCCCTTCCCCCTCTCGTACCTGGGAAGGGCGGGTGACCCAGCCGGTGGCCGCCAAGTCCAGTGGGGCGCGAGGCTGGGGCATGAGCGGCTCCCGCGCGGCTCCGTCAACGTCACAGCATCGCCCGGGAGACCCCTCCCCCCTGCGGCTCACGACTCATAGGAGCCGCTCCCTCCCCTCCCCCAACCCCGACTCGCGATCCCCACCCCACCCCACCCCACCTCACTTCACTTTGCCTCCAACCTCCCAGCCCGACGACTCAGCGGTTAAAATACAGGAGCGAACCCCGCTGCAGTTCCAGAGACACCCCCCCCCCCCGCCTCCTCACTCTAAAGCTATGCCGACTGCTTTTTGCGTATTACCTAGAATCGCCGCCGCCACAGCCGCCGCCGCCGCCGGGCTGAGTCTCACACACGGGGAAAGGAAGGGGGCGACGGGGGGGGGTGACGGGGGAATTGGAGCTGCGGAGTGGAAAGACCCGGAGATCACGGCTGCTAGGCGCCGGGAATCTCGCGAGAGCTTAAATCTCCCTATCTTCTGTCGCGGGAATTTTCAAACTCTCGGGTTTAGAGAAAGGCTCTGGAAAAGTGGGAGGCGGGGCTGGATGAGATAGAGTGGAGTTAAGGGTAGGGGTGGGGAGGGGTGAGTTAAGACGACCTCACTGACGTAAACTGGCGTCCGCTCGTTCTCACCCTAGTGGGAAAGAAGACTACGATTCCCAGAATGGCATGCGTGTTTAACTGTACCGCGTCCCGACTGCTGCGCCCCCTAGAGCTGAGAGGGGCGAATCGGTAGTGGTAGTTTTTTGTTTAAACCCTCCTTCCTCTGCGGAAGTGTAGGGGTAAGCCCTGTACCTCCTTTGGTTTGCGGGGAGAACCTTCCCGATTTCAGTCAATGCTTGCGATTGTGGTCTCTCGGATCACAAAAACTTGGTAAATCATTATCTTCTCTGATAACATCCTTGCTGACCTTCAGTATGTTTGACTGGCAATTGATTTTTACCCGCCCGGGTTTCTCCTTCCAGCAGTTTATAAAAGACGTGTGCAGTATCCAGCGCTACACATCACAGACTTGCAGTTAGTTACCCCCAATACTGCTTTTCTGGCATAGGTAATACTTTTCCCTTTTGCCAATACACAATTATTTTCTCGTGTACTTAATTTTACTTGCTTTTTTTTTTAAAGTATCCGTATTTTTGCAGTTTGCAAATCTAGTAGAATGTTAGTAAAGTTCGAGAGCAATGGAGTGTTTCCCCTGGGATTTTTTTGTTTGTTTGTTTTGTTTTTTGTCTTGGAGCCCCAGCTCCTTAGGAGCATCCTCGTGTAGTAAGTAAAAAAATTAAGGTTGGCTTTGGTGTCGGGAAATCAGGGCTTCAAGCTGTCTCTTGAGACACTAGCTGGGCAGCCATGAGCAAGCCAACAAGCATTTATTAAGACTTATTACGAGCCATGCAATATGCAATTAAATGGACAAGCTGCTTAACCTCTCAGTGCCCTCAGACACCTGACTAAGACTGTAATAATTTACCAGTTTCTCATTACCTTCTAAGAAAATGGCGATCTCACAATAGGAGTTTTAAACACCTACGACAAGATAGGTCTGATGAAAACACAAGTCCAGGAGACCAAAACCCATTAGGCTTCGTGTAGTGCTTTTGGGTTTAGGAGATGCTTAAATTCTTTTCCAGTAAAACTCTTTAAGTACTTTAGAAATAAGTTATGAATTCAGTTGGAAGCAATATTCAAATTACTTGTGTATCAAATGTTTGCGAAACTCATATGGTTACCCTAAACAATATGTTCACTTGTACTTTTAAAACCATTGACTTTTTAAAGGTCACTTCCCTTTTTTTGTCATTCTTTTTTGTCAAGTTCGTCATCACCATCATTGGAATTTACAAAATGCCATAATTTAATTTCCTCTCAACAAAATTCTAGACAGTACTTAGCACATAGTAGGCCTTTAATAAATATTTATTGATGATACATGTAAAACCCAGTGGATTTGCACTTAGGGCTACGAGAGGGGAGGGAAAGTACATGAATCATGTAACCATAGGAAACTATTCCAAATTAAATTTCCAAATTAAAAAAAAAGGTTAGTGATTAAGTCAATCAACGGTCACACATCCATTAAATGATAAAGCTAAATCTCAGATCCAGCTAGTAATCTGTACCATAAGCGCCCAAGTTATAAACTCCTGAAGGACAGTGTCCTTTTAGTTAATAGTGACTAACAGCAAGATTATCAGCATGGTTCTGGACACAGGTTGTCACTGCCCCTGGGAAAATCAGCCAAAGACAGCCAGATATGGTCAGGGTTAAGGGCTGTTCTTTAGGAATTCCAAGTTGTGGCTGAAAGAGAAAGTGATTAAAAAGAAAAAAAATGAGAGTCTCTTTTCTTTAGAAAGCCTTATATTCCAGTGAAGTGTTCTGTAATCTATGCACATATATACATACATATGTATGTATTCTAAACCAAATTTACTGAATAGATTTCCAAGCTTCCCTCCCTCAATAATTTTGTTCTAATCCCATTGGTTTCCTATCAGTAAAGAAAATAGTATTCATATAGCACATTGAGCTTTCAAAGTATTTTAAATGATTAATCAATACAATATCTTATTATGATTTAAGTAGGGCTTTAATAGAGGCTTGTTGTTATGTTGGAAACTATTGTAAATACAAGGACTCCCATTAGACTGTGAGTTCCCTGAGAGATGGAAATATCTTTTGTCTTTATTTCATCTGTGCTTAGCAGAGTCTCTAATGTTGTAGATACTTAATAAATGTTTATCAACTGCTGGATAGTGTAAAGAACATAGACTTTGTAGTCAGAAAACCTGGATTCAAATCCTGTGTCAACTCTGAAAGTCACTTCACTTTCCTGGGCCTCAGGTTCTTCATCTGTCTGATAAGTGGATTGGAAATTCAATGGGTCTGAGATTTCTTCCATATCTAGCTCTATGATGCTATGAAATGAAGACTTTGGTTTGACTTTGGTTTGAAATGTCATAGTTATAAATATATGTATATATGCATATATATTTTATATATTATATATTGACTTTATAAAACAAACAAAAAATTAACTTGTCTGTTGAACTTTAAATCATCTTATTGATCATGACAAGAAACAATTATCCTGATCAGCCACTAAAATGTTGAGTTGCCCATTTCATTTTACATTGCAAATGTACTAGAGTTTGTAAGGCCCAATCTTTTGTTTACTACCTAGGAAGCAAAGGGGGCTTTGGCATCCTTTTAAACAAAGACCAGCCTTTGCCTTTATATTATAAGTACCTTGAAGGATAGACAGCTCTTTGGGCCTCTATCCCCCAGACTTCTTTTGTTCTGATCTTTTCCAATCTCCTTATTTCAAGAGTGCTAAGAGAAAGAATTTGGCAAAAACTGCAGTAAACTAACTAAACCTTTGTCACAGATTGTGGCAATACAAACATAATGTACTTTGTAGTGACTGCAATTGAGAAGATATATTGCACAGTACTATATCCTATTATAGATTTCCATAGCTTTATTAAAAAAATATGTTAGGAAGAGTTTTGGATTTCTGAGGTAGAGGTGAAGGAAACAGTAAATATGACATCTTTTTAAAAATTATTCCTCTTTCCCTTGGATTAGACATTAAAAAATAAAAAAGAGAAGAAAACACTAATGCAAAAGTTACACATCAACAGTATCTGATAGCATATATAACTTTCTACATCCATAGTCCCTCACCTCTGCAGTGAAGACAGAGAAGACCATTAAAATTATTATTATTATTATTATTATTATTGGGCACGCTCCACAGATTTCAGAGTTTTGAAAATTATTATTTTTTCATTTATATGGATGTATTTATTGTATATATTATTTTCTTGATTCTGCTTATTTCAATTACTGTCTTTCCTTGCTTCTCTGAATTCTTTAAAGACATCGTTCCTTGTGGAACAATACTATTCAATTCTATTCACATTCCATCACATTCTCAGTTGATGGACATCTACTTTGTTTCCAATTCTTTGCCACCAAGGTAGCAAAAAAAGTAATACTGGAAATATTTTCTTTCTGTCTTAGACCTACTCCCTTTAGGTATATGTGTAACAATGAAATCTCCAATTTTTGTTACTATTTTATAATGTTTAAAATTTATTGCTATTAGGTGAGTAGATAGAGTGCCAAGCCTAAAGACTATAGGATTCAAATCTGGTCTCATTTCCTGGCGGAGTGACCCTGGGCAAGTCACTTAACCCCCATTGCCTAGCCCTTACCACTCTTCTGCCTTGGAGCCAATACACAGTATTGACTCCAAGACGGAAGGGTTTAAAAAAAAATCATACCAATATATTTTTTAAACCCTTACTTTCCATCTTAGAATCAATACTAAGTATACTAAGTAAGGGCTAGGCAATGGGGGTTAAGTGACTTGCCCAGGGTCACACAGCTGGGAAGTGTCTGAGGCCAGATTTGAACCTAGGACCTCTGATCTCTGGGCCTGACTCTCAATCCACTGAGCTAACCAGCTGCCCCCTGATTTGTTTTTGTATCACCTTCACTGTCAAAAATTTCCTTCTTCCTTTCTCTACTCAGAGATTCATCCATTTTAACCTCCCCCTTCCCACAAAAAGAGGAATAAAAGCAATTCAGCTTTATTAAAAAAAAAAAAAACCGACCCATATCTTCTTAGTATCAGTTCTAAGAAAAAGAGGTAAATAATCAGGATTAAGGGATTAATATATCTGCTGAGTCTGACAGTATATAAAATACTATATACCCGTAATTCTTCACCTCTGCAAAGAGGGGATTCAGTAAGCATTTATTAAGCACCTATTATAAGTCAGGAACAAGTACTAGAGTCATTAAAAAAAGGGGAAAAGTGGTAGCTGCCCTCAATGAACTCATGTTTTAATGAGGGCAACAACATGCAAATTCATGAAGGATACATAATTAGAAACAGATGAATAGAAAGAAAAACATTTATTAAGGGTTTGCTATGCTAAACTCTGAGGATACAAATTTAAGCAAACAATAGAGTTCCTGACCTCAGATTGCTTACATTCTTTTTTTTTAATCTTTACTTTCTACCTTAGAATCAATACTGTGTATTGGCTCCAAGGTAGAAGAGTGATAAGGGTTAGGCAATGGGGGTTAAGTGACTTGCCCAAGGTCACACAGAGAGGAAGTGTCTGAGTCCAGATTTGAACCATAGGCCTGGCTTTCAATCCACTGAGCTACCCAACTGCCGCCTGATGTCTCACATTCTAATGGTATTAATCAACACAAAAAGGGAATCTGGAAAGGAGAATATTCATGTATACCCCTTTTGTGTGGAGATGATCAAGAAGTAAGAAATTTAGATCTAGGCAAGTAATGCAAAGTACTATTTACCAGAGCCTAGAGTGGTTTGAAGGATTTAATTTTTAATTTCTTTTTGTTGTTGTTTTTTTCATTTACAATATTGTAATCATTACTTGTATTATTTTCCTGATTCTGCTTATTTTACTTTGCTTTAATTCATATAAACCTCATTTCTATTCTTCATGTTTATCTTTTATAGAACATGTTTATCTTTTAATAGAACAAAAAGTTCTATTAAAAAAAAAACAAACCCGACCCATATCTTAGTATCAGTTCTAAGAAAAAGAGATAAATAATCAGGATTAAGTGATTTTCTCAGGGTTACACAGCTAGGAAGTGTCTGAGTTCAGATTTAAACCCAGGTCCTCCCAACACCAGGCCTAGCATTCTATTCACTGTGTTATCTAGCTACCCCCAAAAGTAATATTATTAACATTTTAATATATATGCGTCTTTTCTGTCTCTGACCTGCTTAGGGTGTACACCTGGCAGCAAATTTTCCAGGTCAAAGGATATGGATATCTTAGTCACATTCATAGCATAATTACAGGTGCTTTACAAAGCATTTGGACCAATTTACAACTCCACCAATAATGTATTAGAGTATATATATATATATATATTCTATTTCCATGACCCCTCCAAACATTGACTAATTGACTATTTTCTTCTTTGCCAGTTTCCTGGGTATAAGATGAAACCTTGGCATTCTTTTGATTTGCATTTCACTCAGTGATCTGAAATAACTTTGATTGTTAATATTTGTTATTCTTTTGAGAACTTTTTTTCATATAGAAAAACAAGTATTATCTTATGGAATACATAAGATATATCCTTTGACCACTTATCTATTCATGGAATGGCTCTTGGTCTTAAATATTTATGTTTGTTGTTGGTTGTCTCTTGAACCGAGGATGACGATTGTCTTTGTGCGTTTTTGTGCACAAAGACACCTGTGCATGAAGATTTAAGTGGAAAAGTCAATGCACAGAGACAGTCCCACTCTCTCGGCGTTGGAAGCCTGGGTCCAATGGCATGAAAAATCATTACACCTGGAGACTTCCTCAGCTGCATTGGATGGCCCTGTTGTCTTTTGTGCTCCAACACGCCCTAAGCACTCCACAGTGCCTTGCTGTGTCGCCATCTCAGACGTTGAACCTTCTTGTTGGTTTCTGCCGCCTGTTCCGCAGAAGCAGTCTTCACATGCTGGGTGAGCAAAGCCCTGGTTCACCAGGGGTCTTCGACCCGATGGCTACCCTCACAAGGTTTAGCTGACCTGTCGAAGCCGTTGCCCCGGGGTGTGACAGCTGCCGCATGCTAGCAGCTACTGGGAGCCACAAGTGAGAGCTGGGTGTCAGGTGAGGGTCAGTAGCTGGAGAGCTGCCCTAGAAAGGCACGACAAGCCCTCCATACCAGAGATATTACCCCTCCCTGAGCACCCCATACACCCCAATATTTATGTTACTTCTCTATAAATGTTGGATTTCAGACCTCTATCAGAGATTTACTTTCTTATCCTGCTTCAAATGATTTTATTATTGTAAAAGCTTTCCATATAGTCAAATATATCTTATATAATTGTACATAATCAAAATCATCTTACCTATTGTAATTTCCTTTATTCATTATTTATTTAAGAATTCTCTTCTAGGCATGGCTTCATTTTAATTTTATTCTAGACAAGTTTTTACTGCCTTCACAAGGAACCCATCTTTTGAAAATGACATGATTAATATTTAATGGCAGGGAATACAAAGAGACTTGCTTATTGCAGGGCAAGTAATGAAAACCTTTTCTATTTGAAAAAAAAGAGGGAAACATCAACTATAACTCACTATTCATTATAATAAAAAATATTAGAAAAAGATGACAAAATTCATTCAAATTAAGAATGAAAATTATGAGGATTTCTTTAAGAGGTAAAATATGAGAGAATCATTAATGAATAAAGTCATTAATGGTTAAAAGCCTATAGGAAAGAAACAAGAGAAATGGGTATTCATGTTAGTTTGATAGTCACTTAGCAATTAGATATAGAGGATACATTTCAACAAACTAGTCAGTGACTCTTTGAGACTGAATTCACAAAAGTTTACTGTATCTGCAGATTTGTTTAAATCTTTTTTCCTCTATTATAATATTTGTTTTTATACAGCAAGTGGTCTAAGTATGTTCTTGTTAAGCTCCTAGAAATAAAAGGAATTGACAAATAGGTCATTATCTATAGAAGTGTCTCAAGATTACTTTCCCACTTCAGATTAGCTGAACTACTCCCAGGTTTCCAATCCCTAAAAACAAAAAATCCTAGAAATAGACTTTGCCCTCCTGACCGACATCTAGAGTGTTATGTATTACATGGGATAGCTTCCAAGAACAGGGAAAGAAAGCTTTATTAGTAGCACATGTATTCACTTACACAACCAGCTTTTTGTTGATAATGTATGTACTTCCTACTTGCTGCAGTTTAGTTAAGCATGTCACAGAAGGTAATGTGTTACTTTGACACTTTGAATGAAATGTACTGTATAAAAGTCAACAAATCATGATGTCACAGCTCTCCTGTAATGGGGTAGGGGGGAGATGTGGTGGTGCTAACTGGCAGATTATTTTGAATATCAATCTATAAAGTATATAACTTGATATTGAGTATGGTACATATGGAATCTTATAGTGAAAAGGGATCTTAGAGGTCATCTAGTTGAGAGGAAATGTGATACAGTGAAAAGAACGTGGAATGTTATCTTTAGAGTTAGAGAACTTGAGTTCAAGTTCCTAATCTATCCCTTACTGAATATATGACCTTAAGCAAAACAGGGCTCTCTCAGTCTCAATTTCCAAATTTGTGAAATGAGAAGACTGGGCTAGATGCCTTCCAGGTCTAAATCTGATCCTAATCCAATCCCTTCATTTTACAAATGAAAAAACTGAGATCTGGAGATGTGAAATAATTTGGCTAAGTTAATGGTAGAACCTAGGAGTAGCTTATCTCATAGTTCAATGATCTTGATAATAGACTAACACAAAAATTTACAAAATCTACAAAAATCTAACAAAAATGCCCTTTATATATAGGTACAAATGAAATGTATTATATATTTCAAAATATTAACAATGGTTTTGCTACAGGAACAAAATAGAGTTAAGCAACAAAGATTAAAATATGAAACATGATAATTATAGACTTAGAGGAAAATAAAAAAGTCATAATGTAATTACTGTTAAGATCATGTTGTTCTGTCTGCAGTTTCTGACAGTTAAAAGAAACCTGATCATCAGAGGAAATGACAGAATGCAAGAAAGCACTTATAGCTGAGATTATAATATGCCACCAGACAATCTTGAATTATTGCATCAAGATGTGTCTTCAATAGGTAAACTACTTGCTATCAAAGAGTCTATCTTAAAGCTAAGGCAAATCAACATGAATTTATTAAGCACCTACTATGTGCCTGATACTGGGTTAAGTGCTGAGAGTGCAAAGAAAAGTAAAAATAGTCCATGTCCTCAAAAAGCTCCCTATCTAATAGAGGAGACAACATGCAAATAACCAGTACACAAGAGATGAGTGTTAAAAATTCTCTAAATGATAACTAGGAATCATAAAACAATAATTTCAGAAGAATTACTGTTATGAATAACTAGAAGTGCAGTGGAAAAATGGATAAGTATCAGTAGGATAAGTGGCATAAAAGATACTGAAAGCATAACTAGAGAATGAAGAAACCCGATTGTTGCATTGGTATCCAAAAGATACTAAAAGAATCAGAAGACCTCCAATGTTTGGGATGGATCCCCTATGGAACATTAAAAGAAGACATAGAAAAGACTTATGGGAATGTATGTAGATCAGCATCAGGGATGGAATGGATGAAAAGGTGTAGATTAATGTGTTTCAATCTGTACCAATAGAGATCACTCCACCAGTATTTCACAGAACCAGGGCTTGAACCTAGGGTTTCCTGGATCTAAGACTAGTTCTCTACCCATGACAGTAATTGCCATTATTAGCTGATGAGTTGTTTTTTGTTTTTTTATGGAAGAGGATATTCTAGAATGGATTCTTAACCTAAAGCCTATGGATAAAGTCTGGGATCTATGAAGCTATGTAAGAAAAAAGAACTGCATCTTAGTCAAATTGAGATGTGGCAAAATTGAGACACTAATGCACTGTTGATGGAGTTGTGAATTGGCCCAACCATTCTGGAGGGCACTTTGGAATTATGCTCAAAGGGCTTTAAAAGAATGCCTACCTTTTTACCCAGCCATACCACTGCTGGTTTTGTTCCCCAAAGAGATAATAAGGAAAAATATGTGTATAAAAATATTTATAGCTGCGTTCTTTGTGGTGACAAAAAAAAATGGAAAATGAGGGGGTGTCCCTTCATTTGGGAATGGTTGAACAAATTGCGGTATATGTTGGTGATGGAACACTATTGTGCTCACAGGAATAATGAACTGGAGGAATTCCATGTGAACTGGAACGACCTCCAGGAATTGATGCAGAGTGAGAGGAGCAGAACCAGGAGAACATTATACACAGAGACTGATACACTGTGGTACAATAGAATGTAATGGACTTTTCTACATGCAACAATGCAATGATCCAGGACAATCTAGAGGAACTTATGAGAAAGAATGCTAACCACATCCAGAGAAAGAACTGTGGGAACAGAAATGCAGAAGAAAAACATATGATTGATCACATGGTTTGATGGGGATATGATTGGGGTTTAGGCATTAAAAGATCACTCTATTAGTTGGTGGGGAGGATGTGAGAGAACAGCCCAGAGCTCTTGCCCTGAAGTCTTTAGGGAATAGCAGCAGTATCTCCCACTTCTACCTCTTTCCACTCTGGTGGAGGCAGAAGGACTCCTCACTTTCTCCCCCTCCATCTCCTAATATTTTTTTCTGAACTCCTTGTTATCCCCATGCCCCCAATTTGCTCAGATCACTCTGGGGTGAATATTTAAATGAATAACCATTTGGTGTTTTCCTAAGAACAAACTCAGGGACAGGAAATCTTTTACTCAACTAGGCACCAGTAAATAATAAAAAAGGTAGAACAAATCCCTCTGATACTAGGGGACAGACACAAGCCATTTCCCTCCCAGATACATCCATCCTTTAGGTGAAGAATAATTATCCTGAACACAGACTAGGAGTCACACACACACACACACACACACACACACACAAATCACTCTATTGCAAATATAAATAACATGGAAATGGATTTTGAACAATGATACGTGTATAATCCAGTGGAACTGCTTGTCAGCTCTGGGGTGGGGGAGGGAAAAGGGGTGGGAAAAATAATCATGTAACCATGGAAAAATATTCTAAATAAATAAATAAAAAGAAAAAAGAAAATGAGTGATTACATCTTACTATCCTTAGCTCAGATGATGGTAGATCAGAGCTACCCTTTGTATTTGACCTTAAGAAAGGAGTCAGTTGAAATGATTAAAGAAGAAGTAGGAACAGTTGGACAGAAAATATTGTAACAGATATAATAATAGTTCTGAACCTAGAGAAAAAAGGGGAAATGCTGTATTTTTAGGCAGCAGGCTTGGTTTCTAATCTCTCTCATTTACTACCCATGTAACTATGGGCAAGTCACTCATTTGTAAAATGAGAGGATCTAAATGATTTTGAAAGTCCTGTCTAATCCTAAATCTATGGCCTCATACCCAAGAATACTAATAGAAACTTTGGAAAAACAGGGGCAAAGGCATGCTTTCAGGTAATCATCCTTTAGGCAAGCTGCTACAGTGGCAGTTCAAAGCAGTGGTGGGACTTCTTAAGCACATCACCTCACTAAGACTGGAAACACTTGACTCAGTCTCCAAAAGAGTGTTAAAACCAAAGTTCCTCACTAAAATTCAGGCTTAAAGAAAGAAGAGAGGAGGCAGTAGATAGCTCAGTAAACTGAGAGCCAGGCCTAGAGATGGGAAGTTGTGAGTTCAAATTTGGCCTCAGATACATCCTAGTTGTGTGACCCTGGTCAAGTCACTTAACCCTCATTGCCTAGCCCTTACCACTCTTCTGCCTTGGAACCAATACACAGTTTTGATTCTAAGAATAGAGGTTAGGGTTCAGAAAAGTAGGGAAAACCATCAGATTATATAGGTATGACCTAAATTGTCCTTTATGAATATGAAGTGGAAGTGATGAATAGATTTAAGTGATAAGATCTGGTAGATTGCCTGAAGAACTATGGACAAAGGTTCACAATATTGTACAGGAGGCAGGAACAAAAACATCACATAGAAAAAGAAGAACAAGAAAACAAAATGGCTGTCTGATAAGATTACAAATAACAGGAAAGTAGGAAAGGGAAAGAGAAAGGAGAAAGGAAAGATACACCCAATTGAATGCAAAATTCCAGAGAAGAGCAAGGAGAAAGGTTTTCTTACATGAGCAATGCAAAGAAATAGAAGAAAACAATAAAATGAGAAAGATAGTGCTCTTCAAGAAAATTAGAGATACCAAGAGAATGTTTCATGCAAAAATTAGGCATGATAAAAAACAAAAATGGTAAGTGATTACTAGAAGTAGAAGAAATTAAGAAGTGGCAAGAATATGCAGAGATATACAGAAAGATCTTGATGTCATCAAAAAGCCAGAATGGTGTAATTATTGAACTAGAGCCATATATCCTGGAGAATGAAGTCAAGTGGGTCATAGGAACATTGCTAACAATAATGGAAGTGGAGATGATAAAATTCCAGCTGAGCTACTTAAAATCCTAAAAGATGATGCTGTGAAATGTTGCACTTGATACACCAGCAAAGTTGAAAAATTCAACAGTGGCCACTAATTTGGAAAAGTTCTGTTTACATCCCAATCCTAAAGAAGGACAATGCCAAAGAATTCCTCCAAAGTCCTGGGAACCTTCTCCAACAGACATTTATTCTCTAGCCTTTTATTTGTTTGTTTTATTCTCAGAAGTTTTTCTAGCTGGGAATCCTTAATCTTGTCCATGAGGATTTCCTAATTGCAGTCACCTTTTGACTTGATTATATGTATATGTAGCCTTTTTTTTTTATTATTACCCCAGCTTTATAGAGCTGAAGAAGATCCTTTCATCTCTGGGTTTTCCTCTAAATGTGACAACAATGTCTCATCTGTATCTAGACCCTTTAACTTCTCTTTAAAAGCTTTTGCTCTTTCGTTTTCCTTTTTTTTTACCAGGTTCCTTTAACATATGGTTCCCATCTTTTCAACCTTCTCATGCCATTTATTCTATAGTTCCTTTTAATGTCTTTGAAGACTTTCCTCTCTTACTTAGATTTTGGACTTTTCTTTCATCATTCTTATTTATTTGATCATAATATATTACTTGTAACTGATTATAACATATTTATGTGTTGCATATTGTAATATTTTAGTATAATATTTACTGCTGCAAATAATTCACATTTATATAATATTTCAAGGCCTCAGAACAACCTTTCTCTAGTCCAAATATTCTTATCTTCATTTTGCAGGTGAGTAACCTGAGGCTAAAAGAGCTTAAATGATCTTCCCAAGATCATATACCTAGTTAGTTTCAAAATTGGAATGGAACCCTTCATCTCTCCTGATTCCAAGTCCATCATTCTTTTCAACATGTTGCCTCTTCTACAACAAAAATGTTGTGAATTTTATATGAGGTGTGAGCAACTAGAAGACTGTCTTTCCTAAACAGGTAGGAAAATGCATTGAATGGTTTTGAGAAGGCACGTTTATCCAAAATAAAATGATAAAGATTCCTAAGTTTGGTTTTTGGATTCATCAATTTCTACAATTTCTTGTTCTGAATTTTCATGAATCTCAGTGCACTTTTGGGGATACATAATAGAAAGGTTCTTCCCCTAATTTCCCACTTCAGAGGAGATACAAAAATTCTCTATTCCCTATAGGCAAAGATGACAGAAAAATAACAACTTCAAGAGGGGCTAGTGAAAGGCAGAGACACTAATACATTCCTGATAGGGCTGTGAATCAAGTGGTTCAGCTTTTCTAAAAAGCAATTTGGAACTGCAATAAACCCTGAAAGTCACTTTACTGTGACTTTTTTTTTTAACCAGCAATTTTTCCTAGCAATTCTACTTCTGGGCTTATAGTCTAAAGAAATAAAATAAAAAGGGAGAAGAATCACATGATTTGTAGATCCATATGTCCAACATATTGGGTGGATTCCTTGTGAAGGATTTATGGGAGGTCAATATAAGTGTCACATAGATGAGAAGAAATGGATAGGTTTTTTATTGACATCTGTGAAAAGAGTACTTACATGGATGAAATCACATTTCTATATCAAACTATGTCTATGAAAAACTCTATGTATTGTTTACACATACCCACAAATGGGTATGATATCACAATGGTACAATAAGATAAATTAACTGGCCTACTTTGTCCGTTTGATTAATTTATTTGGGCGGGGGGGGGGAATAGTATTTTTACTGTTTTCTTCCTTCATATTGTTTATATTTTTTACATTATTTATTCTAAACAACAATTGACAAACAAAATGAACAATTTCAAATACCACTAGAGTGGGTAATTAAGAATATACCCAAACCCTAAAACTTTTATATGGAACTTGTTCTTCTTTTTAAATATATAATAAATTTGATACACTTTCAAAATTATCTGCTTATATTTCCTTCTGATTTTTCTGTTAACATCTATACACTTAAAAAATACTTTGATGATACTCTTTTCTCCTTTTTGTTTACATTATTACTACACTCTTTCCCCCTTGACTTTCCCACATGTAAAAAACAAACAAACAACCTTGTAACAAATGTACATTATCAAGCAAAATAAATGCATGCATTGGCCATGTTTGAAAATGCGTTATTCAGTATGTTGACACCATCACCTTTCTCCATCACCTTTCTCTCAGGAGGTAGGTGTCAAACTTCATCATTGGTCTTCTGGAGTTGTGACTAATCATTTTATTAAAAAATTTTAAGTCTTTCAAAGTTGTTTTTTATTTACAATGGTCTTGCTATTGTGTTAATAATGCTCTCTTGATATCACTCTGTTGACGTAACTTCCCTAAAGCCATCCCTTGCATAATTTCTCATGGGACAATAATGTTCCACTACATTCATATACTATAATTTGTTCAGTCATTCCCCCAAAATGGGCATCCATTTAGTTTCTACTCCTTTGATTCCACAAATTGAGATACTATAAATATTCAAAGCAAAACAGATTAATGGAGTATGGGTGTCATCTGAAGGAAAACCCCTGCTCCCTAGAAGTTTCTATCATCAAATTTGCCAATCTATTCATAAAAATGGTCACTTTGGCACCCAGGGAATTGTGGACTCTATTAAGAAAATATGGATAGCCCCTGGTATAACTACCATAGCCTCTAAAGTGTGTTCAGCCTGCTCTATCTGCCAGGCATATAACCAACACACCTTTCGTGGCAAAGCCTTTGGTGGGCTATTCTCTGGCTTACACACCTTTTGAGCGCCTACAGATAGATTTCATAATAATGCCGAAGGCCGGACATTATAAATTTTGTCTAGTCATAGTAGATCAACAGCCAGCCAGACCAGACAGCCAGAAGCATTTCCTGTGACCAGAGCCACAGTGGCTTTTGTTGCTAAGGTGCTTTTAAAAGGAATTATTCCTCACTTTGGCCTGCCAGCATGTATTGATTCAGATAGAGGAAGTCATTTTACTGATTCTGTCCTAAATCAAATATATTCTTGCTTAGGGATAACTCTCAAATTCCATGTTCCATATCATCCCCAGAGCTCAGTCCAAGTTGAAAGGATGAATAAAGAACTTAAAACTATGATTGGGGGGCAGCTGGGTAGCTCAGTGGATTGAGAGCTAGCCCTAGAGATGGGAGGTCCTAGGTTCAAATCTGGCCTCAGACACTTCCCAGCTGTGTGACCCTGGGCAAGTCACTTGACCCCCATTGTCTAGCCCTTACCACTCTTCTGCCTTGGAGCCAATACACAGTATTGACTCCAAGATGGAAGGTAAGGGTTTAAAAAAAAAAACAAAACAACTATGATTGGCAAATTATGCACTGAAACCCCTTTAAAATGGCCTGAAATTCTCCCTTTGGCCCTATTTTATCTTAGAAGCAGGCCTAGAGGAGACCTATACATCTCACCATTTGAGATACTTTTTGGACATCCACCTATACAGGCTAAGCCTTTCTCCCCAGCATATGCATCACTATTAGGGGGAGATGCTACTATTGCTTCCTATAATACAGGAATTACAGCACAAACTGCGTGAACTCCATGAATCCGGAGCTGCAGTACAAACTGGACCACTAGACTTTTCTCTTCATGACCTGAACCTAGGAGACAAGGTGTATATTAAGAATTTCCAGTATACTGGAGCATCTCATCCTTCATGGGAAGGACCATTCCAAATATTGTTAACTACTCCAACATCTATAAAGATTGGAGAAAAGGACTCTTGGATTCATTGCTCACATGTGAAGAGAGCATCTTCTGTTGAGACTGATTGACTGCATCCTATCACATGCATTGGAGATAATAATCCATAGACAAGTGGGTACTGTTTTCAGGAACACATTGAATTCCTGATTCCCCCCCCCCTTATTTTTGTTATTGCTTTTCTTTTATTTTGATTAGAATATTTGATTTTTTTCTTTTTTCTCATTTCTTATACTAAAGGTACATACAATTAATATTATTTTTCTGTATTAATATAAGTTATATATATATATATATATATATACTTGCTATAATATCAATGCATACCCAAAAGCTTTAAACTGTGGGAACCTTCTTAAGATTAAAATTTAAGCTCTGTCAAGGAGTATTATATTTTTTTGAGGTTTATTAAAGATTAAAAACTTAAGAAAATACAAGTGAGAAAGCTTGTGCTTAGGTGGGCTGAGAGGCCCATTCAATTTCACTTTCATCATGAGAGACGCTTCTGCTTCAAAGAGGAAACAGGAAAACTGCCAGTAGGCTTTACAACAAGTTTAAATAGAAATTTTTTATCTCACCCAGGTGAGGATCTCAGTGAGATTACAAAGCATTCTGGGAAATGGCCAAGGACTTCTGGGGATTGGAGTCTGGGGTTCAAATCTCCATTTTTACAATCTGCCATTTATTGATAAAATGTTATGGGACTGTGATTAATGTTTGTGTCTGATTCCAGAAATGGGATAAAAACAAGGAGCACAGACTTAACCTGAATAGTGCCAAAAAGAGCACACATGAAAAAATATTGTGAGACTTGAGGTTGCGATGCTTGACATATGTTAAGTTGTAGGACTTTCTTGTATCTACACTCTTTGTGAAGTACTCAGACAAGTACCAAAGTTTGACTATCATCCTGGCTCCCTATATCCCTGAGAATGACAAAAAATCAGACCAGGGAATGACACTTCCCTATCAAGAATAAAATTCTAGGTTTTTTTTTCTTTCTTATATTATGGCAACTTCCTGTAGTCTTGGCTGCAAATGGGTAAGTGAAATATTACTGTATTCTGTCCTACAGAGTTGTGGGATAGAAATTACTTTAAATTGGACCTATATAAGGGTATGTTAGAAATTTATTAAACCCAAATAAGAGCCTATTTTGAATGTTTTTCTTTTTTCTTTCCATTTTTTTCCTTTCCTTAAGTTTTCGGTTGTTTTCTCTCTTTTTTTAATAATTAACTCATACAACCCCATAACTCAACATACAACCCCATAACTCAAGCTCATCCTGAGCTGAACTGGATGTTTTTTGACACCCACTTCAAGGGGGATTGTATTTTAATAAAAATCCAAGATTTTGAAATTTTGTTTGAGAAAAGATCTTCAAGGAAGAAGCTTCCTAACTTCTAAATCCAGAGAATGAACTGTTGCAGAAAGATGTCAAAAAACCTACACTACATCAAGAAGATCAAGAATGAACTTCGGATGTGTTTGATTGAACTGAAGTTTGATTGAACATGCATTGTAAATGTATACTTTTATGCCAAAGGGGACTGCCCCTAATTTGGCTTTTTTGTCAATGCACCTAGCAAAACATTGGTTTTGCTTTCTCTCTTATCTATTCCTCCCTAACTATTGTAATTTCATAGCTGGTATGTTTATAAGACCCATCAGAGAGACTAGTCTTCCTTGGGCCTCAGGGGGATATTATGAATTTTTAAACTACTCCACCCTACTCAGACGTACTTTAGAAGATTTGATTTAGCTATCTCCTGATTTTAACAATGAAGACACTCTCTTTAACAGAATCAAAAATGTCTTGTAGTACTTTTACATTACTTCACCTTACTTAGACATACCTTAGGGGAAGATAAGCTCACCTTATAGTGAAGCTAGAACTTGAAGCGAAATTTATTTTTAGACATTACTACAAAAGGTGTTAGGTAACTATAAAGGTTAAATTAATCACAAAAGGTCAAGTAACTAACAAAAGGTGAACTTAACAAAGTGTGAAGTAGCGCAAAAGATATAAACTAATCAAAGAAGGTGAGAACTAACAGTATGGGCAGTCCTAGAGAAAGCCTTTGATGTGATTGGTAGATGTGAAAATTTAGAGGTGGAGACACTAGAGTGAAAGGTCTATATATTTGGGATTTTTTTCATCTCTCAAAACCTCTTTCCCTGGAAAGTTGGATCTGGCTGATCACTTCCTGTGAGCAGCCTGGGCGCCAGTTCGATCCTGGAACTCAGCTTAGAGGAGCTCACTCAGATAGCTTCCTTGAGATGGTCTCGTGGTGAATGATAGGACTGACTTCCTTTTCCCTTGGGCTCAGGGAGGCCCCTTTGGCCAAGGTCTTTAACTCTGCCTGGGTCAGCCTGAGCCGGAGCAGTTTAAATTAACTCTTTTTCCTCTCCCTCTCTCTTCTCCTTAAATTCCTTCCCTCTATATTAATTAAATTACCATAAATTTCCAGACTGACTTGGGAATTTTATTTGGCGACCATTTAAATCTGGATTTAAAGTCACAACTCTAAATTCATCTTTACACCTCCTTCCTTATTTCTACATAAAGACAGTTCTCATTTTGCATAAATTCACATTATACAAATTTGACTTTATGTAATTTTTTTCTTGTAGTGAAAAGATGGATCCAAATTCATCAAAAATTTTGAGAGTTCAAAGACTAGTTGAAGATAATATCACTTGCTATCTTTAGATACAGGAGGGGGGAAAAGAGTCACTGTCCAAAAATTCTCAAATAGTTGCATCAAAAAAAATTGCATAGCCAACTATCAGTGATAAAAGTTAGATGCAGTGAATGAAAAAGAGACAACATATTATACATTTATGTTCTTCTGTACTGTACTGTGAATACTTTATCATTAACTTTACCTTTCATTTCATAATTTTAACTATTATGGTATAGTACTTAATATGTGCATTTTAGTATATTTTATGACTTGCATAAAGGTGTATGCATTTATTATATAGACTAAGTAAAGAGAATGGATGAGGGCAAATTCACATTATATAAAAATCACTTTATGTAGAGATCTGGAGAAAGGTCCACTTACATAATGTGAGAACTATCTGTATTCAACTTTGTTCTAGCAGCCTCAAATTGGGTGGTAGGTACCCAGAGTGTTTGAGCCAAAGTGGCCTCAAGGTAGAAGAGATGCCTGTCATCTTCTTCTTCCTCAGATTTTTGTGAAGAAGTACACTCCTTTCAGGGACCATTTGTTGACCTCTGCATTCAGCCACACCTGAGGCAAATCCCCACTTGCTTCAACCTGGGTTGGTATTATTACACAGTGGAGAAAGTACTGATTTGGGAGTCAGAGCATTTGGGTTGGAATCTTGCCTTTGACACTTATCTACATTTCCATGGCCTTATCTATAAAAATCATATCTATAAATACAATCTATAAAACAAATTAAAAAATAATCTATAAAAGTCATGAAACTAGACTAGATGACCTCAAGGTCCTTTTTAGCACTAGAACTATGATCCTGTGACTTTTTACTATCTCTGGTTCTTTAGCTCCATGACTATTCTAGGTCAAATACTCAACTTGCTGGGCTCAAGCAGCATGAAGAACTCCTTAGCCAGATTAAAATATGATTGATAACTGTTTAATAAAATAAAACTATAATATGCTACAGATAATGTTAATTTGTGGTTTTCTGAGTCAATGTGGGAGCAAGATGTGTTTGTATTTGAGTTTGACATTGCTATTCTAAATTATTACTCTTGTTTATAAATATGACAGTTCTGCCTGCTTCAGGCTAAGGTCCATGGAAGTTGTGACCTTCCAAAGTTTATAGAGCTATTTCCTGGCATAACTGTGACTCAAGCATCTCCTCTTCCCTTAGGCCACTTAAACTTAACCACTCTGGACACCTATCACAGGATCTGTGGCTACTAGAGAAGAGTTGGATTTGTAAACACAAAGAAAGGGATGAAGCCCTGGGGAAATGGTTTGCCTCATCTTAGAGTCAGCTAACTTTAATGGAGTTTGGTTTGTCTGCAAATCTACAAAACTGGCCCCTACCTCTGAATAGATAGGAATCTCATGTCAGCTCCTTAGTGGACTTATCAGAGCAGAATGAATGGAAGAGTATCCTAAGAGAGTCAGTACACTTTGTCCCAGGACCCTTTCCAAAATCTAGAGGAGATAACTGTTGGGGATACTTATGGACATTAGATAACTACATAGCCTACAAGGATGAACTTCCTCTAGTTTCCCTCTGCCCATATAGCAATGCTACTCACACATATATCTGCTAAGATGAGTTGGTGAGTAAATACCATTCCCACTGCCTTCTTATTTTGCTGATGGGACCCAAACCTTTCTCATCCTGTGCCTGGGGTGGTGGGTAAGTGGCCTCATGCACCATCATTGTGAAAGAGAGATAGGTATTCAGAGTCATGGCTTCAGAGATGATGAGGAAAGAAGAAAGTCCTGTAGCCAAATAAGGGTGATGAACCTTTCTTCCTTTCATACAAATACCAACCTGGACAAAATAGAAGAACCTAATTAGCATCTAGTTATCAAAAATAGTTAAAATAAGAAGCTATCTCTTAAATCTTCCCACCCTGTCACAACTAAACAGCCTAGGAAAAAAACTACGTTCATTGCCTCCACTTTGCTCCCTCCTACTCTTTTCTTAATACCTTGCAATCTGAGTTCTGCCTTTACCATTCCACTGAAACTCTTCAAAATGATAAAAAAAAATCTTACTTAAGTCCAATAACCTTTCCTCTGTGCTTATCCTTCTTGATTTCTCTCCTTCTTTATCTCCTCTCTCAATTTTTCCTTTCCTACTTGTCTGACTACTTCTTCATCTATTTTGCTGTCTCTCATCTCTATCCTATCTTTTGGTGAGCTCATCATTTCCATGGGTTCAGTTTTTTCTTTGCTCAATTTTTGATATCTTTTCAGATGACTCTAAGCTCTATCCTAGTTTCTCTTTTGGGCTTCAGGCCAACATCACCAATTTCCTGTCAAACATCTTCAACTTGATGTTCCATAAGCATCTGAAACTCCACATATCCAAAATAGAACTCATTATCCTGCTCTTCAAATCCTACCCCTTCTTTGGATTTCCGTGTTTCTGTTGAAGGAAAAACACTTCTAATCTCTCAGGTTCACAACCTCAGCATCATCCTCAACTTTTCACTCTGACTCATTGGCCACTGGGCATCTAGTAGCACAGTAGATATAATGATGGGCCTGGAATCAAGAAGACTCATCTTCCTAAGTGAGGCTGGCCTCAAATACTTACTAGGTATGACCCTGCAGAAGTCACTTGGTCCTTTTTTTCCTAAGCTCCTTATCTGTAAAACTAGCTGGAGAAGGAAATAGCAAACCCACTCCAGGTGCCAAGAAAACTCCAAATGTGATTAGAAAGAACTAGACATGATTGAACAATACAACAACAATCAGTTGTCAAGTTTTATAGTCTACCCCTATAAGCTATCTCCTATCTTTCCCCTTCTCTAAACTTGATCTTATTACCACTGATGTTATCTTAATCTTCTAGAATGTTGCAATAGACTTAATTGTACTCTAGCCTAGATCCTCTTTAATCCATCTTCTACACTTCTTCCTAAAGCATTTTGTGCAAGTCCCTTTGTATAATAAAAAATAAATTATGATGAGCTTAGGAGGACAGAGTTTGCCACACTCTTTGTTCTGTCATCAAGCAATAATTACTACCTAACTTCCCCTCAAATTATAGGATCCTAGATTGAGAACTGGAAGGAACCTCTGAGGTCATCTAGTCCAACTCTTTCATTTTAAAGATGAAGTGCAGAGACTTTTTTTTTTTTGCCCAAGATCATACAGGTAGTAAGATTCAGGGCAAGGGTAATATGAACCTCAGTCCTCTGACTCTAAATCTAGCACTCTTTCTCCAATACCATGTGCATTGATGTTGATATTCCCTCCAGAAATGATTGCAACATATCCATGCTCTCTCATCCTTAACCATTTTCTAGTTTACAAAATATCCTGGGAGCCTCCTTCCATATTTCGTGACACTGTGTCCATACCACAGGATGGTACCCCTAGTGATTACTCTCTCTCAATATGTGACTAACTGACCTAGTCTGTCTTTTATTTTTCTGATGACACATCTATCTCAGAGCATTCTTTCTGGTACTTTTATTTATAATGTGTAGAAGAAGCTTCCTTGGCAACTATGCACATCCTTCTTGCCCTTTAAGTGAACTCAACTTTAATTTCTCAGAAGCTTGAGATAACATGACTCATAACTTTATAGCATTCCTAAAAGACTATGATTGTCAAAATGATGGACCTATATGTTTCAGGTGTAAGTTTGGGATTTTTAAAAGCACTCCTCTTTTCCTCCTGTTAAATTCTGGGCATAACTCATTGTCCATACACAATTTCTATCCAAACTTTGAATTCTTTGTGAGTGAACACTACCTATATTATATGTACTTAATGTATATACAATATATTTGTATGCTTATACTCAGTGATGAACAAGGTCTATAGTTTGATCATCCATCTGTATAATATTGTCTAGATAACAGGATTCTTTCTTTTGTAAGATACATGTGTGTGCTGGCTTTCTAAATATATAAATGTGGCTCATGGGTGGTATGGATAGATATGTTCTAAGGTCTGGCTCATCTTTTCAGGGAATAAGAGAAGGACTGGATCAGCCCCATCAGCATTGTAGCTTAGGAAATGGCAGGCAGGGTCTTGGATCCTTAAGGCTTGACCATTTCTTCTTTAGTGGACAAGAGGGGTTAGAATTCTATTTGCCACCCTTTAGATATTTATAGTCTAGGACAGTGACGGTCATCCACATGGACCCACAGTGAATACCAAGACAGGTATTCTATGGTAAACTGTCAGCTGGATTCAGGAAACAAGGTCGACCAAAGAAAAGATTCAAGGATCAGCTAAAGTCCAACTTGAAGTGGGCTGGCATTACACCAAAGCAACCAGAACTTGCTGCCTCTGATAGAAGCAGCTGGCGAACCCACATTCACCATGCTGCCGCCACCTTTGAAGATGAACTACGTTGACATCTTGCTGCTGTGCGTGAACCCCGACACCAAGCCACAACCGCATCTCCCGTAACAACTGGCGTCCCATGCCCCATGTGCCACAAACTCTGCGCCTCAGTCTTTGGACTACAAAGCTACATGAAGGTACATCAATAGATGATAATGCACAAAAACAATTGTCATTCTCGGTCACTGAGAGACTACCACAAACAGTGATGGTGAACCTTTTAGAAACTGAGTGCCAGGCCCCACCCCATCCCCAAGACCAAGTGCCATGCTCATCCCCTGCCCGGTGACCTCTGACCTCCTGTCATGCTCCCCCCTACCCCAAGTGCTGGGTGTGCCCTGTCTCAGCCCTTACCCCGCACAAGGGAGGGAGGAAGCATTCCCACTGGGTTGCTAGACAGAGGGGCAGGTGATGTGAAAAAATGTCATCAGGCACAGTGGAGAGGGGGAGGGGAACAGCTCTGCCTGAGTCCCTTTGCCTTTCTAATAACAAACTCTGGGAGTGAGGGGGAGGGCAGATGCGTGCCCACCGAGAGCACTCTGCATACCATCTTTGGCACCTGTGACATAGGTTCACCATCACTGGTCCAAGATTATATTCCAGAGTTAAAAAGGAATTGCTGTTTCTCTGACAACCCTTGTGTCCCTAGCCAGCTCAGCCCCTTCTAGACAAATGCTAGCAATACAAAACTATCACAAATAAGAATTATGAGTAAATCCATTTATTCAAACAAAGCAGAAAACAGAAATTGGAGTTCTACTGATGAGAGAATATCAAAGAAAAAGAATAAGTGAGCTTTTTAGCTAAGAAAGAGATATGATTTGAGCTCGTATCAGGCAGAGAGAAAACAATTTAGCCAAGGGGCAGTCTCTTGAATTATAGACTCTGAAGGTCAAGGAACATGACAAGGTTAACTCCCATTTGTGCTCACAACTTTGAGATATAGTCTACCATTCAATAGTCTATCTGTCACTCCTCCTTCTTCCTCCTCCCCTCTCTCTTTCTTCCTCTGTCGGTCTGTCTGTCTGTCTGACTGTCTGTCTGTCTGTCTGTCTCTCCCCTCCCTGCCTCTCCGAAGCACACCTGCTAAAGTTTCTCTAACAAAGTGAAATAAATGCTCATCCTACATGATTTTCTCATCATTGCTTACATCATCCTGCTCATCATTCCCTCAACCAGTCTGGAGTCACATCTCCCTCTGGATACATAGAATAATGCCCAAGGCTGTCTTTCAGCAAAATTGCTGTAGACTTGGTCGGAAGCAGGGTTACCCTTGTTTTTGGTTCTGTTTGGTTTCTCCTGAATGGATAGCTAAGCCAAAATCTTTTGAGTGATTGTAGGTCTCAGTAGTCTTTGCAAGGTTCTGAGACTTGATTCAATCTGGGCAATATCATCCCCAAATATCAGCTGATGACTTCACCATGTACCTTCTTACATTAGACTCTACATTACTTCTCCTCATATCTCAGACATTCTACCTCTTGCCAAAAAAAAAGTTACTTAATCTCTCAAAATGCCTACCCAAGGCAAAATAAAGCAACCAGTAACATATAACACCCTGCAGGCAACCTTCAATGAACCACTTTGAATTTTATTAGCTTGTTACCTGTACTCAAAGCTTTCCCAGCTTTGCCAGAGCTGGAATGCCTCTGATCCAGCTTTTCAGAAGCCAAGGTCAAACCTTGCACCCGAAAGGCCTGGTAGCAGGGTTTCAAAAGAGGCTTTTCCCCTAGTCATATGTTAATCCATATCCATGCTAAAGGAATAAAGTTTTGTTTCCCACATTCTCCAAAATCACAGGCTCTCTTTAGAGGAAATAGGAGTTTAGGAAGATGTTGGCAATTTCAAACATATAAAAGCAGGGCAATGTAACATCTATTGCTAACTGCTGTTTAAATCATTTATGAGGCGTCATGTTTGTATAATCCAAAGGGGAACCAAAAATTATACTTTGTGTTGTATTTATTTCTTTAATTATAAAGAAAACCAACTAAATATTTCAGTAAACCAGGAAAAAAATAGCATCTCAGGACAGTGGAGGTATTCTAAAATGAACAGATTCATGGAATTTTACCAGGAGATCAAAAAGTTTCATGATTAATTAGCCCAGTACAATGTTATAAAAGATACCAATTAATAATATGTCAAATTAAATACACTTGGGATACATTTATTTCACTTAATCCTTGCATTAGCACTGAGGTAAAACTATGGCTATTATTAGTGTCCAAACCTTTTTTTTTTTTGCTTTATCACATGATTTTATTCATGCAGAGAACTCCCAAGACCTCCTGTCTCTGAGACTGAATATCTGTCTACCATATAACACTGACTCATATTTGTTTTACAGATGAGGAAACTAAAGCTTAGAGAAGTGGAGGCTTTGTTTTGGAAGCAGGGAAGGAGAGTCTGAATCTGTAGGGAGCTCTTGAAGTGGTCATTCCTTCCATCAATGTGGCAACTTCCCAAACTTTAAATATTAAATTTTAGAGGTAGGATTCAAACCCACATCTCTCATAACTTTATGTCTAGCAGTCTTTTTGCTATACTACATTGCCTTTTAAAAAAAATTACTTTCTATCTTAGAATCATGAGTTCATTTCTAATTCTCAGTACTTTGAAATGGGCACTCATGTATGTTTGTATGTATATTTGTGTTTATGTGTCTGGATTCTCATATGACCCACAAACTGCTCCATTTGAAAAAAGCCTGATTTTATGGAGGAATGACTGTGTTCATAGCTATGTAATTAGGGAAATAATTTTGGGGGAAGTCTTAATTTTTAAATTATAACCACTAATATAGAATTTTGATAACTAAAATCTGGGGAACATTCATAATGTTTTGTTGTTCCTCATCATACCCAACCACAAATTTGAACTTACAAAGATGGATCTTCTTGACTCCAAGCCCAGCGAACTACTCACTGTACTACCCCAGCTGTCTGTGCTGTAGTTAACTCTCTAAAACTAAATTTCAGAGAAGGAGTTGATTTGGTTTAATAGATGGAGTTTTCTCAATCCCCTATTAAAGATTAGTGGCCCATTTGGTGGTACAGTGGAAAACAACTTCCTGAGTTTAAATCTGGCCTCAGATATTTACTAGCTGTGTGACCTTGGGCAATTTATTTAACTCAGTTTGTCTCAGTTCTTCATCTGTAAAATGAGCTGGAGAAGGAAATGGCAAACCACTCCGCTATCTTTGAAGAAAAATCAAACACCAAATGGGGTCACTAAGAGTTGGACACAACTGAACAACAACATACTGATGAAATCATAGATCCAGGACCTATTCCTATTGTTAATGAAATCAGGTAGTAGCTTTCAAGGGAAAGAACCTCACAAGGTTATTGTGAGAATCAAATGAGATCATTTATGTAAAGTGCATTGTAAACCTTGGAACACTTAAGTGAATGGAAGCTATAGGAACAGTGAATTCCCCATAGGCAGGGTAGGAAAGTAAGATGAAACAGAGGGAACTGTAGCATCAGTTATCGTCGATCTCCTACAGGCAAAACCAGACAGAAGGGCAAAGGCTATTTGGAGAGAGAGAACTCTCTTTCCTCTTTTCTTTCTAATTTTTTTTTACTAATACAACTCTGATTTAGCCAGAGAAGCACAGACAAGCCATGCACTGCTAGGCATCTCCCCAAACATGGGACAGAGAATAGCCACGTGGCTTGCCCAGCTGAAGCATATCTATGCCCAACAATGAGAAAATAGTAGGGAATAGTGGATAACAATAGTGGGCAACAGGGAAATAGTGGGAAAAATTCCTGGATGAATCCATACTTGCAAAAAGATTCTTAAAGCCTTGGAGTCCTGAAAATTCTTTAATACTATAAACCCTGGATTGGCATTTGTATTTCTGGGGTGACTGGCTCTGGGGGAGCAGTGTCACTGTTAGCACTTAGAGAACTTGGGCCAGCCACTCCAATAAACCACCCTCTGATTTTGGTCAATGTTTTTTCTATGTGTGAAACTGTAGGGTTAACAAGTGTGCTTTTGGCCATAAAACAGACTCCTCATTGACAGAAGCCCTGTGCCAAACGCTCCTTTTGACCAGATTAATTCAGCTGTCTCCTCACAGGAACAAAAACATAAGTTGTTCCCAAGGGAACTTAATTGTAATTCACGTCCTTTTCCTGCCAAATTTCACAAACTCTTAACAAAGTATTATTTAAGGAAGTTAAACATATCGAAATACTTCCTCTATATTGCAGTGACAAAACATTTGTAAACACCAACATTATGAAAAATGAAACTGCTTCTGTTTTTGCTGATTCTGGACAACAGGTTCCTTTGCAATGGTCTAGCTGAGCTATTTCAGCAAAGAAAGAGGGCTTTGATCAAGACGCTGCAAAAACAAAGCAGCTGCTGAGCTCTGCGGAGTGACTATTTGTGACTTATTGCGACCTGTGGGATTCTCATCATTTGACCTAGTGCTAGTTACGATAACATAGAAAGAAGACTGGCCAGCATTTTAAACTGATAAAAGCGGAATAAAACAACTTATTTGTATTTGTGGCACAACTGTTATTACAATATCACATCGGTCCTTGGGGAAGATCATTTTTATGCTAAGTTCTGTTTACTTCTTGGTTTGCTGGAAATGCTTTGCCAGCTTAAAGAGCAATGCAGAGTGTCGGAACAGCAGTGCCAGGATTGATGAAGATCCTTTAATGAAAGTGGTTGTGTTCTCCACAGTCGCTTTCAAGGCTCTCCTGCCAGGAAGGCTAGCCATTTGGCTAGCTTTCTTCTGCCTGGCATCCGCGCTAATGTGAGTGTTTTCTTGATCTTCCTGGTAAGCAGTTGCTAAACTGCCACAGTGGTGGTGCAGCGTAGTGGCGATTAGTCTCTTGATCTGATTCATTCCTATTGAAACTGAGAGTGGAGTCAGAAAGCAGCCAAAGTGGATGATAGGAATAACTAAACTATTTTTTTTTTTTAAGAGAGCAGCTAGCTGGTGTAGTAGATAGGGGGCAAGTCCTGGAGTCAGGAAGACTCATATTTGTGAGTTCAAATCTGGCCCAAGAGACTTAGCTGTGTGACCCTGGGCAAGTCACTAAACCCAGTGTGCCTCAGTTTCCTCATCTATAAAATGAGCTGGAGAAGGAAATGGCAAAGCACTCTAGTATCTTAAAGCAACAGAGTGATATAAATAAAACTTCCTATAACATAGAACTTCTGCTCTTCTTGAGACAGAATGAACCTAAAAAACTCCTTATAACAACTCCAAAATGGGATGACAAAGAGTCTGACTTGACTAAAAATGAAAATTCATGACATTTGAGAAGATGAGATTCTTTTTGGATATGGGATGACTTTTTTCTTTTCTGTTTTTAAAATTCCTTTTTTGTCATTGAAGTTTTGAACTTGCCAATAATAAAATAAACAAGTGGAATGTGGAATTTGCTACTGTTGGCATCTCATGAATTCAGTTGCTCAATATGTCTGGAGTATTCCAATACTCACATGATGTAAGATCAATGTGGTCATTCCTTCCAACAACCTACAAGTATCTGCCTATAATGTGTAACTCTTATCTAAGTTTTCCCATAAACTTATCATAAGGAATCCACCAAAAAGAACTAGAGGCCATCTTTATGTTCTTTTGATATTTTAAAGATGCCAATAATGGTCTTGTGGTTCGTCCTTCAGTTATCCCTCATTCTTTTTTTTTCTTACTTTGATATAATTTTTTTTGAAAAATATTTTTCCATGATTCCATTATTTATGATCTTTCCCTCTCTTCTTCCCTCCCCCCTCTCAGAGATGACAAGCAATTCCACTGGGTTATATATGTATTATCACTCAAAATCTATTTCCATATTATTCATTTTCATAATATAGTAATCTTTTAAAACCAAAATCCCAAATCATAAACTCATATAACCAAATGACAAATCATATGTTTTCCTCTGAGTTTCTACTCCCACAGTTCTTTCTTTTGATGTGGATAGTGTTCTTTCTCATAAATCTCTCAGAATTGTCCTGGATCCATTAATTCATTGCTGATGGAGTTGTGAATTGATCCTACCATTCTGAATGGCATTTTGGAACTATGTCCAAAGGGCTTTAAAAGACCTTCTGCCCTTTGATCCAGCCATAGCACTGCTGGGTTTATACCCCAAAGAGATAATAGGGAAAAAGACTTGTACAAGAATATTCTTAGCTGTACTCTTTGTGGTGGCCAAAAATTGGAAAATGAGGGGATGCCCTTCAATTGGGGAATGGCTGAACAAATTGTGGTATATGTTGGTGATGGAATACTAGTACTCTCAAAGGAATAATAAACTGGAGGAATTCCATGGGAACTGGAATGACCTCCAGGAACTGATGCAGTGAAGGGAGCAGAACCAGGAGAACATTGTATACAGAGACTGATACATTATGGCATAATTGAATATAATGGACTTCTCTACTATAAGCAACACAATGATCCAGGACAATTTGGAGGGACTTATGAGAAAAAAAAAAACACTATCCACATTTAGAGGAAGAGCTGTGGGAATAGAAACACAGAAGAAAAACAACTCCTTGATCATATGGCTCGATGGGGATATGATTGGGGATGTAAACTCTAAACGATCACCCTAGTGCAAATATCAACAATATGGAAATAGGTCTTGATCAATGACACATGTAATACCCAGTGGAATTGCGGGTCAGATAAGGGAGGGGGGCCAGGGAGGGGACGGAAAGAACATAAATCTTGTAACCATGGAACAATGTTCTAAATTAATTAATTAAATAAAAATTTCCAAATTAAAAAAAAAAAAGAACGATCCTGGGTCAATGCATTGCTATTAGTAGCACAGTGTATTACATTTGATCATCCTACAATGTTTCAGTTACTGTGTACAATGTTCTCTGGTTCTGCTCATTTCACTCCCCATCAGATCCCTCATTTTTATCACATGACTAGCCCGTTTTCTTTTACTTTCTTCCACTTTGATGATATTCTTTATACTACTCCTGCACAATTCCTTGTTAGAATAAGTTGCTACTGCCTGCTCCTGCATACTACGAACTTCTCTATTCATTGCTTTTTGATGTTCAGCTTCAGACTTCAGAGACCATAGTATTCTTAGACACAGGTATCAAATTTACCGTCACAAACCCTTAGAACTCTTAAGAATGGGCATGAACCAGATCAAAATATAATTGGGAAATGCTTAACAAAATAAATAAAAATATAATACAACATAGAATGTGTTAATTTTTGGTTTTCTATGTTAATATGTGGGCACCAGGAAGCTCTTTCAATTTGTTTCACTCTGCTGTTATAAGATACACAGCTACACAAACCTGGAAGAATGCTAGTATTTAAAATGTAAACCTTTGTTTTTGGAGAAGACTGAGGACATTAAATTAACTTTAGAATCTTCCAAGGTGATCCAATTCATTCTCTTACTCCCGTTTAGATCTGAGAATAACCTACTATGAACTTACTGGAATCATATCAATATATACTGGTATATTTTGTTATTGTTTGGTTCTTTCAGGTATGTCTGACTCTTTATGATCCCATTTAGGGTTTTTATGCCAAAGATACTGGAGTGGTTTGCCATTTCCTTCTCCAGATCATTTTACAGTTGAAGAACTAAAGCAAACAAGGTTAAGTGACTTGCCCAGGGTTACATAGCTAGTAAGTGTCTGAGCCCAGATTTGAATTCATGAAGATGAGTCTTTCTGAGAGCCTAAATACCAAGGTATACTACTAATAATATGTACTACTAAAAATACACACTATATAGTGATAGACAAACCCCATAGGTTGTCTGTCCAATTGCTTGTGAACAATAGACATCTAGTATCCCCTTGGGATGTTTTGTATTTTCACCTAATTGAAGATTTCATTTAGGAAGCTCCAGAATATTCTGAGGCTTGAAACACACCCAATAATGTCATCTGCAAACAAGAGCAAGCACAGAACTGCATCCCTGATAAAGAATTATAATTTGACTTAGATTCAAGGAAAAATAATTATACCTGGAAAAAAAAACTTGGATATTTTATTTCAAGAAAACATAAATGAAAGCTGCCTGGAATTCTTAGAACCATAGGGCTAAATGAAAATAGAAAGAATTCTTTGAAAGGAACCCCAAGATGAATATTGGCTACAACAATAAGACAGGAAAGGGCAACTGAGAGAATAAGCTATGGAAAAGAATGGGGCCAATCTTGTTTACAAAGATATTTAGGAAACTCTAAAGAATAAAATTTAAAAATAATTGAAATAATAAATTCAGCAAAGTTTCAGGATTATAAACAGAAACAGTAGTATGGTGTTTGAAAAATTCAAAGACTACACGTACTGAGGAAAGGATTCACCGTTTGACAAAACTGATGGGAAAACTGGAAAATTAACCAATACTTCATACCATACACCAAGATAAACTCTAAAATGGATATAGGACTTAGACATAAAAAAAAAATCACATCATAACTGAATTTGAGGAACAAAGAAGGAATTACCTTTCAGATGCATGGAAAACGGAGAGTTCATGACAAAACAATGAACAGAGAGGATCACAAATGATAAAATGGAAAGTTTTTATTATATAAAATTTAAAACTTTTTACATAAACAAAGCTAGCCTCATTTAAAATTAATAGGGAAACAGGTAATTGTGGAAAAAATCTTTGCAATAGGTTTCTCTGATAAGCATTGCATATCCAAGATATATAAAGAACTGATTCAAATTTATAGGGTTAAGACCCATTCCCTAATAGATAGTCAAAGGGTATGAAAAGGTGTTTTTTTTTATTCAAAGGTATTTTATTTTCTCAATTACATGTAATAATAACTTTCAGTATACATTTTCCAAAATTAAAAGATCCAAATTGTCTCCCTCTTTCCCTTCTCTTCCCTCTTTCAGAGATTGTAAGCAATTTGATCTGGATTAGACATATATTATCATGCAAAACATACTTCCATATTAGTCATTGTTGTAAAAGTATATAAAATCAAATATAAATATAAAAAATTTTATTTATATAAAATCAAAACCCCAAATAAAAACATAAATAACCTTTTTTTCTTTTTGTTTGTAATAGGATATTTTATTTTTTTCTTTTTTTTCCTAACCTTGGTGATAACTTGAAGTACATGAAATCAATATTAATGTTTTTTGACTTGAAGGATAAAGTTCACAGTATAAGTTTACAGTATATATTGGCGCTAGTAATATGCATACCCGAAAGGCTTTCGACTATGGAAACATGCCATTTATTGATAAATGCTATGGGACTTTGTTAAAAGGATTATGTCAGATTCCAGGAGAAGGGAACAAAAGAGTCAATATACAGTGCCAAGTAGCACAAGGTCAAAACAGACCAAAACCAATCTAGGGAGGATTGTTGAACTTCTATGCCAATACAAAAGGACTTGAACCTAGTATGTGAATTGAGGTTGCAGAGCTTGACTTATGTTAAGATGCAGGACTTCCTTGAACAACACTCCATGTGCAATACTTTTTGAGTCAAGTAACTCAGGTTGGCTATTGCCAGGCTCCTCCTATCTCTGACAGTGATATAAAATCAGACCGGGGAATGATTTTCCCATTTGCTGATGAAACTTGGTCCTTTCTCTCTTATAATTTGGCAATTTTCTGTAGTACTGGCTGCAAATGGGTAAAGTGCTGTATTGCTGCTATTGTCCTACAGGCTTGTGAGACATAAGTCACTTTAATGGAGCCTTGCCTGTGATTCAAGAACCTATACAGGTTATTATTTTTTTTACTCAGAATTTTCATACATGTTAAGATTTTTATCTTTTTTTTATCATTTCTGTACTTCTTATTATTTTTATACAAATTTTCATATTTTTTTTACTCTTTTATTTAGGATTTTTTGGGGGTGGTTTGTTTTTGTTTTATTTTTTCTTTTGACAATTGTTTCAAATATCTCATAACTCAGTCATGTTTCCCAGTGTGATTCTGGTATTGGTCAACACCCTCCTCAGGGGGATTGTATAATTATCCTAAAATGCAAGATTTAAACATTTTTTGAGAAATTTCAGGAAAAGAAACTTGCCAACATCCTAAATCAAGAAAGCAAATCCTTTTGGAGAAGGTGCTGTAAAGATGCTAGAAGAAGCTACACACTGAATCAAAAGATTCAGAATGAACTTTAGGATATGAAGAACTGAACTGAAGGAGGTTGAGCATACTTATTCTGAATGTAAACTCTTATGCTAAAGGGGCCTGCCCCCTAACTGGCATTTTGTCAATGCATCTATCAATAAGTTTTTGTATTTTACTTCTCATATTCCCCTCTTTTCTCTAACTACTGTAACTCCGTCTTAGAAAAATGCAATATTGTATGTACTTTTAGCTAGAAGGTATTTAGAGTTATAAGATAGTTATATTTAAATGATCCATGGGGGAGACAGGGCTCCCAAAGGATCACAGGGGGAATTGTGTCAAGGAAGATTCTTCCCTCCCCACTCCTCAGTAGCTTGATCTGTCCATCAAACATTCCTGACATACCACAGTTGCTCCAGGTTTTGTGTCGGTCAACATGTTGTGCGTGAATAAAGGTCCAGGTTTGGGGCTTCTGAGCAGGAGAGCATCGAAGAAAACTGGGGGAGAACCAAGAAGAGAACAGAGCAGGCATAAGGAGGAAGGAAGAAAGAGGCTGACAGGCTAGGGATCATGTGGTCAGGTTACTTAGAGGAATAATTGTCTACCCTTTCCAATAAACTTTATAAAATATATATCTGGGTAGAAATACTATTTCCAATTCTTATAATAATATGCTTTAATCTGTATCCAACTCCACTAGTTTTTTCTCTGGAGGTAGATAGAATTCTTGAACATATTTTTTAAAAGGAAGAAATTGAAGTTATCAATAACCATATTATAAAATGTTCCAAATCACTACTAATTATAGAAATACAAATTAAAGTAAATCTGATGTTGTCTCCCATCATCAAATTGGCAAAAATAACAAATCTTGGAAGGGACTCAGGAAAGCTGGCACACTATAGAATTTTTAGTGCAACTATGAATTTATTCTGCTATTCTGGAAAGTAATTTGGACCTATGCCTAAAAAAGCCACTCAACCATCCATACCTTTTGATCCAGGAATACCAAATAACACTACTAGGACTATATACTTTAGAGATCAAAAAGAATAAAGGGATTGATATGTATAAAAATATTTATAGTAGCTCCTTTCATAGTGGCTAAAAACTATAAACTAATAGGATGTCCATCTCGTGGGGGAGTATTGCTAAACATATTATGGTATACGAATGCAATGAAATGTTGTTATGCCATAAGAAATAATGAACAGTTTCAGAAGAATTTTGGAAAATCTGTAGAAAGCAGTACAGAATAAAGTAGAAAGAACTAGGTGAATCATTTATACAGTGACAACAACATGATGATGAAAAATACTCTCAGACAAATGTAAATTCTTCTCAGAGGAAGCCAAGATAGGAAATTTCTCACATTGTTGCCTCATGGAGGCAATGGAGATAAAGCAAGAACCCCAGAGTCAAGTTGAAGAAATTAGAGCAATGTTTATTGTCTAGTCTCATTCTTTTGCAATTGACAGGATGTTGATGATTGAGATTTCTTATTACAGATTTCCCTTCTTCATTAGCCAGGTTTACAGATGTAGTGGAGAAAAAAAGAGAGGATTTAAATCTGATGTCGTGTGGTCCCTTGTCTGCAAGAGAAGCAATAAAATATTTGCAGAAGTCAAAACTGAGTTCATGAGTATGACATGGTATTATTGTCTTCAAATGACTGTGTGTTGTGTTAATTTGGATGCTCTGGAAAATAAGAATGAGCTATTCAAAACTTTTTTGCAAAATTCCAAGGTGGCTCCAATTATCTCATGGGACATAGCTTAATCTCAAAAAATTTATAAAATTAAGTTTAATTTCCTTTTATATTAGCACCATCCCGAACTCTTTGGGAGAAAGATGGGGGAGAATTTCTAGAAATCAGTCAACCAACTCTAAAATTCACTGTTGCAGGAGTTACCTTAAACAGACTGTCCTTACCTGTCTGAGTTCTAAATTAGCCTAAATAAAGCATCAAACTCTGAAGTTCTAAAGTTATTGAGATCTAAACTAAAACTCAAAATAAAATATAGTATGTTCTTTCTCTCTCTGTATGCATAAATACATGCATATATATTTTATTTTGAATCTTAAAAATATGTGCATATATTAAAACTTTTATACACATGTATATATAATACATATATGCATACATGCATTTTATTTTGGGTCTTATATACACATGTGTGTATGTAAACCTTAGTAGCTTAAAACTACCCTATATAAACATACATACATACATATTACACACACACACAAACACATATACACAAAAGGGCAGTGAGGGGCTCAGTGAATGGAATGCCAGATCAGAAATCTAGAAAATTCATCTTAAGTTCAAATCTGGCCTCAGACACTTAGTAGCTGTGTGACTGTAGGTGTCACTGAATAGCCTTTTGCCTCAGTTTCCTTATCTGTAAAATGAGGTTAATAATGGCATATCTACCAGGGCTTTGATCAGATGCGATAATATTAGTAAATTGCTTAGCACAATATTTGGTACTTAGTAGGTGCTACATAAATGTTGGCTTGTTATTGTTATTATTTATGTACACACACACACACACACACACACACACACACACACACATATGCTTCATTGTAGTTTGAATGTGATCCCGGATCCTCAAAAGGGGCTATAAGGGTGAACTAGCAAATTCTATAAACCAAGAAACCTTTGAGTTTTTTCAATTCTTTTTACTTTTACTTTGCCTCCCACTTTCAAAAAAAATTTTGGGATTATTAATTTGTTGGTTTTCTTTGTAAAAAAAAAAACACAAAAAGTATGCTCAGTTCTTCAGTTCTTCTTTTTTCTCTTGTTAATATAATAATGGATCGACATCTCATTTCCCAACCAGCTGTACTCATTTTGTACTTCTTTGACTTTTCTACTATGCCCCTACTCACCTCCCAGTAGGTACTTTCCTCTCTTCCCCTTTTTGGTTTTCTTTTGAGTATTGCCTCTTAATTCTTCCTCCCCTGCTTAGATTGTAAACTCCTTGAAGGGCAAGGATTTTTTTTGTGTGTATTTGTATTCTTAGGGCTTATCACAGTTCTTGGCACATAGTAGGTGCTTAATGCATGTTTATTGATTATTGACTGATATCAAACCCTATTGCAATAATTAACCAATTTTATTTTATTCATTTGTTTGTTTTTAAATAAACCTTCACTTTCCATCTTGAAATCAATACTGTGTATTGGTTCTAAGGCAGAAGAGTGGCAAGGGCTAGGCAATGGGGGTTAATTGACTTGCCCAGGGTCACACAACTAGGAAGTGTCTGAGACCAGATTTGAACCTAGGACCTCCCATCTCTAGGCCTGGTTCTCAATCCACTTAGGCTCCCAGCTACCTCCCAATTAACTACTTTTAAAACTAGGGGGCAATATGATGGCCCTTTGAAGCCTCTGTAGTTTTTACCACTGCAGCTAAATTTAGGAAGTTTATTTTAGATAAATGTTATGAAAAAATTTTAAAAGTTACTAAGCCACCTAGCTGCCTTATGTAGGGAGATTCACTCTCAAAAAATAAAGAAATAAAATTAAATATTTGGTTCATAAATTTTCCTCAAAGGTCTATTTTCAGTCATAGTTGTTCTGAGCCACCAGTTAGGAAAATTTCTAACATTTAGGTAGAGGTTTGTCTCTTCCTAACTTTACATTTATTTCTGTCTCTAACTCCTGATCTCTAGACGGCTGAAGCAAAAATTGATTTATTTAAAAACATTTGAGTAATGAAACAGGGCAGGCAGAGAGAGAGAAAGGAAGTGAGGGAAAGAATCTATCTTTTATTGAGACTTCCCTCAGCCTAGGTTCTCCTTAGTTCTCTCCTCTCCCAAAGTTTACTCCTATGTTAGCTTCTTGGGAATGTGGTAGAATTCCAGGCTTGCTTTAACCAATTGAATAAATGGTATTCTAGTTACAGGTATCCCTTCCACACTGGGGGGAATCCCACACTGGGGATGTTAGGGGCACAGCACTTTGGAAACCTGGAAAATCTACATAAAATATTTTGCCCCTTCCTTTGCACCAGAGAAGAAGTCTAAATGTTTTATTTTTCTTTCATGGGGTGTTTGCAGTACCTTAATGTACTTATTATTCCTTATTGGGTTTAGTATTTGGTGACAGGTTATATGTAAGTCAATTGAACATTTTTAGGCTTTGTGTGTCCTCTGATGGTTTTCCATTCTTTTTGCAAACTTTTATTTTAACTTAAAAAGAGAAATCAAGTATATTTTTATGGTATTAAAAATAAAATGTTGATATTATATAATACTATACATATATTTTGTGCATTTCTGAATTTCTAAACTTTTTCTCTGTCATCCATTGGTTTTCATGCGTCATCTGTAGTTTCCACAAAATTCTCCCCCCCCCCAAAATCCCCATTTAATTTCTTATGCTGACCTATGATATATCAAAGATGGGGAAAGTCTTGAAGTGGAAGGGATACCTGTAGTTTGGTCATTTATAGATGACCTCTGTGGTATGGCCAAGTTTCTTTAGCTTGTCTAAATGCTGTTCTTGTGTATTGCCACAACTACAGTCAGAAGGATTTTTCTACATTTAGTCTATGTAGGTCCTATGAGATTGACCCATTGGAGATTTTACCACTTATTTTAAATGGGGTAGCATTGAGTAACTCAATAACTGTGCAAGAATAATAGCTGAGATTTATAGTGCTTTAAGTTTTGCAAAGTGCTTTGCATATATTATTTGATTTTCATAATAGCCCTGTGGGGTAGGTGCTGTTATTCCCCTCATTCTACTTTTGAGGAAACTAAGACTGGGAGGTTCAGAGGATTATACTACCTTAAGGAGCTGAGACAGAATTGCAATCCAGGTCTTTCTGATCCCGACTCCAATGCTTTATCCAACTAAACTACCCGACCTTTCTGGATATGTGTTCACCTGGGTGTGGGAGCACATGTCTTTAATCCTTACTTCAGTGGGTGCTGAAGTGGGTGGATTACTTGAGTTTGGGAATTATGAGCTAAAATACAATAAGCAGTTTGGGTGTCTACACTAAGTCTAGCCCCAATATGGCGAACTCTTGAGAGTGGAGGGTCACCAGGCTGCTTAACAAGTGAAAAACTGGCCCAGGTCAGAAACAAAGCACACCAAAACACATTTTCCAATGGTCAGCAGTGGAATTGGGCCCATGGATGATGGCTGTACTTCCAAAGAGAGTGATATAGAGAGCTGTTGTTCCACCATTTTTCAGCCATGTCTGACTCTTTGAGGCTTGTCATTTCCTTCTTCAGCTAATTTTATAGATGAGGAAATTAAGGCAAATGGGGTTGAGTGACTTGTCCAAGATCACACAGCTGGTTAACCATCTATAACTGCTCTTTCCACTGAGCTACCTAACTGCCTGATATAGATGGATTCAGTCTCAAAAAATAAGCAAATAAATAAAATTAAATATTTGACATATATTTTCCTCTAAGATCTATTTTAGCTATGACCATAAATTCTGGCATGATGTCCCATTATTATCATTGTCCTTAACATAAGTTCTTATTGTTTCTATGAATTGACCTTTATTATTTAGAATTCTTTTTAGTCAGTTAGTCAACAAGTTCTATTAAGTGTTTACTTGCTTTACAGTAGGGATACAAAGGAAAAACAAAATATGACCCAGACTTTATGGAGCGTATGCTTAAATGGGAAAGATAATATATACATTAATAGAGGCATACAAGATATACAGAGTGAATGAAAGATAACCTTTGGGGGGAAAGGCTTTAGTAGGTAGAGGTGAGGTACAAGTCTCCTATAGAAGGCAATATTTGAACTATGTTTGTTTGTTTGTTTAATTTTATTTAATTAGTTAATTTAGACTATTTCCCCATGGTTATAAGATGAATGTTTTTTCCCTCCCCTCCCCCCAACCTCCTCTTGTAGCTGATGTGCATGGGTTTTACATGTATCATTGATCAAGACCTATTTCCATATCATTAATATTTGCACTAGGGTGATCATTTAGAGTCTATATCCCAAACTTATCCCCATCGACCCATGTGATCAAGCAGTTGTTTTTCTTCTGTGTTTCTGGTCTCACAGTTCTTTCTCTGGATGTGGATAGCGTTTTTTCTTGTAGATCCCTCCAAATTGTTCTGGATCATTGCATTGCTTCTAGTAGAAAAGTCCATTACTTTTGATTGTACCACAGTGTATCAATCTCTGTGTAAAAGATTCTCCTGGTTCTTCTCCTTTCACTCTGCATCACTTCCTGGAGGTCCTTCCAGTTCACATGGAATTCCTCCAGTTCATTATTCCTTTGAGCACAATAGTATTCCATCACCAACAGATACCACAATTTGTTCTTCCATTCCCCAATTGAAGGGCATCCCCTCATTTTCCATTTTTTTGCCACCACAAAGAGAACAGCTATAAATATTCTTTTACAAGTCTTTGTTTTTTGTTTAAATTTTAAAATTTTATTTAAAATTTTTTCCATAGTTACATTATTCACGTTGTCTCCCTCCTTTCTTCCCTCCCTCTTCCCAGAGTTGACAAACAATTCCACTGGGTTAGTTTTTCCTTTCAGAACTTGTTTGCTTTTACATTTTGCACCTTTTACTTCAATTTCATTGGCTGTATGATCTCATTGGTGTGGATATTCCCTAAAAGTATGTAGAGTATAACCCATAGTCATCCTCACATCCTATGTGACTCTTGTTCATGCCATCTTACATTGTGAAGAGTTAATCAAACTTTCTTTGTCTATCAATCAGCAACTTTTAAATTAATCAGCCAAAAAGCTTAAACACCCCTACTTAACACTTTAGTAAGTGAGTCTAAGTCCCTGCCCTTGGGAAGCTCACAATCTAATGAGGAGACAACTTGCAAATAACTATGTACAACAAGCTACATTCAGGAAAAATAAGAAATAATAAACATAGCCAAGGTGTTAGAATTAAGAGGGGTAAAGAAAGGCTTCCTTTACAAGGCAGAATTTTCCTTGGGATTTGGAGGGAAGCAGGTAAATCAAGAGGCAGACATAAGGAGGGAGAGCATCCCAGACATGGAAAATATCCAGTAAAATGGACAGAGTTGGAAGATAGTGTATCTTATGCAAGGAGCAAGAAGACCAGTGCCATTGAATCAGAGTACACATATGTACATGAGTGTAAGGTATAAGAAGACTGGGAAAGGGTGACTGTATGCATGTGTAGGTGTGTGTATATATCTGTTTTGGGGGGAAAGTTATGAAGGACTTTTATATTTGATCCTGATGGTGATAGGGAGTCACTGGAGTGTGTTGGGGAGTGAAAGTGGAAGATGGACTGGAGTGAGATTTGTGGCTGGGAGACCAACCAGCAGGCTCTTGCAAAAGTCCAGGTGAGAGGTGATAAAGGTCTGTATCAGGGGAGTGACAGAGTCAGAGGATAGAAGAGAATAAATTCAAGAGATATTAACATGATAAAATTTTATATTGTCATATTAATTAAATCTCAAATCTTTGATGTACTGTTATTGTTTTATTATCAATGGTGCTTTTAACAATCATGTACTTTTTCTGATTTTCCTTCTTGATGGTATATTCTCTATTGTCTTATAAAAATCAATGACTACTCCCTTTTTTCACGTTTAAAAAAAATATTTTATCTTTTCCCAATTACATGTAAAAATAATTTTAAAACATTTTTTTCTTTAAATGTTGAGTTCCAAATTCTTTTCCTTCCTCCCATCTTTCCTCCTTCCTTCTCACTCTTCCCCCTCCCTAAGACAGTAAGCAATCTGATCTATATTTTACATGTGCAAGCATGTAAAACGTTTTTTCCTTATTAGTCATTTTGTGGAAGAAATCTCAAAGAAAAAAAAGAAGAAAATGAAATATAGTATTTTAGGGTCTGTATTCTGACTTCATCAGTTCTTTCTCTAAACATAAATGACATTTTTCATCACAAGTCTCTGGGATTATCTTGGATCATTGTATGCTTTTACTGTGTATAATATTCTTCTGGTTCTTCTTATTTCACTTTGTATCAGTTCATGTAAGTCTTTCCAGATTTTTCCGAAATCGTCCTTCTTGTCATTTCTTATAGTATAATGATGTTCCCTTCTAATCATATGCCACAACTTAGCAGCCATTTCCCACTTGATGGATAGCCCCTCAATTTCCAGTTCTTTGCTGACACAAAAAGAGCTGCAATAAATATTTTTGTACAAATAGATCCTTCCCCCCTTTTAAAAAAATCTCTTTGGGATATAGACCTAGTCGTGGTATTGATGGATAAAAAGGTATATATAGTTTTAGATGCAAATCCTACTTTTAAAAATGTTAAATGTTAAAAAATGATAATTTATTCCAGTCCTTCATTTAGAATCTTTTAGAATATATATATATATATATATATATATATATGTAGTTTTTATATGTGTTTCTTGTAATCAGCAAATCTTTATTTCCTTTAGTCATATCTCTCTCTCTGTGACCCCAGGTCGGAATTTTCTTGGCAAAGATATTGGAGTGGTTTGCATTTCCTTCTCCAGCTCATTTTATAGGGGAGGGAACTAATGCAAAAAAGGTTTAGTGACTTGTCCAGGGTCACATAGCTAGTATCTGAGGTCAAATTTGAACTCAGTTCTTGCCAACTCCAGGCCCATCACTCAATACTCTGAGTTATCTAACTTCTCCAAAGCAGCAAATAGTTGGGATTTATTTTCAGATCCATTTTGCACTTCTTTTTAATGTCCATAAACATAAAATATGTAAAACTTAAAATTGATTTTAATTATATTTTTAGGCACAGTCAAGCTAGATTTAATTTTCCCTTCCCTTATAAATTAAACTTGCCTAAAGAACAAGCTTTTGTCTTGCAATTACTTCCATTTTACTCTATTCATCACCCATTTTTCACATAGTCAACCTTCCAGAGACATCTGATTAACCTGAAAGGTCAAATTGTAATACTCTAAACTTTTGTAGACTACTCCAATCTTTTGTCTTGTAATTTAATTCACATGATTTGGCTGTGGCTAAGGGGATTTCAGAAAGGGAATCCAAATGACATAATCTCAATTTTGATTATATAGCTAATCAGAAAATATAGCTATATAGAAAAAATTTACTCTATCATCTTATTAATTGCTACTAAAATAACTGATCATCCCTTGCTTGGGGTCTCTGACATAACTGAGATAGCCATTGTCCAAAGTTCACAATTTATTAATAAAGTGATAATGCTTATAACTTTGTGCCTCGTTTTACCTTCATTTCTATCATGACAAGAATAGTTGGAGTTGGTGAAGTTGTCAATGTTTGCCCCACTTCCACCGTCACAAAAATCTATGAATTCCATTTATAACCACATATATGTATGAATATATATGTAAAATTTCCATAATATAACTGTAGGTCAATAAGGTGTTTTGGAATCAGGAAGACTCATCTTCCAAGTTCAAGTTCAGCCTCAGGTACTTATTAGCTATGAATGGGATAAAATCTGTCTTTCTTATAAGAAGTGCCAGGTACCTAGATAGATGTTAGTACTTTCCCTTCCTTTTAGAACTCTCCCTCCCCCCCTTCTGAAAACAAAAATCTTGGCCTTTCACATTTCAAAGACCTTAAGGATTATAGTAACTCACAATACATCAAAAGCTACAACCAAGTATGTCTACAATCCAGTGATTCACTCATCTTTTAACTGGATATCTGACTCACTTATCTTGCACAACCCAGTAATTTACTTATCTTTTCAAGTAATCTACAACCCACTTATCTTTTAAAGATGTCAAGATGACATCTGACAGAAACAAAAGATGGGAGGGGGCAGAGTTTCTTTATTGGAAACCCTATAAACTGAATCTTTGGACTCAATTCTTTGATGTTCCTTAGGCATCAAAATCTGGGTATTGTCTCTCAAAAGAAAAAAAAAACGTGGTCTTTGGCTTCTAAGCTCCATTTTTGTGAACTTCTTTCAGTGATGGGGTCTACTGTCCATGACCCCGTCCCATGTAGTCCTGTTTGCCTCTGTTTCTGTATCTGTAATATGAACTGGAGAAGAAAATGGCAAAACATGGTATAGTACCCTTGATAAGAAAACTTTCAAATTTAATCCACCAAGAGTCAGATAAAACTGAAAATGACTGAATAACAAATATTCCTGAATATATGCTTATATATACATCTATGTCCAGTGGGTAGTTGGAGATGTAGAACCGTGGCTAAAGAAAGAGATGTAAATTGGAGGTTTCAGAGCTATTTGAAGAGATTATTGAACTCATGGATACTGAAGAAATCAAGAGAAAGAAGGTAAAGAAGGACTGCTAGAGAACACTAAGAGATTGGGGCATAAAGGGGAAGGGATGTGGATGATGACCCTTCCCTGGAGACTGAGGAGTGGTCATCAGAAAGGTAGGAAGAAGTAGGAAAACATAGGCTAAACACTGGGGATGTAATCAATAAAAAGAAAGACAGTCTCTGTCCTCAAGAAGCTTATAATCTAAAGGAATAGACCACATGCAAACAGGAAATCAGGGATGATCACCAGCTGTATATGGAGACATCTTGTTCCATAGAATTGAAACAAGGCAGGGCAGCCAAGGCTGATGAAATGAACTGAGAATACAATTTCTGTCATATATAAAAGAAGGCATTGGGAGAAATTTGGTTTTTTATCTTCCAGCCCTCTGATCAGAAGAGAAGTCTGAGGGAGATTCATTCTAGGTTTGAGTCACCAGCATGGTGGGGAGTTTAGAGGTTGAGCTTATCCTGAGAGGGGTATTTTTGTCCCATGGAGTTGAAACCTGGCAGATAGTGAGAAATATATAAATATATAATGATATATATTTTTATATAAAATATGTATTTAAATAATCAATTTTTAATATATTTTATTACACATATTTTAGATGCTACTCTTTGTTTTAGAATCAATACTAGGTATCTATTCTAAAGCAAAAGAATAGTAAGGACTAGGCAGTAGTAGTTGTGACTTGGTCAGGGTCACACAGGTAGGAAGTGTATAAAGCTAGATTTAAACCTATGACCTCCCATCTGGAGGCTTGGCTCTCTGTCCACTGAGCTATCTAGCTACCTTCGATAATATGTTTTTTTGAGTGAGTGAAAATGTTATGTATATTTTTAGAAATGGTTAATATGGAAATTTTTTCTACTTGCCTATGTGTATTTGTTACAATAACTTTTTTCTCTTTTCTTCCCCCACCCCTTCCCATTGGGGAGAGATAGGAAGGAGAAAAAGAAATGCTCATTGATTGAAAAAAATAGGTAAAGAAAAATTTTAAAGAATTGAGAAATTAAGGAATAAACTGAGAAAATTGTTTCAGTCAAGTAATGAGGTCAGAAGTCAGAGGGCAAAGGGTTGAAAAGTGAACAAGTACCACGGGCAAGGTCCAGCCTCAATAGAAACTCCAGGGGTTCCTGACAGGTGTTGAACAATTAGTCAAGAAAATAACAAATGGAAGGCAGCTGTATATTTTACGGCCATGGGCATGCTTTGCATCTGATAGATGCTCCACCATCCCCAGGCCTGGTGTTTATTTTTATATGCATTTTTGGGGCACACAGATACATTACCTAACACACATGTCTAAACAGAGATAATTGGAAAGGTGATACATTAACTTTTAACAAATCACTTGATTAGCATTCTATATTCTTGTAATGTGATTACAGATTCTTGACAGAATAAAGGTTTTACACAAGATAAATGATTTCATCACAGGTGGCTTATCTCATTACCCTGTGAAGAGTTTTGGGTTTACAAACAATCAAGGAAATTTACTTATTACTTTTTATAAAAAGAAATAATCAATTTAACAATCATATCATTGAGGTTGAGAGGTACTGAGAAGACAATTCAGATTTAATATTAGACTGATCATTTTTCAGTGTTTACAAGGGAGTTTCTGACTGGTGAGTTACTGGTTTGTGAAATCGAGTCACTGAGGCATTTTGAAGCTTGGTGTACCTGCACATTTTGTATGGGCCTTTATGATCAATTTGTATGCTGGCTTCATGAGAATAAGTTTCTGTGAGTAGGAAAGTTCTGGGCTTGGCTTGTAGCTATGGTTTTACTGGGAATTATGTACCTAAGTATAAGTTAACCCATGGTAGTCTTTTGGGATTGGGTTTGAGGGTCTGATCTTTTGGTGATATTTTGGAGAAATAGAGTACAGGTATTTCATCTCTTGCATTATTCCTTCAGAGACTAGGGGGAATAGTAATCATGTGAATTCCATAGGTAAGGGATGTTAATGAGAGAAGTTATGCAAAGGGGATTGAGTAGGCAGTCACATCTTCCTATGGCCTCCTTAGCTACCACAAGTGACTTTGTCAAGGTGTCTTGGCCTGATGGCTCCTAGCAAATAAGAGGTGAATAGATCAAAGCATCAGTGTAGATAGCTTTTTCTAGTAATTTGGCTATGAAAGGGAGGAGAGATGTAGGATGATAGCTTGAGAAGATGATAGATTAAAGTATTTTGTTGTTTTTTTTAGGATTGAGAACATCTAGGATGTTTTTAGGCATCAAGAAAGAGGCCAGTGAATAAGGAGGGATTAAAAATTGGTCGTAGAGAAGAGGTAATTGAAAGGGCAGTTTCTTAGAGGAGCTGGGAGGCAATGGAATCCAGTATAAATATAGGGGTTAATCTTTTTTTTTAATTTATTATTATTTTTTAAACCTGTATCTTCCATTTTAGAACCAATACTGTATATTGGTTCCAAGGCAGAAGAGTGGAAAGGGTTAGGCAATGGGGGTTAAGTGACTTGCCCAGGGTCATCACATAGACCAGATTTGAATTTAGGACCTCCCATCTCTAGGCCTGGCTCTCAATCCACTGAGCCACCTAGCTACCCCTGGGGTTGTTCTTAGATAAGAGCCACTTCATCAGAGTGGAGCAAATGAAGATAAAAATGAGGGAGTAGTATCAAGGAGATTTACAGTTTCAAATTGGGGAGAATAAGATCCCATGGATGACCTTAATTTTTGATAAAATATGAGCTGAGATTTCTTCTGTGAAGCTTATAGTACAGATCTCTGAACATTACAAAGGATCCATTCCCTCTTTAGTCCACCATTCCCCAAAATGCCTTTTTAACTTTTAGGATTTCTACCATTCATGAGCCCTCAACTGTGGCAGCAATTGCTTGGGTGGCAGTTATTTGTGTGAAATGAATAAAAGGATGCTGTTGCCTGTGTCAGATTTCCCTCAATTCTGGCTTCTGACTATTTCAAATCCATTTTAGCCTGGATAGAACTAGCTGCACAAGCTGTATATAAATTGGTTCCAGGGAGGTAGTGAAAACATTTTACTTCCATTGAATGCATAAATCCACTTTAATGCAATATTTGAAATGAAAATGATTCTAATGAAGATCAAAATCTTCAAATTCATACCAGTTAGCTGCCATGTGTAGAATTTGTTTCCCTACATGTACCAGGAATGGTTTTTGGCATCCTTTCAGAAAAACCAGCATGCCTGAAATGTAGTTCTCTTGAGAACCCAAAATCTGAAGTCCTATCATCTGTGTAATTAAAATCTACTATCAGTCCTGGGAATAAAGCACTGGTCTGGGAATTGGGATATGTATGCCAGATTTTAGCTGATAAAATAGTTCTATAGGGTTGCATAATATTTTCCTTTTACACATCTTCACACCAGGAAGTACAAAGGTATGGTTTTATTGGTCTCCTTATGTCTCTCCAGAGTGGGAGTAAAACTCAATACTCTGCTTACTTGGCACAAGTCTATCAGAGGCAAATTTCTTAATTAAATTCTGAGTATAATTGCTTAAGGAGAAGACATAAGGGCAGAGTTTCCTTCTCATTGGAATTGTGTCCAGCCCAAGTTATTTCTACTTACAATTTTATAGTGTTCATTTAACCAAGCCAGAATTCCTCAGAAAGATTAAATAAGGGTATATGTTTTAGATTAGAATTTTAGATTTGCTTAAATAGAACAATAGTAACTTAAAATGTTGGCCAAGACTAGAGATTAATTTTTTGGAAATCAAGGGTGGGAGAGTCCATTAGACCTATCAAGATAAATACCTATCCCTCTCTCCCACCTTGACAGGACTAAATGGTTTAGGTACAAAGGAAAGATAAGGGCTAGGCAATAGGGGTTAAGTGGCTTGCCTGGGGTCATATAGCTAGGAAATGCCAGAGATCAAATTTGAACACAGAACCTCCTGTCTCTAGGCCTGGTCTTTATCCACCACCCACCACTGGGGAGGACTCCTACTAGGAATTTAATGGAGGAATCAAACACATGGCCCTCAGGCTGCATGCAGTACTTAACATTCCTGAGTGTAGTACTAATTAGATTAAAATGTACAGTTATTCCTCCCACTTCATGGGGCAGAAGGGTTGTAGGACCCCTGTGATCTGGAAAAATCTGTGTAAAATTTTCCCCCTCTTCATACAAGAGAAATCTGAATTTTTTCTTTTTCTTTTATAGGGTTTTTATAGTACCTCATAAATTTTGGGTCAAATATGCATTTCTGAGTTTCTAAACTTTTTCTGTGTTGTCTACTGGCCATCATGTGTTGTCTGACACTTCCAAAAAACTCCTCCAAAATTCTCACTTAATTTCTTATGTAGACTCATGATATATCAAAAACATGATGAGGAAATTCAAGATGTGGAAGGGATAACTGAAGTTCCTATTTGACTTTAATGTATTGCTATATGAAAAAATAAATTTATAAATAAGTGTGGTTTTCTAAGTCATTATGTAGCCCACAGAAATCCTTATGATTTAATGACTCTATTTCTTTTTTAAAATATGTTTTTATTGGGGGCAGCTGGGTAGCTCAGTGGATTGAGAGCCAGGCCTAGAGATGGGAGGTCCTAGGTTCAAATATGGCCTCAGACACTTCCCAGCTGTGTGGCCCTGGGCAAGTCACTTAACCCCCATTGCCTAGCCCTTACCACTCTTTTGCCTTGGAGCCAATACACAGTATCAACTCCAAGATGGAAGGTAAGGGTTTAATAAAATAAAAAATATTTTTATTTATTTTCCCAATTGCATATAAAATTTTTCTAACATTCATTTTTTAAAATTTTGAGTTGTAGATTCTCTCCCAGATCCTTTCTTCCATCTCTTGAGAAGGCAAGTAATATGCTATTGATTTATATATGTGGTTATAATATAAATAGGGTTAAATAATTTGCTAGAGTCACACAGCAAGGAAGTGTTTGAGGTTAAATTTGAACCCAGGTCCTCTCAACTTCAGTCCTGGCACTCTATCCATGGTATCTCTTAACTGCTTCTTATAGCCTTTTTAACAATGATCTTCCCCCCCAGCCCCATTTTTTTTACGTCTTTGTCAATCTGAGAAGTATGAGGTGGAAGCTCAGAATTGTTTTAAATTGCCTTTCTTATTTAAACCATACTCTCATTGGAATTGGCTTAGAGAGGAAAGAACAGTTAAGATTCATTGGAGTGTAGAACATATCCTAGAGAGAAGTAGAAGGGGAATAAGAGAGGAGTGTGTTGGGGAGAGGAGTACTATAAAGGAGGGAGAAGTTGGGAGGGTGATCTAAAAGACCCTATAGAGAAATAAGAGGTGAATAAAAAGGGTGGTGGGGGAAGGGGAGAAATACAAGGGGGGGAATGGGAGAAGTGATAAAAAGCAAAACACTGGCATGGAGGGACAGATTAAAAGGAGAAAGAGCAGGATTAAAAGAAGAAAACAAGAAGGAGGGGGATACACAGATGGTAATCATAACTGTGAACACAAATGGGATGAACTCATCCATAAAAAAGAATAAGTTAGCAGAGAGGATTCAAAACTATGTATTGGTTCTAAAGCAGGAGAGTGGTAAGGACTAGGCAATTGGGTTTAAATGACTTGCCCAGGATCACACAGCTAGGAAGTATCTAATGCCAGATTTGAACTTAAGACCTCCCATCTCTAGACCTGGCTCTCAATACACTGAGCCACCTAGCTGTCCCCAGTAGAATTTTTAATCAAGTTTTCTTATATTTATGATTTACATTCTCTCCCTCCTTCTAAAACTTTTCCTTTTCCCCAAGAGGGCAAGTAGTATGATATCGATTCTATATGTGTGTCAAACAATACATATTTCCATCTTCTTCATGTTGTAAAAGAAGAAATATATCACTTAAACTAGAGAAAAATTCATGGAGGAAATAGAATGAAGAATGCTATGCTTTAATGTGCATTCAGACTCCATCAATTCCTTTTCTTGGTAATACATAGCCTTTTTTGTCATGAGTCCCTTGGAGCTGTCTTGGAACCTTGCATTGTTGATAATTAAGGCATTCAGAGTTGATCATTATACTTTATTGCTTTTATTGTGTATTGGTTCTGCTCACATCACTTTATATCACTTTGTATAAATCTTTCTAAGTTTTTTGGTGATCATCTTGTTCATTATATCCTATGGTACAAAAGTATTCCATTACAACTATATACCACAACTTGCTCAGCTATTTCCCAAGTGATAGGCATCCTTTCAGTTTCCATTTATTTGCCACCACAAAAATTGCTGTTATATATATTTTGGTACATGTAGGTCTTTTTCTCCCATCTTTGATCTTTTTGGTATAAAGGACTTAAAAAATAGTGGAGACTGGAGTTATTTGCATAGAGCCTAGAAACTGCCCAACCCCTCTTGGGGTAATCAGAGAACCCTAGGGGTAATACACAAACTAAAACCTGGCCTTCAAGCAGGAAGGAAGGGTCTGGTTCATCTGTTACAGAAATAATAAAATATAAGGAATCTTAACGTAACAAAAAATCTGCTTTATATGTAAAATTTCATATCTATAGTTCCCCAATCTGCAAAGAAAGTGATAAAAGTGTAGAACTTAGAATTTAAATCAGTACCTAGCACAAACCAAACACTATCCGTTCTTAAGAGACAAGATGGGCACACAGAGAATTCTTTTGTTACAGATTCAGTTATACTTAGAAGCAAAGACTAACACAAGAAAGTAAGACAAGACAATGTTCAATTCAGTTAGAAATTTTATGAAGTAGAATGTAAGTACTGTTCTCCAGGAATATAAATGACTGATGAGATGCAAATCTGAATTACTGGAGGGAGTTTTTGCTCACCCTTTGGATCTAGACCCTCAAAGGGTGCTACAAAGTATATTTAATCTCTCTGAACCTCAGCTTCCTCATCTTTAAAATATGGTTAATGAAAAATGGTTAATCTACCTCAGAGTTGTTGTGAGAATCAAACCAATTAATGAACCTAAAGGATTTTATAAACCTAAAGACTATAAATGTATATTATTATTGTTGCTGTAGTTATTATTAGAGTTCAGAGAAGGCAGAAATCAGTGTGGTATGGAGTAATCAAGGAATGAATGAAAAAAGTATTAAGAACTTCCTATAAAACAGCAGATACAAAATTCAAAAGTAAGACAGTCCCTGGCTTTTCGATGTTCCAAGAACAAGATACTCCATCTCTTAGCTCCAGGCATTTTCTCTGGCTTTCTTGCATGCCCATAACACTTTTCTTCCTTATCTCTGCTTTATTGGCTTCCTTTAAATCCCAACTAAAATACTAAGTATATAAAAATTAATTTTTAACATTTTTTTCTTTTTTATCAAGTTCCAAATTCTCTTTCCTTCCCATCCTTCTCACAATCACGGAGAAGGCAAGCAATATGATATCAATTATACATGTGAAATCATGAAAACATTTCTATATTAGCCTTTTTTTGTTTTTATTGTTATCCTTGTTATTGCTATTATCATTGTTGTTATCATTGTCATCATGGTTGTTGTTATTGCTGTTATCATTGTTATTGGTGGGGTTAGTGTTATCATTAGTCCTTTAAAATTATCTTGGATCATTGTATTGATCTGAGTGGCCAAGTCTTGCATAGTTCATCATCATTACATTACAACAATCATTGTCCTGACTTCTCATTTTACTTTCTATAGGTCTTGCCATGTTTTTCTGAAACCACCTACCTTGTAATTTTTTTAATAGCACCATAGTACTCTGTCACACTCATCCAGCCATTCCCCAACTGATGAGCATTCTTTTGATTTCCACTTCTTTGCGACCACAAAAAGAATTCCTTTTTTGGATGGGGTGGAGGGGAGTTGTGATGACTTTAGGTGAGCTGGACTCATACTTGGGATCTGGTAGTGCTGTGTCCTAGGCAGGTGCAGCAGGTACCACTCCCAGGCAAGCCTCAGCACCCCTTCCTCCAGGCCCCCAAAGCTGCTCAGCACCCTTTAATCTCCTGGGTCATGGCAAGGAAATGCCCATGAAAAGTCTTAAATGAATTATTTAATATCAAGTGAACTAAGTAGAGCCAGGAGAATAGAGACTCTGACCACAATAATGGAAATGAAAAGAATGCTAAAGTGAAGCCAAACACTGAATAATTATAATGCCCAATCTTGACTCTGGAGAGGAGATGCAGAAGTACTCTGTAAATTTTAATAGTGAGATAGAGGCTTATGAGGGAGGGCAGAATGTTGCACACACGGCCAGAGGCAGCCACTCTGTCCATTGGTTTTGCTTTACTTTCTTTGTTATAAAGGAAAACTGAATGATTCTGGAAATGGCTGTGATGACTGTAATATAAACCAAAAGACATGACTAAAACTTGCTTTAAAAGATAAGAACAGGATTTCTTTTTTTTTTTTTGGACAGTTACTAAGTAGATTGGAGAAATGCTGTAAATATTGTTCTACCCAGATATTAGAAAAACATTTGATAAAGCTTTTCATTATATACGTGTAGAAAAGTTGGAGCAATACAGGTTATGGGATACTATAATCAGCTAGAATCAGAACTTGTTCGTTGGCCAGGCAGAAAAGTCATGTGGGAAAACTCTATTGTATTGTTTGAACCTAGCCCAGCGTGCCTGATAAACCAGATCTATTGCTTAAAGACCAGATTTCATTTCATGCTTAAGTCAGGACCTCAGTTATGCTGACCAGAAACCCAGTGAGATCTGAAGATCTAGGCAAGGAAGGTTAATTTTTTCCTATTATCCATCTCAAGCAATCCTTGTGTCTCATCTGGAAACTGCCTCTATGTTGGCCAAGCAAGTACTGTTTCCTTGCTCCTTTGTTCGAATCCTATAAAATGTGCAACTTAGAGGTACCCCTTTTTTGGTTCTCCTCTCTGCTGGGCAACTTAAACTTCTTTCTATACTATTTTAACTTGGGGATCTTTTGTTCTCAACTCACAAATTGGTGTCAGAAATGGGATCTTTAATGGTTGACCAGAGAGATGGATTTAACCTGAACAAGATCACTCTGTAAGCAAGAACCAGATAAGTACTCCCCTGGTCCGGTGGAACACACTCAAGTTATCCTTGGCCCTGGGCTAGATCTTAGGACTGAGGATTTCCAGATGTCCAGAAAGCTAGGAGTCTATATGTCATCTTGACCTGGAAAATTACTCAGGGAGGATTAGAAATAGCCTAGCCGTCTTGATGGACAAATCAGTTCTCTTGGACTGATAAATCAACAATTTAGGGGAAGGAAGGAGATCTGCCATTTGTTAGTTTGAAAACTCCTCTAGCAGATTTTTCTATTTTTTACTCTCTCCTCTTTCTCTTCCTATATTTCTCTTACCCTCTTGTTATTAGTAGAAAATAAACCAGAATTTTGGTCTGTGATTTTATACTAGCAGCAGCAAATGCAAGGGCGACTGTCAGTCAATCCATGTAACCTTTGAGTAGGAAATCATTTAACTTTGCAGACTAAATGTTTATACTTCAACAGTAGGGAGCCCTTCTTTTTCTCCCTTTCTACTCTCCCTACAAACTTTCCAGGAAAATCTTTACCTTGTGTCTTGTCTAGTGTTGTTTATAGTTTCTGCTACCATGAAAGATTTCTCAGGAAAAATGCATCCAGCCATAAAGGCCAAAAAAAATTTTTTTTAATCGTAGCCAGAGAGTTTAGATTACTGGAGAAGATTAATGAAGTTTTGTACTTGAAGCAGTTCTCCCAGCTTTCTGTAAACTGATGCTAAACTCTCCATTCCAGTAAGCAGGGATTTAGTCACACTAAGAGGGATAAGGTTTTTTGGGGGGTGAGGGAGGGGAAAAATTTTGTAAGATACTTTCTCTCCATTATTTCAACTTTGGTCAAGTTCAGGTTTACAGAGTTAAAGTTAGACAAGCAAAGAAAGGAAAACTTTTTCCTGATTTATAGAAATTTATAGCAGCATAAACTAAAGACTAAATTTGTGATTGAGGTGAAATATCTTTGTATAGATTTATAAGTTATTGTTTAAAGATTTTTGTAAATGGTGAAATAAGAGGACATGAGAATGTGGGGATTCCACTAAAAATCATTGGAACTGGCGCTAACGAAGCAGTGAGCTCTATAAATTGAGATGCTGGCAACTAATCATCTTTGGGAAAATTGAGATTTCAAGTGAAATAATTTGTAATTGTAAATTCAGATTTGATTCAATCAAGTTTGTCTTAAAGCTCAATTATAATGGGACCCCACTTAAATTGAAATGTGATCAGATAAAAGCTAACAAATAAAGTATCCTAAGTATGACATTTGACCCTCTGTATGTATCAGTCCTTAATGAAAAATACACTTGCTACTTAGCATTAAGGAGATGGAATGAAATGTGTACTTTACACTGTATAATACACTCTACAGATATTTTGAATGTGATTACTATAGAACGCTAAATTGATTAAGTAATTTACTACATAAGATGATTCAGACATGCATTCAACTGAGGTATTATTGAGTAACAAAAAGTTTTATGGTACATTAAAAAAATTTGTTGTATTGTTTATTGTTACCCTTCTAATTTTTCTTGTAGTTTGATTTTGGGGAAATCATTGCACAAGAAAAATGCTGTTAATTTGCAAAATGATATCTAAAGGGTGATATAATTAATTGTATTATTGGAAAATTAACTCCTCTTTTGACCGAGACTTTTATCTTTATGGTTTAAAAAACTGTCAATAATTTAACTGGATGTGGATATCTGTCTGGCTCAAGGCTTATGGTAGTCAGTGTTTTTCTGGTTTTGAGTGAACTTGTCATATATACTTTGTATGTGCATAATCATAAAATGTGACTATTTTCTTTACTTCTAATGTGATTTCTGCTCCAAGGCTGATTTAAACTAGAAAAAGACTAAAATATGACTTATATGTGTTTATTGTAACTGTTAGTGAAACAACATGAGAAAAATAATAGCAATAAGTATAACTAAGCTGTAATTGGGGATTTGAGGTAAAATCTCTTGGGACTATAACTGAATATTAATCTGAGTTTTGATTTCAGGTTATGATTGTCTGAATTATCACTGAGCCAATAATCCACCATGTAAGGGAAATACCAAGTGCTGCTCAAAGGGAATGAGATCTGAGAATAGCTACAGGTGGATCTCTGTGCTTGAAAGATTGAGGGGACAACTTGTATAGGTGAAGGTTGAACTGTTTCTTTCTAAACAGGAAATTGTTCTACCTGATTCATTCTGAGCCTTATTATGATATCCTCTCAATGATGTGAAACTTTGCTGCATGATTATTCCAAAATAAGGCTAATTATGACTCTTACCTGGAATCAAACAGATTTAAAAAGCTTTATGCTTTGCCCTTTGATCCAGCTATACCACTACTGGGTTTGTACCCCAAAGAGATAAAAAAAAGTTTGTACAAAAATATTTATAGCTGCGCTTTTTGTTGTGGCAAAAAATTATAAAACAAGGGGGTGTCCCTTGATTGGAGAATGGCTGAACAAATTGTGGTATATGATGGTGACAGAATACTATTTTGCTATAACTATAAGGAATGATGAACTGCTTGATTTCTATATGATGTGGAAAGACCACCATGAACTGATGTGAAGTGAAGTGAGCAGAACCAGGAGAACATTGTACACAAAAACTGAAACATTGTGGGACAATCCAATGTAATAGATTCTGATACTAATAGATTCTGATACTAATAGCATTGCAATGGTCCCGAACAATCCCATGTAACTTATAAAGAAGAATGTTATCTACATCTAGAGAAAGAATTATGGGAGTAGAAATGGTAAAGAAAAACCTATCACTTGATTATATGGGTATATGATTGGGGGTTGTGGTTCTTAAAAGATTACTCTATTATAAATATGAATAATATGGAAATAGGTTTTGAGTAATGACATGTATGACCCAGTGGAATTGCTTGTCAGCTCTGGGAGTGGGGAGGGAAGAGGTAAGGGAGATAACATGAATCATGTAACCATGGAAAAATATTCTAAAAAAATAAAATAATGTGGGGGGAAAAAGTTTTATGCTTATATAAAGTTAGCCTATACCTTTTACGGGATGGTTTTGATATTGTTCCTTTCATAGCAAATTCCTTATAATAAGGATAGGTGAACTGTAAAAGTTTATATAAAATATGATGAATCCTTTTGTTGTTACTATATTGGAATCTGAGTTACTATATTGGAATGCAAATAGGAAAAATCTTACTGTTTTAAATTAATTTTACCCAGTTTGAACTTGTGGTCATTAGTAGTTATCTATTCATGTTTAAGATTAGGTCCTTAAAATATTTCATTCTTTCTGGATGATTTGATGAAAATATATCCTCAAAGAGGAGATAGGAAAATTGGGATAAAAATGTGATTTGGTTAAGAAGTAAAAGTTTTACATTTAAACAGAGTAATCTACTTTGAGAAAAAGCAAAAAGACTGGACATATATGTGTAATATGTGCCAACTTATACGATTTTGATGGAAAGAATGTGAATTGTCTCCTATTATATATCTAAAGAAAACCATCTCCTTGCTGGCCAATACGATACTATTTTCTTTGTTCCTTTGTTTGGATTCTATAAAATATGTAACTTACAAAGACACAGGGGTGGGGTGGAGGGGACCATACATTTCAGATCTTTCCCCTATCAGACTAATTAATAAATTTCTTTCTAAATTACTTCAGTTTGGGAATTTTTTATTCTCAGCTCACAGTTATCATTAATGATTTAATTTCAAGATAGAAGAACAGTGGAGGGTCCTAGGATCTGTACTTGGCTCTATTTTGTTAAACATTTTTGTCAGTAACATGGATAAAAGTATCAAAGACATGATTATCAAATTTGCAGATAGCTAAATGCACTGGGAGATAAAGTCAGGATTCAAAAAGATCTTTAACCAGTGAGAATGTGGTGCTGACTTTAATGATGATGATGATAATAATTCTTATGTAGCACCTATTATGTACCAGGTTATGTGTTAAGCTTTTTATAAGTATTGTTTCCTTTGTTCCTTATAATAGTTCTCAGTGGTAGGTGCTACTATCATCCCCATTTTATAGATAAGGAAATTGAGGCAGAAATTAAATGACTTTTTGGGGAGGGAGGTTGGTCACAGAGCTAGATAGTGTCTGAGGCCAGATTTTCATTCAAGTCTTCCTGACTAAGGGCCCAATGAACTCTTTACCTTAATACCTATTTTTCCTATTATGATGAATTGAAATTTTTTTTTCAAATTAATTGCCTCCACTGAAGTAGACTTGTGATGCCTCAATGGATGACATCCCAGAAATTATCTTCTTTTCTTCAACTTAGTTTATATAAAAGTTACTCTAAGCTTATATTTGATTCTATTTGACCTTGGTTCTTTTTTTTTTAAAGGTAGTTTTTTCCCCACAAAGAGTGCTAACCATATAAAAAATCACATCTCCATTTAATAAAGAAATAACAGGATTCTTTAACTTAAGTTAGATCTATGACAATTGGTTGGGAGGTCCAATCAGAATTTCACCTTGTGTATTAGGGGAATTAACTAAGGGTTATGTTGATGGAAAAATCAGATTAGCCAACCTCCTCCCTCTCCTTCCCTTCCTCCTTCTCCTTCCTTCCTCCTCCTTTTCCTTCCTCCCTCCTCCTTTCCCCCATCAGTTGGTTCTTCAGTTGGTATCACTGGAAATCAGCTCTGAGTGAGTATCTTGATATATCAGACAGATAACTCACTCTTTGATAAGTTTAAACAAGGGGTTTATTTAGGAGAAGGGGAAAGGTAAGGAAGTTGATGGGAGAGAGGGTTTGGGACTTCCCTAATCCTAAAATACTCCTAAATTGAAGGATGGTGGAATAGAGTCTAGAATTGGGGAAGATGACTAACAGGCTTGAAGATTCTAATCAATTGAGTCTTGTAGGGAGAAACCAGTGAGAGCAGGATTTTTCAGTCCTTAACTCCTTTCTGTCTCAAGGGCAAGAGACCAAGTTCCTCAGCTTGACTGTTCCTTCTTCAATGGTCCTTCCTGGTCACCATTCCATTTAGAATGCTTCCTTTGATTGACAGTTCTGCAGGTCTTGCTTCTCCAGCTCTGCTGCAGGCTTTTTCAATTCTCCCATCCATACTTGGCACTAGGCATCATCTAATTGCTCTTGGAACTTGACTGTTTATGAAATGACCAAATTGGTCTTGCTCTCCTTTTGTCAGTGGCTACAACCTTAGATACAGAAGCTCCCTGTCACACCCTTCCCCAGGTTAAATTCTTACTGTCTTCAGTTAATTGTTTTAATCCTATCAACTCTTTATGGTGGCATTTGGGGGTTTCTTGGCAAAGATCCTGGAGTTATTCATCAGTTCCTTCTCCAGCTCATTTTACAGATAAGGAAATGAAGCAATTAGAGCTAGGTGACTCACTAAGGGCCAAACAGATAAGTTAAGTGTCAGAGGCCAGATTTCCATTCAGGTCCTCCTCACTCTAGGCACAGCAGAAGCCTCTGTGCTACCTACTTGCCCAAATTGACCAGGTATATTTTGTATATTTTGGCCATATCTCTAAATCCAGGAAAGTTCTCTGGGATTTTGAGGAGACTCAAGCAGTGTCCTTTCAAGTGCCTCCCCAGTACCTTGTATGAGACTCAAAGCAGACCAGCTACATAAAACAATATTCAGCTGCAAGGCAGATGGCAAGACCCAGAGGTCCTCACGTTATAGCAGGCAACAGTGCTGGGGTTCTTCAGACCATAGAAACCAGGAAGCTTGTAAGGCTTGGCAGACCTTGGGCAGTGGTGAGACATGATCAGACATGGACAGTTCTTCCATCACCCAAAGGAAAAAAGCTGATGACTCTCGTCATCCAAGCCAGAGAAGCATTCAAGCATCCATGTTCATGAAAGGGGGAAGACAAGGTAGAAGTATGTTTCTGAGTCACTATTTTAGATGGGTTCTGGGACAACCTGGGACAGCTAGGGGAGGAAGGAGATGGGAGAATATTGGGAATAAAGAGATGGACTTTCTCAGGAGCATGTAGTTTGGAGTAAAGTAAATAATTAGGGACTAAACTGGACTGAACTGTGCGTCACTGATTATGGCTATGCTTTTCTTGTGGCCTCTTTGTGATTGATTTCTTTCTTTTTTTAATTTTCTTTCTTTATTTTTTAAACCCTTACCTTCTGTAGCTCTCTCTGAGGTGAGAGAAGCCACAAGGTAGGAAGATAGAGACAGGATAGAAGTTTTGATACCACGAGGGAAGTGACGGAGTCCTGATAGAGATATGAGGTGTTCAGGATGAGTCTTTATTAATTATTAATGAGCCACAGCTAAGCTCTGATCAAAGGACCAATTCTGTAGGCTTTTCCAGTCCTGAGATCCATACCACGCAGGTCAGAGAGGTGAATAGAGAAAGATTAAAGATGGAGCTTGGCCAGAGGCCAAGCTCCTGCAAGGACAGCCATCAGGTAGCCTGAAAGAGAAGGAGGAGCAGAGAGCAGAGAGCAGAGGGCAGAGAGAGAGTGAAGGCGGAGCCTGCTGGGCTAGATATAGTTTTTGATATGCAAATATACACAGTACATAGGGATGATTCTCATTGGTTAGTGACAAGGCATAGGTGTGGTTTCTCTTAACCAGGTGAGAACAAAGAAACCTGTTTTCCCGCCTAACCTGGGAGAAGCTGGGGTCAAGGGTCAGAGGCCTTCCCAGCCATGAGCACTACTGAGCATGCCCAAGACTGACTGTTCCCCTTGCCCATAGCCAGGGGGCGGACTGCTACACCTTCCATCTTAGAATCAATACTATGTATTGGTTCCAAGGCAGAAGATTGGTAAGGACTAGGCAATAGGGGTTAAATGACTTGCTCAGGGTCACATAGCTAGGAAGTGTCTGAGGTCAGATTTGAAACTACGACCTTGACTCTATCCACTGAGCAACCCAGCTGCCCCCTTGATTTTTAAAAAATGTTTTATCTTTATTTTATTTTACTAACAAATTTCCACATGAGTTTTCCAAAGTTATATGATTCATATTGTGTCCCTCTCTTCTTCCTTCCCCACCTGTCAGAGTTGATAAGCAATTTAATCTGGGTTATACATGTATGATGTGATTGATTTCAAAGAATTATCTAGGATATACAATCTAATAGGATAAACATTTATCAAATAAGGAAGATTTAAAGTTTATATAAGACATAGCCATTGTCTTCAATCAAGGACTGACAAATCATGTTGTCAGAGCAAAGGATAATAGATTGATTAGCATTTTCATCACTATGTGATAAAAGACAGCTAAGTGGCTCAGTGGGTAGAGTGTCAGACCTTCAGTTTGGAGGACTGAGATTCAAATCTGGCCTCAGACACTTCCTAGCTGTGTGACCCTGAACAAACAAAACAAAAAACAGTGTTGGGAGATATAGAGGAAGCATCCCAGGATATTGGGTGAATCCCCTGTTGCAGATTTATAGGAGATCAAGAACAAGGATGGAAAGAAAAATAGGAGCTAGACAATTAGAAAGACATCTGGAAAGCTATTTAGAAAATAATACCAAGAAAATGAAGACGAATAGAGGACATACTATCACCTTATGCACAGGAAAAGTGAATGAGAATGATTAGAACAAAAACATCTAACAAGTTATGACATTTTATGAATTAGTTAAATTGGGTTTGTTAAAGTTGGATATTTTTATAATAAATAAGTAAAAGGAACATCCAAATAAAACAAATGGGTTGGACTTCATGATGTCTGTGATTTCTCCTAAACCTTATTAAGAAAATGGTTGTTGAGAAAACCAGGGAGTTTTGAAATTCTCAAGTTATTATACAGGACTTGTGCAAGGTCTCCCTCTGCTGATCATGTTGGATATACTTTCCTGTTAGATAAAATTTCAAGTCCCAAACCAATGAAGGTTCAGGGACCACAAAGTTTCACAACATAAAATAGACTCATTTTTCAGTGCCAAAGTGGTATCTCAACACATGACAAAGTAGCCATTGAAAGGGAAAACCTCTCAGTCTTTGGGTTCCTTGGGTTGGAAGCAAGTTCTTCTCTAGGATATCAAAGACAAATTCTGGGCCATTGTGGAGTAAAAATGCCACCATCTACACAAGGTCTTTTCTATCCCATCACTTCTGAAAGGGGAAATTTGGGTGAATGTGAAGAGCCAGAAACAAGTGTGCTGGAGGTAGAAAACAGAATGTAAGAGAGAGCTTGGAATTCTGAGCCAGGAGTTCTGGGTGCCTGGGACTGGCAGTTGGGGGAGAGTGAGTGAGGTTGGTGTGGAGGAAGACACATTTCCTGCCCTTAGCTCTTTCCAAATTGAGTAGATATCAACCCAAATTTCCTCCATAGGTTCTAGTTATCTAATCGACATTTGTTGACAGCCAAGAAGACTCTACCACAGAAAATGGCTTGGACTTCGAAGTCACCTCAAGTAGGCTCAGCCTACAGACTGAGGTGGCTAAGTCATTTCTACCATCATCCTTTTGAGTAATCAACGAGCTCTGACCTTGATTCAACAACTGTTTGATGGGCTTAGCTTAGTTTAGTTAGGCAGGATGCTGGGAACTAGATAGAGAAAGGGAGACAGAGTAGGTCTAACTGTGTTGGATATAGACCTGTGAGGGTCAGAAGGTACTGGGACAGGTAGTTTGGGAAAAGATTGGGGATCTTCCTAGCCCTTCATCCTTTCCTTATTTCCAGAATATCAACTTTAACAAATGTATTTTGTTGATGAGAAAGTCAGATAGCCTTTGTTGGTGAATTCTAGGCAGGAGGGCACCCATCTTACCCTCAGACCAGGAGGAGCAGCTAAACAGCAACAAGACACAAACAACCTTACTGCTGGTCAAACTTACCATTTTAACACCTCTTATCACTCTTTCAACTTAAAATGACTTTGTTTTTCCTTTCTTCTATCCCAAGCCTCAGTGAAGGGAGGAAAAGTTCATTTGTGCCATACTTTGAAGGTAAGTATTCCTGTATAAAAGTTAGTTTGACTATTAAGGAGTTAAACCAAACTGGTTTACTACAGGACCCCTAAAGATGAGGGAATACAATTAGTGGGGGCTCAATCCAAATGTGGAGACTAGACACCCTTAAATCCTCTTTTGCTACCAGAGAACCCCAGGGGGAGACTGAAATATAAACTCACTGGCCTTCAGGCAGTGGTGGCCATAGTTGGTTGGTTGATTGTTGTCCTTTATACTGGAAAAAAGCCAAAATGACATCATTATGACAGTCAATGCACAGTGTGTCCAGTGTGTCCAGCTGTGGCTGGTCAGACAATATTATAAATTTTTAAGTGGTATCTCTTACTAAAAGGTAAGTGTACCTTGGGGGAGGGGCATTTTCTTTTCTTTTAATCTTTGTATCTCTAGCATGTGGCATAGTACTCTGAACATAGGGAGGGAGGAAAAAAGGGAGGGGAGGACAGAGGAAGGAACGGAGGGAGGGAAGAAGGAAGGAGGAATGAAGAAAGGGAGGGAGGGAGGGAGAGAGGAAGAGGAAAGAAGAAAGGAAGAGAAAGGAAGAAAGGAAAGAAAGAAGGAAGGAAGGGAGAGAGGAAGAAAGGAAAGAAGAAAGAAAGGAGGAAGGAAGGAAAGAAAGAGGAAGAAGAAGAGAAAAGACAGGGCAGAGAGGGAGGGAGAGAATAAAGGAGGGAAAAAGGATTGAGGCAAGAAAAATTTAAATAGTATCTACCATACACTAGGCAGCATGCTAAGCACTTTTTACAAATATGATCACATGTTCCTCATAATCCTGAGAGGCAAGTGCTATTATTCTCCCCATTTTATAATTAAAACCTATAAAAGAAGAAATGGGTTAAATGGCTTGCCCAGAGTCACATAGCTAGGAAGTGTCTGAGGTAGGATTTGTTACCTACTTGACATAATGTAATGATATTTTAAAAAATAAATCCAACTTAGTGATTAATAATACAGAATTTTAAAGTTGGAAGGCATCTCAGTAACCAACCCATACCCAAAAGCAATTTCAACTATAATATAACGACTATGACTGAAAATGTATCTTGTTCTTCAAAGATTCCATTACCTGGTAAGCTTCATCATCAGTCCTCTAGAACCATTGTTGATCATTGCATTGATCAGAGTTCTTCAGTCTTTCAAAGTTGTTTGTCTTCACAACATTGTTGTTATTGTATAAATTGTTTCCTGTATCAGCTTAAACTGTTCCCTTCATTTTTTTATACTACAATAGTATTTCATCACACCCATATTCTATAATTTGTTCAGCTTTTCCACAACTAAAAAGCACCCCCTTAATTTCCAGGTCGTTCTTGCCATAAAACGAATTATATATCTAGCAATGGCATCACCTGGTCAAAGGATATGCATAGGTTGTAACTTTTAGGACATAGCTCCAAAATGCTTTGCAGAATGGTTTGACCAGGTCCACCAATAATATACTAATGTATCTCTTTTATCATAGTGCTGTAAGAGAAGATTTTTTTATTTTGAAAAGAGAAGCCGACCTGAAAAGCTGGAGGAGTCTGCTGGAGTGGGGGATGGGCAGGAAGGAGGCAGAACTTTGGAAAGGAGAGGAGCTGATCAGTTGGAGAGGGACTTCTCTCTGGGAACCCCACGAGGGAAGTTGGACTTGGGTGGATCTCCAACCCAGTACCCTCTCTTTCTGTGAATCCTAACCCAAACACCCCAAGAGGATAATCAAGTGATTATTCAGCTGGAAGCTGTTCACAAGAAAAGGATTTCCTCCAAATCCTTCAAAGTCCTGAACTTCATGATAGTTGTCAGAGCAGACTAGAAGTCAGGGCTTCCTCACATCTGACCACAAGGGGGTCAGGTCGACCAATCCTGTTCTGCCAGACTTTTGGGGGAAAGAGTGTCAGTCAGATAGGGACCCCTATGCTCCCTCTTTCCTTTATTTCATTCCCAAACTCCTCTGCCCTACCCTTTGTCTTGTTCCCTCAAAATAAGCCAGTTTAGTAAGAGCAAGTGAGTGACTTCATCATCTCTAGAGGGAAACTTGGAGTTGGGGAGAGGAAGGTGGCATACCTCTCCCCAGGGAGGAAGAGGCTAACTATATCAAGCCCTTTAGCCAAGATCTCTGAGGAAACAGAAGTAAAGGTCTAAAGGCAGCCATAGTGGGGTTTGTCAGGGAGAGTTGAGGGGGAAGACAATGCATCTTCCCTTTCTCCTTTGACTTCACAACATCTCTCCTCACTCTGATACCGCCTTAATAAGAGAAGATTCCATTTCCCTTCACTTATATCACAGTACCCCCCCCCAATATTTGTCATCTTCTTCATCTGTCAACCCTGCCAATCTGATGGGTGTGAGGAAATATGTCAGGATCGCTTTACTTTGAATTTCTAAAATTATTAATGATTTGGAACATCTTTTCAATATGACTCTTGCTTGCTTGTATTTTTGCTTCTGAGTATTACCTGTTTATGTTCTCCTATTACTTATATATTGGAGAATGACTTATTTTACACAAAGATTTTCCCTAGTTGTTTTCTTTCTAGTTTTAGCTGCATGGTTTTTGTTTATGTAAAAATGTTTATTTTATATATTAAAAATTGCCCATTTTTACTTCTATGATCCTCTCTATCCCTCATGTGATCATGAACTTTTCCTTTAGTCATAGTTGTAAAAGTTATGCTCATACTTGCTCCTCTACGTTGTTTATGATGTGGCCTCTAACACCTACATTTGTATCCATTTGGAGTTTATCTCTGTATGTGGTATGAAAAGTCTATCTCTAACTTCTGACAAACTATTTTTCAGTTTTACCAGAAACTACATTTGTATCCATTTGGAGTTTATCTCTGTATGTGGTATGAAAGGTTTATCTCTAACTTCTGACAAACTACTTTTTAGTTTTACCAGAAGTCTTTGGTCTAATAGTGAGACCTTATCCCATTAGCCAGTTTTTTAGTTTATCAAACACTAAGCTAACATAAGCTTTGTTAGTCTTTGCCACAGATTGATCTATTTTTTAAATCAATATCCGACCACTTTTATGATGACTGCTTTATAGTATAGTGTGAGATTTGGTGCTGATAGGCCTCTTTCCTTTCTACTAGCAGTCATTCATGCCCTTGATATTCCTGACCTTTTTTGTTCCTCTAGATCAGAGGTGTCAAATTCACATTGAAATAAGGTGACTAAACCATTATGTACATAAGGACCACAACATTGGCTTAGAAAACCACTGATTAAATATTTGATCCTATTTTTATTAAATTGGGAGTCTCTCTGGCACTTCTGCTTCATTGTCTTCTGTGGTTATAATGGACAAGTCTCTATTGGACAGAGAGTTTAACAATATAGGATGGTCAATTTTGGTCAATGTTGTTGGAATGTTTCTCTCTGTGATGCTGGCATCCTGTGGTGTTGTCAATTGTGTTGTGCTGACTGTGTTTGGTGTAGCAGTCCACACCTATCTATGGACAAGGGAAATAGTTGATATGTAAAGATTGTATTAGAAGAGAGCATGCTCAGTCTTGCCCGTGGCTAGTAAAGCCTGTTGACCCTTGATCCCAGCTTCCCCCAGGTTAGGCAGGAAATCAGGTTTCTTTGTGTTCACCTGGCTGAGACAAACCACACCTATACCTTGTCGTAATTTACAAGTCACCAATGATAATACACTTGCACTCATCCTATGTATTGTGCACATTTGCATCTCAAAGGAAATAAATAGGAGCACCACAGAAGGCCAGCCCTCTTTGCCTCATCACCTCTCACCTATGTCAGTCTTTCCTGGAGTTTGGCCTCCGGCCAAGCTCCATCTTTAACTTCCTCCCTCTCTATCTCTCTCTCTTCCTGAAAGACCTCTCCTCCTCAATCTCTTATCCTCAAGGGGTTCGTGCTTAGAGTACCAGCTCTAAGGAACCGGTGATTTCTTTCTTGATCTCCTCTCCTCAAGTCAGACTGATCCGTGCCTGCAGCCCAGGCTGCAAGGGATCATGGCTTTTCCTATCAGCTAATCTCTATACTCCTATATCCACACATTGTTTACTTAGGACGATTTAGTGGTATCACGTCCTCCTGATAACTGAGTGGTCGGGGGCTTTTACTGTGGAGCTCCATTGTCAAATATTACTTGTGTGTCTGCTTGTTTCTTGTCCATCTCCTCAACTGTAGTCCTTCCCCAAGGGCAGCTTTCTTTCTATCTTTCCTATTTGTGGGAAGGCTGCCGGTCGGCCTTCCTGCTTTATTTGGCATTACTGCTTCATTGTCTTGTGTGGCTATAGATGAAGAGTGTCTACTGGACAGAGAGTTTGACCCTGTAGAGAGCACAATGTCTTTGGGCTTTTGTCAGTGTTGTTGGGTTGCTCCTCTCTGTGATTTTGTCATTCTGTGATGTATCTCCTCTGTTCCAATTTTTGGAAGGAGTTTGACAAAAGTGAGGAGAACAGTTTGATAAAAATACTAAGTTTAATTTAGAAGAAGTTCAGATAGGAAATAGAAAGGAGGAAAGAGATTAATACTCTAATCCCTTATGATATCTAAATTCCTAATCCTACCTAAATTTCTAAAAACCCTACTTTGTCTTTGCAGACAGTCTTCTGCCTGGGAAATACCAAGCCTAACTTCCTACGCTGTCTACCTAATAATGTATTCACTAATTAACTACTTATGTTAATAAACAGCGACCACGTACAACCTCCTTCAGTCCATTTTCTCTATCCCAGCTGTCAGTAGTCAAACTGCCAATCACAGTGTCAGACAGAACAAGACAGACCTACTGCACTCTAGGAATCCAGATGCAAAAGACCCACTTCCAATTGATTCTTTTCTTATATATCTACTTCATCTCCCTGGTAACAGAATCTTCAGCTCTAGCTAACTCTTAGAAAATCCTTCTGTTCTTGCCTCTTAAAGAGAGAGAGAGGAAGAAATTAAGAAAATCCTTTAACATGACTCCATCTGGCATTATTGCTTTGTTGTCTTGTGTGGTTGTAGCTGACAAGTCTCTACTGAACAGAGAGTTCAACACTGTAGGGTAGACAATGTTGTTGGTCACTGTTGTCGGGTTGTTCCTCTCTGTGATGCTGGCATCTTGTGGTGTTGTCTCCTCCGTTGTGCTCACTCCATCTGGCACTACTGCTTCATTGACATGTGTGGTTGTAGCTGACAAGCCTCTACTAGAAAGAAAATTATGTATAAATGACATGTGAACCCCTCAATCAAAAATTGCACACCTGCCAAAAAACCACACTGCTTTAAGAAGGATCAAGTGGGCTTCTAAGTTCTTCATTTGTTGTACTTTGGGATCTGATGCTTCAGTCTGCTTTTAGCTCCAGGTTAAAGCTGGAATTTCCATTCTAGCTGCTCCCTCTTTTTCATGAGAGGAGGACTGGGCTCTGCTCTTTTACCTTAAAGTCCAGGAAACTTTTCCCATGTCTTTTACAAGGTAAGAGAACCCTCAGACATCAGATCATGATACTAAAGGCCAAAACCTAGGAGGATATTTCCAAATAAAGGGGAATGGCTCCGTTTTTCCAGCTCTGGCTTTGAAGGGCATTTCCTATCTAGAAAGTTTCCTGACTGAAGTGCCAATCATTTTGAAACAGAATTGTCTTCGTAACTAGTTATTTGTCGGTTTTCTTACTCCTATTTACTGGTCACCAAGAGACAGTCTTTCTCAGAGGTCTCTGCCATAGAATTAGAATTCCGTGCTACTTGCTGCTTAATTTCTGATTCCTCAACCGCACCTTATTACTGTCATTTAGAGGATACCCTTCCAGAAGATTGTGGGCTCCCAGTTTTTCCATCCCCCAAACTTGAGCAAATGAGTTAGAAGAGGAAAAGTCACTGGAATAAGAGGAAGACCAAGAGATGAAACCATGTTCTTCCCGTGCCTACACCTGACTGGCTTCATTCTTGGCTTTGCTATATATACACGTGTGTGTGTGTGTGTGTGTGTGTGTGTGTGTGTGTGTGTGTGTGGCTATGAAAGGGCTGTCTTACCTTTACGGATCATCCTCAGTCTGTATTTTATGGCCTAACAGAGAACTCATCTCTACATCGGTCAGTCGTTCCACCTGTTCTTCACCACTGCTGTCCACTAGTATATAACAAGCAAAAGATGAAATGACTGAGGAAACAATGATCTGATTTCCTGGGCATGTTGATTTATTAAGCAATTCGTGCCAATTGCCAACAAATCAGGACCAGGCTCCTTCCTCAGTTTAGGGATGGACCCCACATTCAGGAGGAGACAGACTTTTATACAGTAAAACAAATAATCAAAAAAGACCAATGAATTAAAAGAAAACAATACAACATTAGGTAATTTGATTCCTGATTGGAGGAAAGACTAGGGACTGTCCAAGGTGGGAGGGGGAGAGCAAATGGGTGCAATTCCTTGAATTCAGGAAAAGAGGTGCCCAGTTCCTCCTCAAATATCTATAAGTAATGAAAGGAACATGGAAACAATAACTGATGAGTGTGGGGTCAGGTTTTCAGACAAGATATTGTGAACTTGAAAATTACTCCACCTATACTTGGACATACCTTAGGGGAAGATAAAAGTTGTAAACTCCTGATTGAACAATGAAAGTCCCTAACTCATACCTTATAGTAAAGCTAGAACCTTAAGATAGGTCTATTTTTAGATCTAATACAAAAAGGTGTTAAGTACCTGTAAAGGTTAAATTAATCACAAAAAGGTCAAGTAACTAACAAAAGGCAAGCTTAACAAAGAGGTGTGAAGTACTCAGAACATTTAATCTAACCAGAGAAGGTGAAAACCAAAGGTGAAAACTAAGAATGGGTAGTCCTGAAAAAAATCGTCTACTGTGATTGGTAGATTTGAAAATTTAGGGGAGGTGACATAAGAGAATCTCTTTAAAAGGAGGCAAAGGAACAGTTTAGGGACAATTGAATTCAGTTTGGAGAGTAATTACAGTTCTGAGAATGGAAGAACCCAGCTTGGAGACACTCTTGTAGTGAGTGATAAAGGCTGACTCGCTCTCCCTTAGGCTTAGGCCTAGGCCATTTTGGCCTAGGCCTTTTCTACTGCTTGGCTCAGCCTGAGCCAGAGCAGTTTAAATTAATTCTCTCTCTCTCTCTCTCTCTCTCTCTCTCTCTCTCTCTCTCTCTCTCTCTCTCTCTCTCTCTCTCTCTTTGTCTGTCTCTCTCCTTCCCTTAATTCCTTCTTTATTAATTAAAATCTCCATAAATTCCAGCTGACTTGGGTATTTTTCATATTTGGGAATTTCCCATGGGGACCATTTATTTTAGATTTTAAGTCAAAACACTAAAAATTATCCTTACAGTTTGGGCATTTACAATACAGAATTTGCTTGAGATGTATAATTATGAGAAAACTACATTAACCCTATTAGGATCTGACTGTATTTCTGGTCAACATAACCCAGGTCTTTGGTTAAGTTTCTTGACAAATAAGGCATAGGGGGCCATGCAGGACTAGGTTCAGACTATACAATAAGGATTTCTCCCAAGTTCCATAACTGAATAAGTTTTCTCACAGGATAGAATTTAGAGTAGGACCATCGTTGAGTAGTCAATGTGCTTCATTCAATTCCCACAATTAACCCCTCACTGTTCTAATCCCCTCAACTCCTCCAATTGGTAATGTTTCCTCCTGTGAGAATGCCTAAAGATGAGAAAAGTGGCTCTCCAAGGAAAATTGGTGTATCCTTTCCACGAAATTAGTCTACTGACTAGAATCTCCAGGGTTCAGGGTTCATTTCCTCCTCCCACCTTTCCAAAATATAAAATCAATGTAATTCATCCCCAAACCCCATTGTCCCAGTAGAGCTTTAATCATCCTTGTCCTCAAGTTACCTTGATTTTTGTAATAGCAGCCTTTCTTAATATAGTAAAAAACTGCCCCCACAATGATCACCAACATTATCAGGACTATGACAACCAGGGGAACCTCCCAAATCCATGGATCCTTGTTAGAATCTGTAGTCTCAGGGCCTAAAACTAAAAATCAGGATGAATTAGATTTATTCTGTCACTGAGCAAAGGGAAGAAGCACAAGAGAGGGAAGTATATGAAAGAAGCAAGGAGGGTTGTGGGGTGGGAAGGTGGAGAGAAAAGGAAAGGAGGACTAGCAGAAATTCCACTTGTAGAATTTTTTGACATTTGGGGAAATAGGAACCAGAAAAATGGGATTGGGAGAGTATTAAAAAAAACCAGGAAATAAAGAGGGAGAAAGGGGCCTAGATGTTTGGAAGAGAGAGCAAAGATACAGAGATGATCAGATTAACTATGAACAAATGATAATAATAGTATCTGAAGTGTCTCTTCTCTTCTTATGTTCTCCCCTAACCAGAATTTGTCAGACTTTTAAAATTCTCCCTCAATTTCTCCCCAGAAAGCTTTTCTTCTCCCCAAGTATGCACCAGTCTTCTTCCTCTAGTACACTCCTTCCTTCCTATATCTCTTCTCTCCCTCATCAAGGTGGGGGCACCCAGAAGGCAGGATTCAGCCCCCAAGGAAGGCTCTTCAGTACAGGGAAATTGCCACAGGGAGGGCTAAAGAGGGTCTGAGGGAATGACAAGCTCACTGACCTTCACATGTTTCCCCAGGAAAGGGAAGGAGGTCTGGCATTCAGTCAGTCCTATTCATTCCTGTGGGCTGCCTCCAGAGTGTGCTGCTTTGGTACAATCCTTACAGCCTCACTTTCCTATCCTGTACGTTCCCTTCAGGTGGGAGAACACCTCTGTCCTTCCTTAACTTTCTATAGGGCAAAGCTGGAGGTGAGCCAAGTGTCAGAAAGGCCTGAAGATGGGAGAGTGGAAGGAAGCTTTTAAAAGTGTACAAGTGGGTGGTAGCAGGTTGAGGTTTGAGTGGGGGCAAGTGACTCATTTACCAGAGATGGTTAAATTGAACTTTTCAGTCTGGAACACTCCTGAGACTGATGTGATTTCAGCCACATAAAGCCCACAGTCTTCCAGGGTCAGATTCAGGATCTCCAGAGACTTCCCATCAGGGGTTGACAGCCTCCTCTCATATTCCTTCTGGGGAATGATCCAGCTTGGACTGCTCTCCCCTGGCCTGCTGGTGAGTAGGTGCAGATTCTCCTCAAGTGAATGATGATACCAACTAATCCTTGAGGTGTCATTTCCTATTTCTGAGTTTGGATGTATCAGAACAGAACCTCCCAGGATCCCGATCAGAAAGGACACCTCCATTGATGCCATGCAGTTACCTAGGATAGGATGGAATGAGACTTATCAGGGAATAAGAAAAGTGGCCCTTTACTCACCTGGGACAGACAAGGGAATCAAAAATGCAGAAAGGTCCTGACAGACATCCACTTGCAAAGACCACAGGCATCTCAGACCCCCTGGGTAAAAGAAAGGTCCTGCCCTTCCCTCCAACACTGACTCTTCTCCAGAGGGAACCACCATGATCTCAGTCTCCCAGGCCTGGAATCCTGGATTTAACTTGACATTTCCTCTCATGCTTTCCATAGTCAATTGGACTCCAAATCTCATCTCTTCTAGCTCTATAGCACCTCCCATAACTAATCATTGTTTTCTTTAACCCTTCCCTTCTGTCTTAGAATCTATACTGAGTATTGGTTACAAGGTAGAAGAGTGGCAGGGTCAAGGCAATGGGGGGTCAAGTGACCTGTCAAAGGTCACACAGCTAGGAAGGGTCCCAATTCAGATCTGAACCCAGGACCTCCTGTCTCTAGGCCTGGCTCTCAATCCACTGAACCACCCAGTGTGTCCCTTCTTCCCATAGATCATCTGTTCTTTCCGTTCTCATCACCATCAGCCTAGATCAAGGTCTCAGCACCTCTTGCCTGGATTATTTTAATAGCCTCCAAATCCATCTCCTTTTTTCTCTTCTCTCTTCCTTCTCCAGTCCAGCCTCCACAGAATTGCCAAAGTAATCATCCCAAAGCACAGCCCTGACCCTTCCTCCCCAGTTCAGAAGTCTCCAGGATCTGCTCCCTCCTAACTTTCTCATGTTCTTTCCCTTCATGCTTCCTTCATTCCAGACAAACTTGACCATTAGCATTAGACCCCCCCCCCATCTGCATTTCCTCTTTCCATGCCTTCACTCAGGTCAAACCCCCTATCCAGAGAGCTCCCCTTCCCTGCCTGCATCTGCCTGAATCCTTACTGTCTTTCAAGTCTCAGCTCATGGGGGGCATCATGGGGTGTCAGAACTGGCATCAGAGTCTCAGCTGGGCTCCAGGAGATCAGGTCACCCTTTGAGTGGGGCAGCAGCAGGTCAAAGGGACTTCCTGAGCTGGGACCAGTTTCTACTTCCACATCTGAACTTCTTACCCTGTGACTGTGGACATCACTCTCCGTTCCTCAGCCTCACTTTTGTTATTGGTGAAATGAGGCAAGTGGGCTAGTTGCCTTGTAAGGCTCCTTCTAGCTCCAGATCTATGATCCTGAGACCCAAGTAGGAGCCTGGAACAGGGAAGAAGAGGGTTTTCTGGCGCTGTTGGTGGTTAAGAGTCACACAGCTGAACTGATCCAACCATTCTGGAGGGCAATTTGGAACTATGCCCAAAGGGTGCTAAAAGAATATCTACCCTTTGACCCAGCCATAGCACTGCTGGGTCTGTACCCCAAAGAGATAATGGACAAAAAGACTTGTACAAAAATATTCATAGCTGCGCTCTTTGTGGTGGCCCAAAACTGGAAAATGAGGGGATGCCCATCAATTGGGGAATGGCTGAACAAACTGTGGTATATGTTGGTGATGGAGTACTATTGTGCTAAAAGGAATAATAAAGTGGAGAAGTTCCATGGAGACTGGAACAACCTCCAGGAAGTGATGCAGAGCGAGAGGAGCAGAACCAGGAGAACATTGTACACAGAGACAAACACACTGTGGTATAATCGAATGTAATGGACTTCTCCATTGGTGGTGGTGTAATGTCCCTGAACAACTTGCAGGGACCCAGGAGAAAAAAACACCATTCATAAGCAAAGGATAAACTATGGGAGTGGAAACACCGAGAAAAAGCAACTGCCTGAATACAGAGGTTGAGGGGACATGACAGAGGATAGACTCTAAATGAACACTCTAATGCAAATACTATCAACAAAGCAATGGGTTCAAATCAAGAAAACATCTAATGCCCAGTGGACTTACGCGTCGGCTATGGGGGGTGGGGGGGGGAGGAAAAGAAAATGATCTATGTCTTTAACGAATAATGCTTGGAAATGATCAAATAAAATATATTAAAAAAAAAAAAAAGAGTCACACAGCTAATAGAGCCAGCCAGGTGGTAGAGACAGGAAGACCTGAGTTTAAATCCAGCTTTAGACACTTCTTAGGAATCAGACCTGGGCAAATCACTTAACCTCTCTCTGCCTCTGTTTCCACAACTGTAAATAGGGATCAAAATAGCACCTAAAAGGGGCAGCTAGGTGTCTCAGTAGATGGAACACCAGCCCCAGAGGAGTTCCTGGGTTCAAATCTAGCCTCAGACACTATGTAGCTATACCACACTGGCAAGTCACTTAACTCCAATTGCCTATCCTTTATTGCTTTTCTCACTTAGAACTGATACTTAGTATCAAGTCTAAGACAAAAATGTAAGAATTGTTTTTTTAAAATTGACATAATATTACAAGTTAAATGGAAATGATATCATTGTAATGGAAACAATATTTACTTAAAAGGCCAGATCATGGGCTCACTCATTTACACCTAGAAGACATATTAGAGGCCATTCACTATAATCCTCTCACTTTATAAATGAGGAGCTAGAGTTCCAAAGGGAATAAGTGATTTACCTAAAGGTCCATATACTTCATAAGCATCAGAGGCAGAATTTGAACTCAGACCCTATGACTCAAGAGCAGCTGGGTGCCACAGGAGATAGAGAGCTGGGCCTTTAGTTAAGAAGATTCATCTTACTGAGTCCAAAAATAAATTTGCTACTCACTAGCTTACCACTTACTAGCTGTATGATCATGGATTGAATCCTATTTGCCTCAGTTTCCCCATCTGTAAAAAGACCTGGAGTAAGAAATGCCAAAGCACTCTGGTAACTTTACCAAGAAAACCCCAAATGAAACCAAAAAGTCAGATATTACTGGAAAAAAAATGTCAACAACAACCTATGAAACTAAGATGTTCATTTTTTTTCTTCAGTCTCTCTCATCTCAGTTACGTTTGCATTGATCTGGAAGATGGAATCTCCTCTCACTCTCTTCAGGCTGACCCCTTTACCTCCAGGGATCCTGAGACCTCTGACATTGGCAATCATGACTGAGCAGGGAAGAACATTAATGGCCCTTTTTGTTACTGAAGATAGAAAAAAAAGAAGCATAGCTAGAAAGGAGACCTGGATGGCCCTTCTCTGCCTCAAATCAAAAAATGCATGCCCAAGAGAAGGCTGGGATAAAATTGGATCTTGTTCTGGTCCTCCAAAGTACTAAACGCCATCTCCCCCACCCCAACCCCCCACAAACTGTTCAGGCCCACATCCTTCCCCCTTCTAGTTAGTACAGAAAGTTTGTTAGTAGTTAGTATAAAAGGGCAACAATAGGTAATAAGATTGCTAAGTGGCACTTGGCAGCCAGGTGCAATCCAAAGATCAAATGAGCACAATTTAGAAACTGTTGTTTGGTCTGCTGACCATAGCACACTAATATTGTCCATGGAGTTATCCTGGCAGAGATACCTGGGGTGGTTTGATATTTCCCTCTAGAGTGAATTAAATCAAACAGAGGTTAAGTGACTTGCCCAAGGTCACTCACTAGAAAGTGTTTGAGGTCAGGTTTGAACTCAGGTCTTCCTGACTCCTGTCCAGCACTCTATCTACTGAGCCACCTAGTTGCCTCCATATGATAGAAACGGTATCATATATTAAGAAAAATGAACATGCTGCCAATGTGCATTAAAATAGCAGAAGTCATCCAGGCATTGCCATCAGGGTTCTGGTGGTAGGATATGTAAATAATAGACAAATTCCAGATCATAGACAGTTCCAGACCAGCAGAGCATTAAAAAGGTGCCCATAACTTTAAGAAGATTTAGATTTGTGAATGAAACAACCCCATGTGGTACAGATAGGAGTGAGTCTGTTTCCCTCCCCAAACATAAAAATGAAACCTCACATTCCTGCCCTTTCCTCACCCCACACTCATCCATCTGCCTGGGGTCCCTGCTGCTAGGGCTTCACTCTTTTCTCTCATCCCAGACCCATCATCAATAGTTTTTTCTTTCTCACTTTAAGTTAACTCATATGAACACATGTGTGTAAATATATATGTATATATACACATATAGATATAGGTACTTACATATACATGCACAACCCAATACACCATTATCATATATAGGGTCCCACAAGTCAGTGTAATTTTGGGAACTTATATATACACACACTAACATACATACATATCCACATACATTGGATAATTTTCATTTTTTCCTTTTGTGTCCAACTCTTAATGAGCCCATCTGGGATTTTCTTGGCAAAGATACTGGAATGTTTTGCCATTAATTCTCCAGATCATTTTAAAGATGAGAAAAAAGAGGCAAACAGGGTTTAATATCTTGCCCTAATGAGTAATGAGATAATATGTAAAGTCAAACTTGAACTCAGGTTCTCCTGACTCTAGGGGTCATACTCTCTTCACTGCCCTACCTAGTTACCTATGATGGATAATACACCCAACTATCCACAGATATAGATATAATATGCCCCTAGTTATGGGTAGGAGGGCTTCTTTTTTGGCCCTAAAAGCCTGAACTAAGAGTGATAGACAGATGGGTGAAAGGCCAAAGGTAGCCTGCTTATAAGGGGAAAGAACATCCTAACCATTAGGGCTAACCAACTCAGGAATGGGTAGTCTCAGGAGGGAGGAGGGAGGAGGGAGTTCCTTCTTTCTCCTTGTAGGCCTTTAAGCAAAGGCTAGAAAAATACTGGTCCAAGAGTGTCATAGTAGGATTTCCTTTTCAGGTATGAATTAGACTTAATGCTGAATCAGCAGAAGTCATCCAAGCATTGTTTTTTTTTTTAATAGTTACTTCCATAATGTTTTGCATGATAATACATATATAATCCAGATTAAATTGCTTACCATCTCTTGGAGGGAGGGGAGAAGGCAATTTGGATCTTAGAAGTGTTTCTGAAAATGTATATTGTAACTTGCTATAACATGTAATTGGGGAAATAAACACTTTAAAGCAATAAGTAAAGTTACTTCCCTTTGTAAAATATTTGTTTCTTTCCTAAAAAGAGAGCACTGACTCAGGTAATCAGGGTCTGAGAGGAAGGAGAGAGGCCGGAAGCACTTCTGCAGCAGATCTCCTAAGCCTCAGCACCTTCCCCCTGTGGCCTGGGAAGCTGGGAGAGTAACAGTGCCCTGCAACAGGACTGGAATCCCAGCCCAGCCTTCCCACAGTCCCTTTTTCTCCGTGGGTACGCAGGCCTCCTTCATTCTGACAACCTAGCTTTATGAAACCCCCAAATTACCTCCGCCCTGTGGGAACTTGCCTACAAGGAACTAGACGCAATAATATGCCATCAAATATACTGAATATGAGTGATGGATACGTCTTAAGTTCCCCTTTTGGGTTTCTTGGTTTCTCATACTGTTCTTGGCCCCACCTACATGCCCTACAATCTCTTACACAACCCCCAGAATAACTGGTCAGTTGTTTCTCTTCGGTGATATTCCCTCAGGTATTCTGACCTCTGGCTATAGTCTTCTTTCCCTAGCCACCAAGTGAGCCAGTTGTCCTTCTTTCCCCTTATTCGCCAAATGTACATAAGACCTCAAGTTCTCTAGTTCGATGGAAATTCCCAATTGTGTTATATTTTCCTGAGACATTGTTCCCAGGCTCAGAGTTTAACTCGGAGTGGTATTAGTAACCACAGGGACTAGAGCGGCACCCCTCCCGGAGGACCCCCAACTCCCCATCCCTAGTCGCCCCGCGCCACCGAGACGCCGCCCACCTCGGACCACCCCGCGCCTCCTGCCTGCGCCCTGCACTTCCCGGGAGTCCTGGCTCCCCGTCACTTCTCACCGGCACCCCAGGCCTTCCCGTGCCGCTGGACGCCCAGCCACATGGCCGGGCAACCCCGCGTTGCAATTGATACTCTTTGGAGCATTTTTTGGGTCCTCAGACCTCGGGCGCTGGGGGCCTCACTTGGGTGTGCTAAGAGGGTACCCAGGAGCTACCCGCCCGGTACTCTCCCTTCCCCTCTCCCCATCCCCCTACTCCCTCCCCCCGCTCTTCCTCCTTTGCATTTTCCAATAAAATCCTGGCTCTTTCAAAGTTTCTCCCACCTCCTCCCTCCAAACCACAACTTTGAGAACTTCTGCTGAGAGGAAGGGAGAGTCTGGACGTCCTCAGGTCCGTTCATTCACTCACTTATTAGGTGACCGAGAGTACTCTGCAGATCCAAGGCCAGGAGAGGTGGCGTTGAGGCTGATCTCTGAACTGCCGAAGGAAGAATTCAACAGCGAATCGCTCGGGTTTTCTAGGAGAGTCTTTTACTATGGTTCCAGTTGGACTTGCGCTTATAGCTCTTGGGATTCCACTTCTTTGGCTATTACTCATCTCCTGTGTCACTGGTGACGGAACTTTACGTCACACCCAGTTGGAGGGTTTACTTTCTGTCTCTCCTGACACGGGCTCTTCTTGCTTCTTCCTCCTGGTCGAAGTCTCCAGCCGTTTTTACCCAGAAACTTGTGTTCCTCACCTTCCTCTTCCTCTTCCCCTCTCCCAGCAACTCTCCCATCCCAATTAATTCACACAGTTTAGGAACTTGGACCTGAGCTGCCCCAACTGGCTGGTGGATGATTGGGAGTAAAGTCACCTTACCCCATTTTATCAAGCCAGCCCCATTGCATGCTTCATATTCAAGACACCAGGAAACAAGGACTTGCCCTGGCAACTTGTCACCCACCCAGTATCCCCACTAGAAGTAACATTCCTCTCTCCATCCATCCCCATTCGAGTTGCAGAAGGCATCAGATAGACTGCTTAGTCCTGAAGTGATCAAATTCTGCCTCACAGATGTACTAGTTGTGTGATCCTGGGCAAGTGATTTAACCTATGTAAACCTCAGTTTCCTAAACTGTAAAATGGGAAAACTGCTATGCACTTATCTCCCAGGCTTGCTGTTAAGAAGTTGGCATATAGTAGGATGTTAACAAATGTTTGTTTCCTTCATTCCATTCCTTTTCATCTACTGCCCAGGAGACAGTAAAACAAACAAACAAACAAAGACCCATGCTATTGGAAAGGGCAGGCAGTCTACTGTCCCCTGAGCTCCCCTCACCATCCCTGTGATTCTGTTGGGGGAGAGCTTGACATTATCTGGTTGGGGAGGGTAACCCCTGTCAACATGGAATCTAGAAACCCCAAACTTGTAGCCTAGTAAGATCTGATGAACCCTGAGTTTCAGGACTAACTTGTAAGTTGGAGACCCCAAAGCTTGTACTTGTTCCTGTGAGAATCTACCCTGAAGGGAATCTCAGGCTAGCAGTTTCAGACTGAACAATGGACCCTAAGGTAAAGACAATCCACTCTAGGTGGGGGCTCAGCCCCAGTCTAGTGATTTTTCTTGTCTCCAGACGCCTCTATATCGCACCCTCCTTCTGAGGATTGAGGATCAAACTGGGGACCTTCAGCTTAGGAGACTGACACAGGCCTACTGAGCTAAAGAGTCACTGGCCTGGCTTGCGTTTAGCCCCTACATAGAGTGGATTGTCTTTAAACAATCCCATCTATAGGCCTAGCTCTCAATCCACTGAACTACCCTGCTGCCCCTGGTATTCATTATTTATGACATATTAGGCTATGATCATAAAGGAGGGTGAGTTGCATATCTTAGAGAATGCAATGGTGTTTGAGATGCCAATAGAAGGTATGCCTCCATGTCAAAACTAAGGAAAATGCATGGAAAACAGAAGGAAATGGCTCACTCTCAGAATATTTTGTTTAAGCAACTGTCTCTTTGGTCTCACCTGGATCAGTTTTCTTTTATTTTTTCTTTTCTTTTTTTCCTTTTAAACATTATTTTATTTGGTCATTTTCAAACATTATTCATTGGAAACAAAGATCATTTTCTTTTCCTCCCTCCCCCCTCCTGCAACCCCTCCCATAGCCAACACGCAATTCCACTGGGTATCACATGTGTCCTTGATCTGAACCCATTTCTATGTTGTTGGTATTTGCATTAAGGTGTTCATTTAGAGTCTCTCCTCAATCATATCCTCTCAACCCCTGTAGTAAAGCAGTTGCCTTTCCTGGGTGTTTTAACCCCCCGTAGTTTGTCCTCTGCTTGAGGATAGTGTTTTTTCTCCTAGATCCCTGCAGATTGTTCAGGGACATTGCATTGACACAAATAGAGAAGTCCATTACATTCGATTGTACTACAGTGTATCAGTCTCTGTGTACAATGTTTTCCTGATTCTGCTCCTTTCGCTCTGCATCACTACCTGGAGGTTGTTCCTGTCTCCATGGAATTCCTCCACTTTATTATTCCTTTTAGCACAGCATCCCCTCATTTTCCAATTTTTTGCCACCAGAAAGAGCACAGTGGATCAGTTTTCTTTGGCCACCAGCATTCCTGGGGTCCAGGATCAAGGAATTCCTCACATGCTTTTTTGACCTGGGATTCCTCTAGAGTAGGTATGACAAACCTTTTAGAACTTTTTGGGGACCCTGAGCTGGGCCCCACCCCAGCCCCCAGACTGTGTGCAGTGCCCCACCCCCTACATAGGAGGGAGGCAAGCTTCCAGTCCTCCCCAAGTCACCTCCTGTGCCACAGGACCTGCCCCAGCACCCAGCTGTATGGGGAGGGGGGGTAGAGTGAGGGGGCCAAAGAAGCCTGGGGGTGGAGGTGGCTCTGAGACCAAATGCCCCCTCCTTGAGTTTCAGGGTGGGCTGCCTCCTGCCTGGGGTGGGGAGAAGTGGTCTTCTGTAGCTACAGAGACCCCCTGCATCCAATCTTCCTGGGGAGCAGCCAAGAGAGGGGGCTGCTGCCTGGGCTTGGATCTGCCAGGAAGGTGGATGGTGGGGGAATCTTTGGGAGGGGGCAGTTCAGAGACTGAGCACCCTAATCTGTGTTGGGAGGGGGGCTGGCTCCCAGCCAGCTTGAGGGGTGTGTGTATGGGGGAAGCCTCCCCATGCAGCCACTGGGACCTGCCCTGCATCCAGCCTCCCTGGAACATCCAACCCTCCAGACTGGTGACTGACCAGGAAGGAAGGAAGAAAGTAGAGATCTTTTAGGGAGTAGTGCTGTGGAATAGCAGGAGAGGAGAACCATCCCCCACAATTCCCCTTCCTTTCCTCCAAATCCCCCCTTACTCTGCACTGGTGCCTCCCTGGGGCCCCTAGGGAGGAAGTGCTCTGCTCAGGGGAAGGAGTAAAGACAGGGAGGTGTGGTGGAGAAGGGGAATGGAGCAAATGCCCAGAGGGGCTCAGGCCTGCTCACAGAGACATCTCTGCATGCCATCTTCAGCAAGTGTGCCATAGGTTCACTATCAGGACTCTAGAGGCTTGAAGTGTTCAGGGGATCCTATACCCTCATACCATTTCTCTAGACAAAACTGTCTTCCATGGCCATCTACTACCCAACAAAAGTTATCTCCTCCTTTAGAATATAAGATTCTCAAGAAGTGGTTATCTCCTGTTGAATTTGCTTTCATGGAATCCTCAAGTTTTTACCTGTCCCTTGCCTTAAGGAAAGTCCCAGATTAAGCTTGTGTTAGACTGAACAATGGACCACCAAGCATCCATTAAACACCTGAATAGGAGTGATAGAAATATTCAAACCTCAAGCACCCTTTTTGTTTTAGAAGTTTCTCCCAGGCAGCTTTGGCATGCCAGGCTCTGGAGGCTCTGGAGGCTCTGGAGGCTTGGCAGGGGAACACCGAGCAGTTGATTGCCTTTGCTCTTAGCTATTTAATTGCTCTCTGCCTCACTTGGTGGGTTGCTCTCCGGGCCACTGTGCAGAAGCTAATAATGGAGCATATCCTTTCCCTGCTGGAATGCCTGCTTCCCACTGGAAATTTGAAGTTTTACCTATTGATCCTTAATCAACCTTTGGATTGAAATCAATTTCATCATCTATGGAATAAAGCTCTTCTAAAAGCGTGTGCCGATGGAGGTTCTAACCACTTGTACGATATCACTGAAGGCCAGCGGGAGAGCTTCTTACCTGAATTCAAAGAGTATTGCAAAGTCAAGGGATGTGAGCTTGTTTCAACCCCTGATCAAAATTATGACTGATTTTACTAAATGCCTTCAAGTTCTCCAGAAGAAGATAGTAGAAAAAGATCTCCAGGTGGACATGATTGTGACACTGGGTGGCCTTGCCGGACGATTTGGCCAGATCATGGCTTCTGTGGAGACCCTTTTTCATGCAACTAGCATCACTCTAGTGCCTATTATCATACAAGCAGATTCCCTCATTTGCCTGCTTCAGCCGGGAAAGCACAAACTGCATGTAGACATGGGATTGGAAGGTGATTGGTGTGGCCTTGTTCCTGTTGGACACCCTTGTAAGCATGTCACCACAACAGGCCTAAAATGGAACCTCACCAATGATGTCCTCATGTTTGGAATGCTAGTCAGCACTTCAAATACCTGTTATGGTTCTGGAGTTGTGACCATGGAAACAGATCATCCTCTCATCTGGACCATGGGCATCAAAAACGAACCCCGAGAATGACATTCCAAACTCCATCCCTGCCTTCTCTAATTTGCTTATGACTGGAGAAAAAAAACACAACAACAATAAACAGATGAAATACCTCTGGATCAGGCCAGTAACATAAGCCACGAAGGGAAGGAGTGGCTAGTTTTTTTTTTTAATTTTGTCTTTTAATCATTGTTTTCTTGCCATTTAGGCTATAATATTTTAAAGGAGAAAATTTAATTTTTAAAGTAAGGGGAAATGAATGGCTAGTTTCAGGTAATCAAACAAAGTCATTAGCTTAAAAAAAAACAACAACATAAATTTGGACAAGTCCTCCTGAAAATTCAGATCTAAATATTGACAGTAGAGTTCAACAAATCATTCTTCTTCTCCTCCCAATAATGCCCCCCCCCCTTTAAAGTCCCTAATAGGTTTCTCAGGAAACTGTCAGGTCCTATCCCCAAGCTTCCACCAAAGTACATTTCTGTTGTCTGCCGCCCACTTATCTCATTGGACTAAGCTGCAAAGTCTTAAGATCAAAACTTCCTAATTTACCTCTATGCTTCTGGCAAAAACTTATTCTTTTATTGTTCTCAAATCACTGATAAGTGCTGTAGCCCTCATTGTTATCCAAAGAGACTGGGCAAAATTCAATCACCTAAAGTATTAAATCAGAATGGGCACCTAGAGGGTACATTGGAAAGAGTGCCAGGCCAGTAGTCATGAAGACTTGTCTTCCTGGGTTCAAATATGGACTCAGATATTGACTAGCACTGTGACCTTGGGCAAGCCATTTAACTGCATTTGCCTCAGTTTCCTCATCTGTAAAATGAGGGGAAGAAGGAAATGCAGTATTTTTGCCAAGAAAAACCCAAATGGAGTCAATCACAAAGAGTCAGATATGACTGAAAAAAAAAGACTGAAAATTAAACAGAATTAATCCTCTTAGTCTTTGGCAAGAAGATAAGAGTATTTAACCAAAGATAAATTTTTATACTAGGGGACCCTGTTTGATCATTCCTTGCCCAAATCCAGTTTTTTAACCTATGGATAGCCATTATTATTACCCCATTAGGGTTTCTGCCCCAAAGATTCCCAAAATACAAGTAGTGGCTATTTTAACAAACTCTGGATAGATAAAAATTAATAGAGGGGGTGAACTTCTTATTACCTTCCTAACTAAGAAACAGGAACAAAGTTCAACAGTCAAGGCATATATAAGCAAATGTGCAGGCTATGATCATGTCATCCCTGACACCCACCTCAGATCACAAACCTCAGCTATTGAAACATTTCTTCTGTAAAGAGATTTTACTTATTATTTCCTCATCATCCACAATCATGACTATAGTGCTTACTAAGCTGAGTATTGACACACAAACAACTTAGGGACATCTATCTAGGTGACTCAGGGGATGGAGAGCCAGACCTGGAGACAAGAAATCCCGGGTTCAAATCTGGCCTCAGATACTTCCTAACTGGGCCAGTCATTTAATCCCAAATGCTTAGTTAGCCCTTGCTACTCTTCTTGGAATCTACATCCATTCTAAGATCTGAGTTAAGGATTTATAAAACAACAAGTGCAATTTTAGGAAAAACTGCTCAATTCATTTTGAGGTATGGATGATGTATAACCTCTTAATTCTCTAAGAAAAGGGACCATTGGCATTCTGCCGCAGATGCTATGAATTGGCTCTTCTTTCATCTCTGAATGGATGATGGGAAGAGCCAGGACTGCCAACTGGGGAATCTGATAAGAGAACTACCAAGCAATTCTCTGCTCAAAATCAATAAAGATGATTCTCAGTGAAGGGGGAAAAAAAAGAAGTTTCTCCCACTGTATCTTGGTATCCCAGCCCCTGGCCACAATCTCTTTCTCAAACTCCACAACTCAGGGTGTGTTCCCTGTCCTTCCTTCCCCAGAAGATATATAAGAATCCAAGTTCTTCAGCTAATTGGAAAAATCTCCTTTTGAGGTATTTTTTCCTGGAGACATTGTTCCCAGAGTTGTAGCAGTCCAGCCCATAGGTATTATAAAGAGGCAAGGTTTGTGAATGGGCACATGGCCATTCTGCACATGGCACTCACCTGAGGATAAAAACCCCACCTTCACCTTGTTGTAATTTGCAATTCTCCAATGGCAATACACTATGTAACTCATCTATATGTATTGAGGCATCATGTAACTTATCAATATGTATTGAGTTCATTTGCGTATCTCAAAGACAATAAATGGAGAAGCCCATGGCCAGCTCCTCCTTCTTCTTGGACAAGCTACAGGTTTGCTATCACCACCTTTCTCTCTCCTCTCTATCTTTACCTGAGGCCTGGCCTTCAGCCGGGTGTGTCTCTCTTTCTTTTCCAATGCTAATACCTAGCATTCTCTAATTCTATTAGTCTCTATTCATTCTCCCAGCTGAGCTATATCATCCTTGACCAGTGTAGTGTTAAACAAGGCTGGGCGGAAAATAGCCTTTCAGTGATGTCCATTGATGGGAGCATGGCTGCAGCTCCCAAATATTAATAATATTTTATTACTGACTCATTATTGACATCTCAAAAGCTTGGCTCCTTCACACCCTTCGCAGGATCCAAAACTTCTATCCCTTTTCTATTTTCCTACCATAAAGCTTCTCGCTGGCGGGAGGCTTTAAGAGTCCCATGGCTTTGTCTCTGTGTAGTATCTAATGCTTGACTCTGTGTGGTGGCCAGTTAGAGCACTGGCTTCTTTGTCTTGATTAAATACTTGTTCTTTCTATCTATTTCAGTGTTTCTGTGTTTTTCAAGGTTGACATTCCCTTTTGTATATGTATATATCATCAGTGCCTAGCAGGATTCCTACTAGGCATTTTTAATAAAAAGCTTTTTCATTCACTCATTGAAAAGCTTATATAGAATCTCAGGATTGGAATGATTATAGAGGCCATACAGATCACTTATACTTTAATACCATCAATCAATCATCTTATAAACATTTATTAAGTCTTTACTACATGCAAGGAATCATGTTAAGCAGAGAGGGTAAGAAAAATGAAGCAAAAACAGTCCTTACCAGCAAGGAGCTTATATTCTAATGGGGGCATCAACATAAAGAATCAGGTGCATATAACATACATTCAAAGTAGATGGTAGGTAACCTGAGAGGGGAGGGAATCAGCAGCTAAGAGAGCTGGGAAAGGCCTCCTATGGAAAGTGGCATTTGAGCTATCTTGAAGGAAGACAAGAAGAGGAGAGGAGGAAGCACATTATGGGCATGGAGGGACAGTAAGTGAAAAGGCATGGAGACAAGAGGTTCAATGAACTGAAAGCAGGTTTCTATGCATGGATTATTGGGAGTATAGGAGCAATGTGTAAGAATGAACAGACAGGAAATGACTATGTTGTGTAGTAAGGGGATCTCAGTGGATAGAGCTCTGGATTAGAAATTGGGAAGATCCATCTGGCTTCCTAACCCTGGGCAAGTCATTATATGTGTGCCTCAGTTTCAGAGTCTAAATAAAGCAGGAAAAAGAAATAGTAAACCAATCTATTATCTTTGCCAAGGAAACTCAAAATGGGATTATGGAGTGTCAACATGGAATCTAGGAACCCCAAACTTATAGCCTGGTGGGATCTGGTGAACCTCAAATTTCAGGACTAGCTTATAGGTTGGAGACCCCAAAGTTTGTACTTATTCCCTTTTCCCATGGAAATCTACCGTGAAGGGAATCTCAGGCTAGCAGTTTCAAACTGAGTGGGAGACCCTTAGGGGAATGAGAATCCTAGTTAGGTGAGACTAAGCATATGCTAGGGACCCTCCTTGTTTTAGGTAGTCTCCCCTATTGTATCAGAACCTTTCCCAAGAAGATCCACACCTGGGCAGGAACCATCCTTTAGTATGCATTGTTAGTAGCCCCTTCTCTTACATCCTAGCCTCTAATTATGATTCCTTTCCCCAGCTTGATTGTATCCTGTCAGTGTAGTTTGAACACTCCCATTTTCCTTGTAGCTATAGTGATGCCAATCATCTTTCCCTGCTCCTGGATTCCCCAAATGGTATATAGGTTTCCCAAATTCTTTTGTTTCCTGGAGTCCATCTAGCATGGTGGCACTCCCAGGGGTTAGTGACCAGAGCGGCCAGAGCTCAATCCTCAATCTGTGCAGTCGTGTGTGGTGCGCAGCTCTGTTGTCAAGGCCTACTATTGTACTGAACCCCTTTTTGCCCTTGATTAAAAAGTTATTTTGACTATTTAATAGTTCTGTGTTTTTTCCCAGTCAACAGGAGAGATACTTCTGAAAAACCACTGAACAAATTATTGTGAATTTCTTTACATGCACAAAGAAATCATTTCTATTTGAAACTAGAGGTAATAGGGAGCAACTGAAGTTCTCTAAGTGAGATTGAGATGAGGGTGATTGAGATAAGGGTGGGGTGTGTGTGTGTGTGTGTGTGTGTGTGTGTGTGTGTGTGTGTGTATGTGATTGAGAGAGAGTTTCTGTGTCTTCATGTCTGGAATTTGGGTAAGAGATTCTATCCAACCTGCTGCTTTTTGCTTTTTAATTAATTAATTAATTTTTTGTCCTTAGGAATCCCCAGGAATGTCTTCCTTTTTAATTTGGTTAATAAGAGAAGGGAACCATGGTTCTTTTCCTGTTACATGTTCTCCATGACATAGGTATAGGGAGGAATAGATTGTTTGCTGGACCTCCTCTCAGTTACCTATTGGCCAGTTAGGGATGTATTGAGATGTTTAAAGGAGGGATTGAATAATGAGCTCCTAAAATTATTAAGCTAACTGACCTAGCTCAGGGGTCATCCCTAGTCATTAGAGACAACCATGTGTTTTGAGTGAAAAATTAGTAAAAGATTCATATATTGTTCTCAATCTAGTTTTGATTAGTAGTAGCAACAATATTAGATCACTATTCCTGAAACTCCAAGTAGAGGTTAAGTTTGAATCATTAGCTAGTTATTAAATACAGTTTTGCTCTCTCTTCTCCCTTCCCCCTCCCAATTTCTCACATAAACTTTTAATTAGTAGTCTTTCGCACAGGTGGGGGGCATTGTATTAGTTTTCTATAAATTGGGAGTTCATTTGTATATCATTGGGCATTGCCTTTGGACCTCTGAGTCAAGTGCAATGTCCTTGTCCTTTGTGAGATAAGCAATAAGGCTGCCATGTGTCTGCATCATGTCTTGCCCTCCTTAATCTTACTATATCAAGACTCCCCCAAATCCCCACTCCAGATACACAGAAATCTATATTTCTTTATTGGTTATGATGCTGGCCTAACCAATAAATGAATTTAATCAATAAATTGATATTCTTACCCCCAAATCTGTTTCTCCAGATAATTTGTATCATAACGTGTATCATAACAACTTCCCTTTCAAGGTGCATTCCCGCCCCCCCCCCCCAGACAGTGTTCCCAGAGTCCCAGTGCTTGTCTCTGTGTGATATTTTGCACATGACTCTGTGTGGAGCCCCTTAGAGCATTGTCTTCCTTGTCCTGATTAAAGACTTTTCTTTCTAACTATTTTGGTGGTTCGGTGTTTTTCAAGGTTGACCAAGGAATGCTCTCAGCAGGTATGTGAGGAAAGCAATAATAACATCTGACAACTGATTGGAAATGTGGGATTCTTGAGAAAGAATAGTGGAAAATGACCTGAAGGGCATACATATTAGTAATTAGATTGGATGTTGGTGCTGAGGACCAACAATTTCTTTAAGCACCAATTCTGAAAGAATATACAGTACTGCTACTCTCTCTTCTGATAAGCCTAGGAAGGGTTCATTCCTGAAGCAATTAGGATGGTAATATATTTAGGCAAGGATCCCTTGAATGATTCACATAAAAGCAATACTCTCTTTCCCTGTTCTGACCAAATTAGGACAATGATTAGACCAGGAGAAAAGAATCTTTCATTTGTTATTTTATCAGCTAGAAAGAAGAATCCTCAAAAAAAAAAGTGGTCGCCACAAAAATAAGATTAATGAGTGGCTGAATATGTTGGGCTATATGAATCTGATGGAATACTATTGAGCTCGAAGAGATGAAGAAATAGATTATTTCAAAAATATAGAAAGATATATATGAACCAATGTAAAGTAAACTGAAGCAGAATAATTGATGCTATAGCAGCAGTATTATAAAAGTTAACCATTTTGAGGACTTTTAGAAAATGATAAAGAGTGAAAGGAGAAGGACCAGGGGAACAGTTTCTATAATAAAAATAAATAATAAAACATGAAAATAATTAAAAAATAATAAAACCATAAACAGAAATGGTAAGAGCCTGCTTTTTGGGGAGCCTGCTAAAAGTCTCTCCCCATTCCAGTCTACCCTCCACTCAGTTGTCAAAGTATTTTCCCAAAGCAGAAAACCATATGACCACTCACTTCTCTGGGTGTTCAAAGCCCTTTCTACCTTGCCTGTGTAAGGGGTAAAAATTATGGATGAACTGAATATATTTTGAGTTGGTTAGCAGGGATTTAATTGCTAAATCCTAATGAATTGCTCAAGTCAGAATGGCTTTTATGGTAGTTTATTTACCAATAGAGGGAAGAAATTAAGGAAATGAGAGAAAGAAAGAGAGAGAGACACAGAGAGAGAGAGAGAGACAGAGAGAGACAGAGAGAGAGACAGAGAGAGACAGAGAGAGAGAGAGACAGAGAGAGACAGAGAGAGACAGAGCTGCTCTGGCCTGGTCTCAACCAGGCAGGAATTCAGAGCACCCAGCAAGGGGGGAGGCTCAGAGGATAAAATTTAACACAGCTTCCAGCCACAAGACCCCCTCCAAGATGAGGGACCTCTCCAGAGGCTAGTGCCTCCAGAAAAGGCCAAGGAAAGGGAGTCAGCTTTTTCACTCACCACTTGACAGTCCAAAGGGAAGCAGTCTAAGACATAAACCCTGAGCTCTTCCAAGATCAAGTTCCAAGGTAAAGACCTCCTCACAGGAAGTGACCCCAAAATTTAATGGCAGTTCTTTGCCTCCTGGGCAGACCAAAGCCAAATTTAAGCCACCATTGGTAATGTAAGGCACAGGAAGTGATGCAGACAGATGTTTCTGATTTGTCATTTGCTAGCACACATGGGTCATAGATCTTCCTCCCTCACATTTAATCTTTAAGTGGGGGTGTATACCTTCCTGGTGGCTAAAATTCTAAAGAATAAGTAGGGTGGAGTTAATCTCAATTGCATAATCCCCCCTGATGATGATTGGGAGACTATTCTCCCCAATTGATCACTTACCATAATCATCTTGTACCTCTAAAATCATCTAACTACAGATGCATAGAAAAGTTCACCTTCTAAGAGGAAACTACAATAGTTAGAGATAAGAGGGAAATAGAAGAGAGAGAAAGCAAAACCAGTGTTTTGCTGGGCACATTGACAAAAACCAATTAGGGGGAAGTCCCCTTTGGCATAAGAGTGGACATTCAAAATAAATGTTCAATCAGCCTTCAGTTCAATCAATCACACCCCAAAGTTCATTCTGGATCTTCTTGGTGCAGTATAGGTTTTGCAGGCATCTTTCTGCAAACAGTTCACTTTCTGGATTTGGAGAAGTAGAATGTTTCTTAACCTAAAATTACTCTCAAAAAGAATTTAAACTTTGCAATTTAGAAGAATAATAATACATTCCCATCTGAAGAGGGTATTGAAAAACACAGGGATCACTTAGGAATGCATGGCTGAGTTATGAAGTATATGGATCAATTGGAAAGAGAATTCAAAAACATTAAAAAAATCCAAATAAAAGAAAATAATTTGTCAATGAAATATAGACTCTCAAAGTCTTATGTATAAAAATCCTAAATAAAGGAAAAATAAACCTATAACAGGTCTTTGAATCAGGGCCCAATTAAAGTGGGTTTGTTCTCTTTTCCTTTTATATCCAAATTATTGTAATTTCAAAGTTGGTTAGGTTTATAAGATCCATTGGAGAGACTAGTCTTCCATGGATCTCAGGGGAGAATGTATAATTGAACATCTGTTACCCTAAAAAAGACCTACATTTCCCGGGAGCCCACCAACTATCTGTCATTACCTACTTCCTATAGACTAGGGGATATTAGGTGGGGGCGTGGAGGGTCCTGCCTCTTTACTTCCTGTCCTGAGCTTGGTGGTGGTAAGGTGGGCATTGGAACTGGCTGATCAGCCATGGGCACGTGGTCTTTATTTTGTATCCCTTTTATTCCTTTATTTCTAATGGTCATTAATACATTTCTTAAAATATAATATTTTTATTATTGAGATTTAATTTTAATTTTTACACCTGACCACACAAATGTGCACATGCATGTACACAGATACAAACACTCCTTTTCCAATCTTATACTTTACAGGCCATTTTGACTCCCCCAAGGAAGCTGTCTGCATGGCTATTCCTCAAGTCATGCACTGCATCTCACCTGAGCTTCCTATCTTCCCTGGCTTTTTTCAACTCTCATCAAACCTTCCTCTCACTTATAGAGGAGGCTTGGTTAAATTCTTCTTCATTCTAGTGCCTTCCCTCTGCTGAGTGTGTCCTCTTTAGCCTGCCCCTAACATGTCCACCCCCAGTAATTTTGAGCTGGTGATCTGCCACCTTAGATTCTCATGGACAGGGACCATCTTTTTTCCTTTATCTGTACCACTAAACTCTAGTAGAGTGACAGGGACATAGTATGCACTTCATAAATGTTTGACTCATCTACTTTGCAAAGAAAAAGTGTAAAAGTGGGGATCAAAAATGATAATGTAGATGAAGTGTTTTGTTGGCTTTGAAAGTTGTGGTCCTTGTAATTGATTCCTCAACTTTCCTCTCCAATTCCCTTCTCTCTTAGTGGTATGTAGTGGGTAGGATACCAGATTCAGTGTTAAGGAACTTTGAGCTTAAATCTCAGATTAGACAATCATTTCTGGTATGATTTTGGGCCATTCATTTTCCTTCCCTGTCCCTCAGTTTCCTCAGCTATAAAATGAAAGGCGTTTGATTAGATAGGAAGTACTTATCCTTTTTCTTGTTACAGATCCCTTTCACACTCAGTGAAATATAAAGATCCCTACACAGAATATTGTTTTGTCACCTACATTCATCAAGGAGATGTTAAGTTTGGATTAGAGGTCAGTAAAAATAAAGATGCTATCTTTTCCCCATCCAGATTAAGAACCTCTTAATAAGATAATCTCCAATGTGTCTTGAAATCAGGCCATATGACAAAATGACCTACATAGAAAGATGTTTTAGACGTTTACACATGTAAAATCTATATCACATTGTTTGCTGTCTCAGAAAGTGGGGAGGGAAGGTGAGAATTCAGGTCAAACTTTAAAAAAAAAAGAGGATGAAAATATTTTTTCATGTAATTGAAGAAAAAAAAATCTTGTTTAAAAAAGAAAAAAAAAAGAAAGAAATCAGGCAATAAGAACTTTCTGATTTAAGTAGCCAAAGAATGATTTGTCTGAGAAAATAATGACCCTTGGTGGTGGATACTAGAATGTCAACTTCTTTGAAGAACACTGCTCATAGATTTCCAGATGAAGTCCAACATGCTTATAAGGGAACTGAAACTCAGAGATATTAAATGGCTTGCACAAGATCACAAATATAAGTACTAGACCTAGGATTTGAACCCTGCTTTCCTGACTCCAAATCCAACCCACTTTCTGCTATATGTAACCATGAAAATGTGGGTTTCCAAGACTGTAAATTGCCAAAACTGTAAAGGTTTCGGCCAAACTGTAAAGATAATTTTTAGTGTCTTGATTTATATTAAAAATAAGTGGTCACCATGGGAAAATTCCCAAATATGAAAATACCCAAGTCAGCTGGGGTTTATGGAGATTTTAATTAATACAAATGAAGGAATTAAGGGAAGGGAGAGAGAGAGAAAGAGAAAATAGTAGAAAGGGCCTAGGCCAAATGGCCTAGGCCTGAGCCTAAAGGAAGTGAGAGTCAGTCTTTATCACTCACCACAAGATCATCCCAAGCAAGCTCTTGTCCTTCACTGAAATCCTCAACTCCTGAACTGAGTTCAGAGACCCTCCTCTGAACTCCTGACCTCCTCCAATTCAGCTTCCAAACTGAACTACAAAACAAACTGAACTGAATTCTCCTTTTAAAGAAATCCTCTCTTGTGTCACCTCCCCTAAATTTTCACATCTACCAATCACAGTAGATGCTTTTCCCCAGGACTGCCCATTCTTAGTTCACATCTTCTTTGGTTCTCACCTTCTCTGGTTAGACTAAAACTTCACACCTCTTTTGATAAGCTTGCCTTTTGTAAGTTGCTTGACTGTTTAGTGATTAATTTAACCTTTATAGGTACTTAGCACCCTTTTGTGTTAGATCTAAAAATAGACCACCTAGCTTAAGGTTTTGGCTTTAGTATAAGTATGAGTTGGGGACTTTCATTGTTCAGTCAGGAGTTTACAACTTTATCTTCCCCTAAGGCACTGTCTGAGCAGAGTGGAGTAATTTTAAAGTTCTCAATACATTCCTGACCAAGTACCTCCATTGTTAAAAATGGGGAACAGCTTAATCAAATCTTGTGAAGTAGAGTCTGAGCAGTTTTAAGATTCACATATACCATGCAGGACTGGGATAAGAAAAGGATGGAAATTTTAAATTAACAATAGTTTTGCTTCAGGATAAGTCTCATTGGATGAAACACTAATGAGTTCTTTTGATAGAAATAGTGTTCCAGACCTTAAAATTTTTTTAAACTCTTACCTTCTGTCTAAGAATTGATAATAAATATCAGTTCTAAGGCAGAAGAGAAGTAAGGGTTAGGAAGTTGGGAGCAAATGCCTTGCCCAAGGTCACACAGCAAGGAAATATCTAAGGCCAGATTTGAACCCAGGTCCTCCCTATAAATTGTATCTCTGGGATGTAATCATGCAATGAAAAGTCTATTGGTCCAGTTTTCACTATGGCTCCTGATTCATGTATTTATTTTATTTTAATTTGAAAATCTCTTATATAGACAGTAATTGTATCTCTGCCTAATAATGATGTATAAACTGGGCTAAATGGTTTTGCATGGATAGGTGGATGACAAAACAGCATCTGAAATGGTGAGACATGTAGATTTCCCCTCAGTCTACTTTGTAGATAGAACAATGCTAATGGTAGGGCCTCAGGCCATTTCAAATGCATTTCCATATATAATTGGCCAATAATTGTTTTTATTTCTTTATTCATTCTTTCCACTTGTCCTGAATTCTGTGGGTAGTAGAGCACATGAAATTTAGGTGTAAAACCTAGGCATGAATATAATTGTGCTAAAACTAAATCTGTATGGTGTGTTCCCCTGTATGAATCAATTCTTGCTGGTAAACCAAATCTAGGTGTGATTTCTTTTAATAATATTTTGGCAACAAATGCTTTCGGCATTGTTATAAAATCAATTTGGAAATATCCAAATGGTGTATAGGCTAATGGTCATCCCCCAAACATCTTTCCTCTGAATATATGTTGATTGTATGCTTGGCAAACTGAAGAAGCTGCACAGACTTTTGAGGCAATGTTTATTATTCCAGGAACTATTCATACTTTCTTTACTGAATCTACAATGCCTTGTGTTCTGAAATGACCATTTTTATGTATTGATTGACAAATTTGTTGATAAAAAGTTCTGGGAAGTATTGATTTACCCTCTGATGCTACTCATATGCCATTTATTTGTTTAGCTTTAAAAATTTGCCTCCATTTCTTGATCTCTTTCTCATTATATGCCAATGATAAATCTGCTTCATTGAAGATTATTAAATTTAAAATCAGTTAAGGGCCTTCCATAACTGCAAGTTTTGCAGTGACATCTGCTTGCTGATTTCCTCTTGAAACAAAATCAGTTCCATCTATATGAGCAGAGCACTGCACTACAGCTAGGGATTCAGGTAATTGGAGAACTACAAGATCTTCATTTATAATTTTTGCATTAGCAATTGACTTATCTGATGATGTTAAGAAACCTCTTTGCAGCCAAAGGACACCCACAGTGTGCCATATTCCAAAGGTGTATTTTGATTCCATATAGATTGTAGCTTTTTTATCTCTTGTTATTAAACAGGTTTGTTTTAACTCTATCAATTCTGCACCTTGTGCACTTAGATTTGATGGAAGTGATGCTAACCATAGAGTTTCAAATTCTGTCACTACAGCTGCTCCTGTATACCACTTTCCATTTCTCATAAATAAGGACCATCTGTGAACAAAATGAGATCTGCATTTTCTAACAGAATGTCTTGTAAAATTTCACATGGCTTTTCTGACATAGATATTACTGATTTGCAATTATGCAATGGTTCTCTGTTGATTGGTAAATCAGGAAGCAATATAGCAGGATTGAGTGTTGTGCAGCATTTTAACATGATGTTTTCATCACCTAGCAAAATTATTTCATATCATGTAAACCTTTGGCCTAAAAATGCCTATGTTCTATGTCTTAATAGTAAAGTTTCTACTTCATGAGGGCACAAAATCATTAATGGGCATCCCAACACTAAGCTTTTGGTACTAGCAGAGCTGTAGCAGAGACACCACTCAGACATGGTGGTGTGCCACAAGCTATTGGATCTAACTGAGCTGAATAGTATGCAGTTGGATGCTGGACTGGTTCTAAAGCTTGTATTGATATATCAGAAGCTATTCCTTTTCATTTATGAACACACAAAGTGAACAGTTTCTTATAATCTGGGATGCCTAGAGCAGATGCAGATACAATTGCTTGCTTTAGTTTAGTTAGTGCTGTTAGATGTTCTGCATTCAATTTCAGTGATTCTGTGACTACATTCTTCAATAATACTATTAGGGGGTTGGTGATTTCCCCATAGCAAGGAATCTATTGTCTGCAAAATCCTGTGGTTCCCAAAATTGCTCTTAATTGTCTTTTAGTTGTTGGGACACTCAATTTTTGGATATCTTTAACTTTTTTTTGGAGAAAAGAATGGTGAACTTTTCATTAACACAAATCCTAAATATTCCACTTTTGGGAGACACCACTGAAGTTTTGATTTTGAAATTTTGTGTCTTCCTTTATATAATTCAGTAGGAGTTGTTTGCTGTCTTCTTGGCATGCTTCTGCATTTGGCAAGTCCAAAAGGAAATCATCCACAAAATGAATTAATTAGCTCTTCTTAAATTTGATATTTGCCAGATCTTGTGTCAAAATTTGGGAAAATATTGGACTTTCTCTATAACCTTGAGGCAGGCGGCACCCTGTATATTGAGAACCTTTCCATATGAATGCAAATATTTTTTGGGAATCTTCGTGGATGAGTATTGAAAAAAAAGCAGAAAACAGATCTACTACTGTAAAATAGTTTGCATTGCTGGGAGTAGATGAAATAATAGTCACTATATTTAGGACTACAGGATGTCTTTTGATGATGTGATTATTAATAGCTTTCAAATCTGGAACAAATCTATATACAGGTTTCCCATTTTTGTCTAATTTCGTTTTTATAGGTATGATAGGAGTATTGAATTCTGATTTTCAGGGGTTTATTATTTTCTGTTTGATTAATGAATTTATCACTGGGGTAATTCCTTGGATTGCTTCTTTTGATAATGGATATTGTGGAAGTGGACCACCTCCCATTCTAATCTGGACTGGAACAACTGATTTTAGGAAGTCAACATCAGGAAGATGTAGCCCAGAGAGATTTGGGTATATCTGTTGGTATTTTAAAAATTAGAGTTTTATCTATTTCTTGATTATCTAAAAATAGTACTGGGAATAAATCCAGAGATTCTTATGGTAGTTCTAGAGTAATATCACCATCTTGAATGCATACTTTTGAAGCTCTTAATTTGCACAGCAGATCTCTCCCTACTAAGTTCATAGGGAAGTTAGGCATTAGAAGAAATGAATACTCTATGGATAAAGGTCCTACAGACACCATTCTTGGGGAAAGCTTGTGGAGGGTCCCAGGATTTGTACTTGGTTCTATTTTGTTACATATTTTTATCAGTAATATGGATAAAGGCATCGAAGACATGATTATCAAATTTGCAGATGTCAACTATGCTTGGAGGGATAAGTAAATGCAATGGAAGATAAAGTCAGGAAACAAACCAGCTAGAATGTGGATGAGACCTTAATGATGATGATGATGATAATAATAATACTTATGTAGCACGCACTATTTACCAGGTTATGTGTTAAGCTCTTTACAAGTATTGTTTCCTTTGTTCCTCATAATAGTCCTAAGTAGTAGGTGCTACTAATATCCCCATTTTATAGATAAGGAAATGGAGGCAGAGGTTAAATTACTTTTTGGGGAGGGAAGTTAGTCACAGAGCTAGATAGTGTCTGAGGCCAGATATTCACTCAAGTTTTCCTGACTAAGGGCCCAATGCACACTTCACCTTGCTACCTTTTTTACCTATTATGATGAATTGATTTTTTTCAAATTAATTGCCTCCTCTAAAGTAGACTGATGATGTCACAAGGGATGGGATCCAGGGATTCTCATTTCTTCCTTTCTTCAACTTAATTTGTCATAAAAGTTACTTTAAGCTTATATTTGATTTTATTTAAGCTTGGCTCTTTTTTTTTTAGGTAGTTTTTTCCCACAAAGACTGCTAACCATGTAAAAATCACGCCTCCAGTTAACATAAATAACAGGATTCTTTAACTTAAGTTAGAACTATGATACAATTGGTTGGGAGGGCCAATGAAAATTTTACCTTGGCACTAGGCATCATCTAATTGCTCTTGGAACTTGACTGTTTATAAAATGGCCAAACTGGTCTTGCTCTCCTTTTGCCAGTGGCTACCATCTTAGATATAGAGAAGCTCCCTGTTACTCACTTCCTCAGGTTAAATTCTTACTCACAATTTAATTGTTGTTTTAATCCTATCAACTCTTTATGGTGGCATTTGGGGGTTTCTTGGCAAAGATCCTGGAATGGGTGGCCATTTCCTTCTCCAACTCATTTTACAGATAAGGAAATGAAGCAATTAGAGCTAAGTGACTCGCTAAGGGCCACACAGATAAGTGTCAGAGGCCAGATTTCCATTCAGGTCCTCCTCACTCTAGGCACAGCAGAAGCCACTGTGCTACCTACTTGCCCAATGTGACAAGGAAATCACTTTTAAAAGACTGATATATATTAATTTAAGGTCACCAAGGAATTCAGCTATGTAATTCCTAAATGAAAACTTAAGTCAGCAGTCAATCTTTTATGGAGTTTTAATTACAATAGGAGGAAGAAAGGAATTAGAGATAGAGAGATAGAGGTAGAGAGAAAGGGGAGAGAAGGGAATAGGGCTTAAATACCCCTTCTGTTAGGCTGGGCCAAAAAGCCCAAGCCCTTAGATAGCTGGGGCAAAGAAAGGAGATCAGTCCCTATTACTCACGTGACCAAAATGGAGAAACAGTCTCAGAGCCCCCACCTTCAGCTTCCTCCAGAGCAAGCTTCTCAGAGCACACTGCCACCACTCCGACCAACTCCTCAACCTCCTCCGAGTCTTCAGACCCCCCTGATCTTTAAGGAAACCATCCAAGTTGCCTCCCCTCAGTTCTCACATCTACCAATCACTGTCCATCAATTTCCCTGTGCCAATGGAGGCTCTAGCTTAACCCAGGACCGCCCAGAGGCTTTGCACATGTCTGTTGAAGGTCATATTTTCAAATAATTAAATCTTTGCTCCTTTGCTACAGCCCTTTCTAAATCCTGTTAACCTGAGTAGGGTAGAGATTGGAATAATTAAATTTTGATCTAGGCTGCAGCCCTTACTCAATCCTGTTAGGACTGAATAGGATGGAGATTGATTCCAAGTATCTCCATTGTATCAATTCTAAAATCAATCATGACTCAAAGAAATTCCTGTTCTATGCTTAAGCATAGGTCAAAGTCCTTTCCATTGTTCAGCAAAAGGTTTCTGTCCTAAAGTAATCTTAAGAAGGGAGAGAAGGAACCTCCCATGCCAATGGGGTTCACATTCCAATAGTCAAGACCCACTATCAATAGGAAATTTTTCAAGTATGAAATTTCCCAATGGTGAAATTTCCAACATTTATAAGTCCAAGAAATTTTGAGGTTTACACCAAATGGACCAGGTATATTTTGCACATTTTGGCCATATCTCTAAATCCAGGAAAGTTCTCTGGGATTTTGAGGAGACTCAAGCAGTGTCCTTTCAAGTGCCTCCCCAGTACCTTGCATGAGACTCAAAGCAGACCAGCTACATAAAACAATATTCAGCTGCAAGGCAGATGGCAAGACCCAGAGGTCCTCACGTTATAGCAGGCAACAGTGAAACAGTGATGGGGTTCTTCAGACCATAGAAACCAGGAAGCTTGTAAGGCTTGGCAGACCTTGGGCAGTGGTGAGACATGAAAAGACATGGACAGTTCTTCCATCACCCAAAGGAAAAAAGCTGATGACTTTCATCATCCAAGCCAGAGAAGCATTCAAGCATCCTTGTTCATGAAAAGGGGAAGACAAGGTAGAAGTGTGTTTCTGAGTCACTATTTTAGATTGGTTCTGGGACAGTCTGGGACAGCTAGGGGAGGAAGGAGATGGGAGAATATTGGGAATAAAGAGATGGACTTTCTCAGGAGCATGTAGTTTGGAGTAAAGTAAATAATTAGGGACTAAACTGGACTGAACTGTATGTCACTGATTATGGCTACTGTTTTTCCTGTGGCCTTTTTGTGATTGATTTCTTTCTTTTTTTTATTTTCTTTCTTTATTTTTTAAACCCTTACCTTCCATCTTAGAATCAATACTATGTATTGGTTCCAAGGCAGAAGAGTGATTAGGGCTAAGAAATGGGGATAAGTGACTTGTCCAGGGTCACACAGCTAGGAAGTATCTGAGGACAAATTTGAACCTAGGCTGTCTCTTGTCTCTAGGCCTGTCACTCCATTCACTGAGGCACCCAGCTGCCCCCTTGATTTCTTTTTTTTACAATATTTTATCTTTATTTTATTTTGCTAACACATTTCCACATGAGTTTCCCAAAGTTATATGATTCATATTATGTCCCCCCTTCTTTCTTCCCCACCTGTCAGAGTTGATAAGCAATTCAATTTGGTTTATACATGTATGATGTGATTGATTTCAAAGAATTATCTGTGATACACAATCTAATAGGATAAACATTTATCAAATAAGGAAGATTTAAAGCTCATATAAGATATGGCTCTTGTCTTCAAGGTGTGATGAATCATGTTGTCAGAGCAAAGGATAATAGACCGATTAGCATTCTTACCAGGTTAGGTGATGAGGGATAGCTAAGTGGCTCAGTGGGTAGAGTGTCAGACCTTCAGTTTGGAGGACTGAGATTCAAATCTGGCCTCAGACACTTCCTAGCTGTGTGACCCTGAACAAACAAAACAAAAAACAGTGTTGGTAGATATAGAGGAAGCATCCCAGGATATTGGGTGAATCCCCTGTTGCAGATTTATAGGAGACCAAGAACAAGGATGGAAAGAAAAATAGGAGCTAGACAATTAGAAAGACATCTGGAAAGCTATTTAGAAAATAATACCAAGAAAATGAAGATGAATAGAGGACTTACTGTTATGGGCGGGAAGGATACCTTTGGGGTTTGGGAAGGATACCTTTTGCAAGCATGCAAGACTCCAAAACTTGGTTTAAAAACAAAAAGAGAAATTTATTAATTTAGAAAGTAATGTTGAGAGTGGCCAGGAGGATAGCAAGGTGGGACAGCAAGATGGGGAGCAGTTCCTGGGAGGACAGCGTGAAAGGAAAGGCTGTTCCTCCATGGGGACAGCATGGGTGGAAAGGCTGTCCCCCAGACTACATCATTTCTGGGGATTTTATACTCTTTACAATAGATGCTATGTCATGGTGTGGATGTGACCTAGAGTTAGTCCCTCAGGCATTTGGTGGGGTGGGGTGGTCATCTGCCTGGGGTCTGCCTGGAGGCCTAAAGATTCATCTCTTTGTCCATCTTAAATCTAGAGGACTATCAAAGAGGATAAACATCTCAGGACCCTGGGGGGGGGGGGGTCATTGGGTGTTTCTAGGATGCAAAGGCAAGGGAGTTTCCCTGATAATAGTTCCCCTGGGTTTCTGGGGGTACTGTGCCCATGTCAATACTATCACCATATGTACAGGAAAAGTGAATGAGAATGAATAGAACAAAAACTCTAACAAATTATGACATTTTATGCATCAAATTCATGTATTTAAGTGTAAAGTAATTAAAATTAATTGGGTTTATTAAAGTTGGGTTTTTAAAATAAATAAGTAAAAGGAACATACAAATAAAACAAATGGGTTGGACTTCATGATGTCTGTGATTTCTCCTAAACCTTATTAAGAAAGTGGTTGTTGAGAAAACCAGGCGGTTTTGAAAGTCTCAAGTTATTATACAGAACTTGTGCAAGGCCTCCCTCTACTGATCATGCTGGATATTGTAATAGAGGGCATTTATCACTTGGTAAAGAATCAGAGAGAGAGAATAGAGTGCTCTCCCCCTCAAGACAAGGCAGAGGAGGAATCTCTGTTGCTAAAGTTGACCCAGAAGGAGAAGGAGGGTGAGTCTGTTTGCTTTCCCCTTCAGCCTTCCTTAATTATGGCCCCTCACCTAGCCTGCCACATCATTACCTTCTATCACTTTGTTGCTGTTCAGCAAACCCCTCTTCTTAGGTGAAGAGAGGCCACCTCAATTCCAGCTCAGTTTAAGATGTCCCTCACTCAGTCTTTAGCCAGTTAATTTTAAAAATCACAAGTTTATTCTACTGAGGTAACAAAACAATGTGGAGTGAGGAAAGGGGAGAGTGAGTTGAGGTAAAGGAAAGAGGAAGGAGGGGTCCCTAAATATTTAAACCCCTTTCTCCCAAAGTTGGGGTGATACTTGAGTTCAAAAGCCTCAAGCCCCTGAGGGGTTCAAGGTGGTGAACCCTGACTTTTTAGCCTGGCCCAGCAGAAGCCTCAGTTCAGGAGAGGAAATTGTGATTTCTTCTTGTGGACTTTTCTTCTCTTTAGTCTCTGTCTACTTATTTGGAGGTTTTGGGGTGATAGGTATCAGGTGTCAGTAAAAGAGAGGTTTCTTGGGATTAGGACCCAGTCAAAGACTACCCCTTCTCTGTAGCTGTCTCAAAGCCAAAGACCCTGGCTCCAACTGCCTCCCTCTGAATTCTCTTTCAGAATTCCAAGATCTCTCTGCCCATCCACTGATGCTGCAGCTGGGATCTTTGCAGCCATTCCAGGCTCTTTGCATGGCCAAGAAATCTCTGGATTTCCTCCTGTCACACAGTATACTTCACTGTTAGATAACATTTCAAGCCCCAAACCAATGAAGTTAAGTGTTTAGGGACCACAAAGTTTTAAAACATAAAATTGCCTCATTTTTCAGTGCCAACGTTTATTAAGCATGGTATCTGAACACATGACAAATTAGCCATTGAAAGGAAAAACCTCTCAGTCTTTGGGTTCCTTGGGCTGGAAGCAAGTTCTTCTCTAGGATATCAAAGACAAATTCTGGGCCATTGTGGATAAAAATGCCACCATCTACATAAGGTCTTTTCTATCCCATCACTCTTTTTTTTTTTAAACCCTTACCTTCTGTCTTGGAATCAATACTGTGTATTGGTTCCAAGGCAGGAGAGTGGTAAGGGCTAGGCAATGGGGGTCAAATGACTTGCCCAGGGTCACACAGCTGGGAAGTATCTGAGGGCAGATTTGAACCTAGTACTTCCCATCTCTAGGCCTAACTCTCAATCCACTGAGCTACACAGCTGCCCCCACATCCCATCACTTCTTATCACTCTTCCAACTTAAAATAATTTTGCCTTTCCTTTCTTATAACCCAAGTCTCAGTGCAGGGAGGTAATGTTAGTTTGTGCTATAGTTTGGAGGTAAGTATTCCTGTATAAAAGTTAATTTGACTATTAAGGAGTTAAGCCAAACTGGGCTATTAAGGGACCCCTAAATATGAGGGAATACAATCAGTGGGAGCTGGAGCCAAATTGGAGACTAGATATCCTTGAACCCCCTATTGCTACCCGAGACCCCCTGGGGGGGAGCTGAAATATAAACTCAGTGGCCTTCAGGCAATGGTGGCCATGGTTAGTTGGTTGGTTGTGAAATTTTTAGGGGACGCTCTTTAGATTAAGAAATAAGGGTTGAAGGCAGTGAGGAAAGGGTTGATGAAATGGCTTCTCTCACTACCCCTTCCCAAAGTCCACAAATTTCTTGAGGGAGACACAATGGAGATCTTCCCTTGGGAAAGGATTGCTCTTTGATGTCAGTGCAAGCCCTCAAAGGCAGTGGGGAAGTCTTCTCCACAGGAAAAGTTATGTGGGGCCTCAATCTGACTATAAGCTACTTTGGGGTGCTCACAAGTCTCCCCTTCATGTCTTATTGAAAACGGGCAGCAAGATGGAATCTGCCAATGAGCTTATTCCCTTGATGCAAATAAACAAGTTTGAAGTCCCTATCTGACTGCTTATTTTGATTTAATTGTAATTGGGGTAAAGGAAGAAGTGGGTAGAGGTTAGGGGGTTGTAGGTCACTCTAATTTCTGAATCCCTTTTCAAAGGTACATCCTCTGAGTGGGTGGAATTTGCCCATGCTCAAAGTCTATATTCCTTTCCCAAATCTATCCTAAAACTATTTTTCCAAATAATCTAATTACAGAAGTAAAAGGTGCTTCTTGTAGGCAGGGGAGAGGTAGAAAGGGGGAGAGGGCACTGCTCACTGAATTGAGTCTAGTATCTCAATAGTTCATGGAATGAAAGTCTTCAGAGAAATTAGGTTTGTTAGGAACCAGAGATGTGTTAACTGGAAGCATTGATGTTAGGATTTCTGTCAGAGAGAGAAATCACCAAAAAGTATCTTGAAAATGGCCCAGAGAAACATCTTCTCCTTCCACTCCCTTCTGTGTCTCAGCCCTCAAGACTCCCTCCTCAGGAGAATTTCCCAGAAGTCCTTGTCCAGTTTCTAACTGTGGTTCTTGCCTCATGCACCTGTAGATCTCTCAACATTCCATTTCCCCCAACAGTTCTTTTTTCCTACTCCCCATCATTACAGTTGTTGTACTTCATGCTGGAAAAGAGCCAAAATAACATCATTATATCAGTCAATGCACAGTGTGTCCAGCTGTGGCTGCTCAAACAATGTTATAAATGTTTACCTGGTATCCCTGACTAAAAGGTAAACACCTTGGGGGAGGGTCATTTTCTTTTCTTTTCAATTCTTTTCTTTTAATCTTTGTATCTCTAGCACCTAGTACAGCACCCTGAACATAGGGAGGGAGGGATGGAAGGAGGAAGGAAGAAAGAAAGGAAAGAAGAGAGGGAGGGAAGAAGGAAGGAATGAATGAATGAAGGAAGGAAAGAAGGAAGGGAGGGAGAGAGGAAGGGATGGAGGAAGGGAGGAAGGGAGAGTAAAGAAGGAAAGGAGAGAGAGGAAAGGAGGAAGGGAGGGAAGGTAGGAAGGAAGGGGAGAGGAAGGAGAAGAGAAAGGAGGGGCAGAGTGGGAGGGAGAGAAGAGAGGAGGGAGAAAGGATTGAGGTAAGAAAAATTTAAATACTGTCTATTATAGGCTAGGCAACATGCTAAGCACTTTTTACAAATATGATCCTCACAACAATCCTGAGAGGTAAGTGCTATTATTATCCCCATTTTCTAATTAAAACATATAAAAGAAGAAATGGGTCAAATGGCTTGCCCAGAGTCACATAGCTAGGAAGTGTCTGAGGTAGGATTTATAACCTACTTGACATATTATAATGACCTTTTTTCTAATAAATCCAACTTAGTGATTAATATTATAGAATTTTAGAGTTGGAAAATATCTCAGTAACCAACCCATACCCAAAAGGGATTTCAACTATAATATAACGACTATGACTGAAAATATATCTTATTCTTCAAAATGATTCCATTACCCATTATGCTTCATCATCAGTCCTCTAGAACTGTTGTTGATCATTGCATCGATCAGAGTTCTTCAGTCTTTCAAAGTTGTTTTTCTTCACAGCATTGTTGTTATTATATTTTTTTTCCTGTATCAGTTTAAACTGTTCCCTTCATTTTTTATACCACAATAATATTCCATCACACCCATATTCTATAATTTGTTCAGCTTTTCCACAACTAAAAAGCGCTCCCTTAATCTCCAGGTCATTCCCGTGGAAAAAAGAATTATATATCTAGTAATGGCATCATCTGGTCAAAGGATATGCATAGTTTGTAACTTTTAGGACATAGCTCCAAAATGATTTGCAAAATGGTTTGACCAGGTCCACCAATAATATACTAATGTATCTCTTTTATCCCAGTATCCCCCAATATTTGTCATCTGTTGACCCTGCCAATGTGATGGGTGTGAGGAAGTATGCTAGGGTTGCTTTACTTTGAATTTATAAAATTATTAATGATTTGGAACATCTTTTCAACATGACTCTTGCTTGCTTGTATTTTTGCTTCTGAGTATTACCAGCTTATGTTATCTTATTACTTACATATTAGAGAATAACTTATTTTATACAAAGATTTTCACTATTTACTTGTTTTCCTTCTAGTTTTAGCTGCATGGTTTTTTTTTCTGCAAAAACATTTATTTTATATGTAAAAAATTGCCCATTTTTACTTCTGTGATCCTCTCTCTCCCTCATGTGATCATGAACTCTTCCTTTAGCCATAGCTGTAAGTTATGCTCATACTTGCTCCTCTACATGGTTTATGATGTGGCCTACATTTGTATCCATTTGGAGTTTATCTTTTTATGTGGTGTGAAATGTCTATCTCTAACTTCTGACAAACTACTTTCCAGTTTTACCAGAAGTCTTTGGTCTAATAGTGAGACCTTATGCAACTGCCAGAGTTTTTGAGTTTATCAAACACGAAGCTAGCATAAGCTTTGTTAGTCTGTGCCACAGATTGATCTATTTTTTTTTATCAATATCCCACCACTTTTATGATGACTGCTTTATAGTATAGTGTGAGATTTGGTGCTGATAGGCCTCTTTCCTTTTTACTAGCAGTCATTCATGCCCTTGATATTCCTGATCTTTTTTGTTCCTCTAGATCAGAGGTGTCAAATTCACATTGAAATAAGGTGACTAAACCATTATGTACATAAGGACCACAACATTGACTTAGAAAATCACTGATTAAATGTTTGATCCTATTTTTATTAAATTGGGAGTCTCTGGCACTTCTGCTTCATTGTCTTCTGTGGTTATAATGGACAAGTCTCTATTGGACAGAGAGTTTAACAATATAGGATGGTCAATGTCTTTGGTCAATGTTGTTGGAATGTTTCTCTCTGTGATGCTGGCATCCTGTGGTGTTGTCAATTGTGTTGTGCTGACTGTGTTTGGCATTACTGTTTCATTGTCTTGTGTGGCTGTAGATGAAGAGTGTCTACTGGACAAAGAATCTGACCCTGTAGGGAGCACAATGTCTTTGGTTTTTAGTCAATGTTGTTGGGTTGCTCCTCTCTGTGATTTTGGCATCCTGGTGTGTGTCTTCTGTTGTGATGGCTGTTAAGGGTTAATGCTTTTTATAAACTCTTACCTTCCATTTTGGAGTCAATACTGTGTATTGGTTCCAAGGCAGAAGAGTGGTATGGGCTAGGCAATAGGGGTTAAGTGACTTGCCCAGGGTCATATAACTAGGAAGTGTCTGAAGTAAAATTTGAACCCAGGACCTCCTGTCTCTAGGCCTGGATCTCAATCCATTGAGATACCCAGCTGCCCCCTAAGGGTTAAATTTTTGGTATGGGTTTGACAAAAGTGAGGAGAGCAGTTTGATAAATATTAAGTTTAGTTTAGAAGAAGTTCAGATAGGAAATATAAAGGAGGAAAGAGAGATTAATACTCTAATGCCTTATGATACCTAAATTTCTAAAAACCCTTCTCTAACTATCTTTGAGGACATTTCTGCCTGGGAAATACCAAGCCTAACTTCCTACACTGTCTACCTAATAATTTATTCATTAATTAACTACTTATGTTAATAAATAAACAGCCACCACCTACAACCTCCTTCAATCCATTTTCTCTATCCCAGCTGTCAGTCGTCAACTGCTAGTCACAGAGACAAAGACAGACTTCCTGCTCTCTAGAAATCCAGAGGCAAAAGACCCATTTCTAACTAATTCTATTCTTTTCTTATATATCTACTTTGTCTCCCCGTAACAGAATCTCCAGCTCCAACTAACTCTTAGAACATCCTTCTGTTCCTGCCTCTTAAAGAGACAGAGGGAGAAATTAAGAAAATTCCTTTAACATGACTCCATCTGGCATTATTGCTTTGTTGTCTTGTGTGGTTGTAGCTGACAAGTCTCTACTGAACAGAGAGTTCAACACTGTAGGGTAGACAATGTTGTTGGTCACTGTTGTCGGGTTGTTCCTCTCTGTGATGCTGGCAGCCTATGGTATTGTCTCCTCTGTTGTGCTGACTCCATCTGGTATTACTGCTTTGTTGTCTTGTGTGGTTGTAGCTGACAACCCTCTATGGGAATGAACATTATGTATAAATGACATGTGAACCCATCAATCAAAAATTGCACACCTACTCAAAACCACACTGCTTTAAGAAGTCTCAAGTGGGCTTCTAAGGGGACCTTGTAGTTCTTCATTTTACAAGAAGTTGTACTTTGGGATCTGATGCTTCAGTCTGCTTTTAGCTCCAGGCTAAAGCTGGAATTTCCATTTCAGCTGCTCCCTCTTTTTCATGAGAGGAGGACTGGGCTCTGCTCTCTTAGCTTAAAGCCCAGGAAACTTTTCCCATGTCTTTTACAAGGCAAGAGAGCCCCCAGACATCAGATTATGATTCTAGAGGACAAAACCTAGGAGAATATTTCCCAATAAAGATGAATGGATCTATTTTTCCAGCTCTGGCTTTGAAGGGCATTTCCTATCTAGAAATTTTCCTGATCGAAGAGCCAATCATTTTGAAACAGAATTATCTCTGTTACTAGTTACTTGTCTGTTTTCTTACTCCTATTTACTGGTCACCAAGAGGCATCTACCTTAGAATTAGAATTCTGTGCTACTTGCTGCTTAATTTCTGATTCCTCAACTGCACCTTATTACTGTCATTTAGAGGATACCCTTCCAGAAGACTGTGTGGGCTCTCAGTTTTTCCATTTCCAAACTAATAATGCAATGAGTTAGAATAGGAAAAGACACTGGAATAAGACAAAGACCAAGAGATGAAACCATGTTTTTCCAGTTGTGACAAGGAAATCACTTTTAAAAGACTGATATATATTAATTTAAGGTCGCCAAGGAATTCAGCTATGTAATTCCTTAATGAAAACTCAAGTCAGCCGTCAACCTTTTATGGAGTTTTAATTACAAACAGGAGGAAGAAAGGAATTAGAGATAGAGAGATAGAGGGAGAGAGAAAGGGGAGAGAAGGGAATAGGGCTTAAATACCCCTTCTGTTTAGGCTGGGCCAAAAGGCCCAAGCCCTTAGATAGCTGGGGCAATGAAAGGAGATCAGTCCCTATTACTCACGTGACCAAAAATGGAGAAACAGTCTCTGGGGCTCCCACCTTCAGCTTCCTTCAGCACAAGCTTCTCAGAGCACACCGCAACCACTCCGACAAACTCCTCCACCCTCTCGAGTCTTCAGATCCCCCTATCCTTAAGGAAACCATCCAAGTTCCCTCCCCTCAGTCCTCACATCTACCAATCACCTGTCCATCAATTTCCCTGTGCCAATGGAGGCTCTAGCTTAACCCAGGACCGCCCAGAGGTCTCTGGCTTTGCACATGTCTGTTGAAGGTCATATTTTCAAATAATTAAATCTTTGATCCTTTGCTACAGCCCTTTCTAAATCCTGTTAACCTGAGTAGGGTAGAGATTGGAATAATTAAATTTTGATCTAGGCTGCAGCCCTTACTCAATCCTGTTAGGACTGAATAGGGTGGAGATTGATTCCAAGTATCTCCATTGTATCAATTCTAAAATCAATCATGACTCAAAGAAATTCCTGTTCTATGCTTAATCATAGGTCAAAGTCCTTTCCATTGTTCAGCAAAAGGTTTCTGTCCTAAAGTAATCTTAAGAAGGGAGGAGAAGGAACCTCCCATGCCAATGGGGTTCACATTCCAATAGTCAAGACCCACTATCAATAGGAAATTTTTCAAGTATGAAATTTCCCAATGGTGAAATTTCCAACATTTATAAGTCTAAGAAATTTTGAGGTTTACACAGTGCTTATACCTGACTGGCTTCATTCTTGGCTTTGCTATATATACATGTGTGTGTGTCTATGAAGGGGCTGTCTTACCTATTCGGATCATCCTCAGTCTGTGTTTCATGATCTAACAGAGAACCCATCTCTACATGTTCATTGTCCACCAGTTCTCGTTCACCACTGCTGTCCACTAGTATATAACAAGCAAAAGATGAAATGACTGAGGAAGTAATGATTTGATTTCCTGGGCATGTTGATTTATTAAGCAATTCGTGCCAATTGCCAACAAATCAGGACCAGGCTCCTTCCTCAGTTTAGGGCTGAATCCCACATTCAGAGGGCACACAGTAAAAACAAATAATTTAAAAAGACCAATGAATTAAAAGAAAACAATACAACATGATGTAATTTGATTCCTGATTGAAGATAAGACTAGGAACTGTCCAAGGTGGGAAGGTGAGAGTAAACAGGTACAATTCCTTGAACTCAGGAAAAGAGGTGCCCAGTTCCTCCTCAAATATCTGTAAGTAATCAGAGGAACATGGAAACAATAACCGATTGATAAGCGTGGGGTCAGGTTTCAGATAAGATACAGAGTTTGCTTGAGATGTACAATCATGAGAAAACTCCTTACATCAATCCTATTAGGATTTGACTGCATTTCTGGTCAACATAACCCAGGTCTTTGGTTAAGTTTCTTGACAAAGCAGGCATAGGGGGCCATGAAGGACTAGATTCAGACTACACAAGTTCCGTTACTGAATGAGTTTTCTCACAGGACAGAATTTAGAGGAACCACATCAGCTCCAGAACTGAGCCAAAAGATCGATTAAGCTTGCTTCATTTAATTCTCACAATTAACCCCTCACTGTTTTAATTCCCTAAATTCCTCCAACTGGCAATGTTTCCTGTGAGAATGCCAAAGTATGAGAAAAGTGGCTGTCCAAGGAAAATTGGTGTATCCTTTCCACGAAATTAGTCTACTGACTAGAATCTCCAGGGTTCAGGGTTCATTTCCTCCTCCCACCTTTCCAAAATATAAAATCAATGTAATTCATCCCCAAACCCCATTGTCCCAGTAGAGCTTTAATCATCCTTGTCCTCAAGTTACCTTGATTTTTGTAATAGCAGCGTTTCTTAATATAGTAAAAAACTGCCCCCACAATGATCACCAACATTATCAGGACTATGACAAGCAGGGGAACCTCCCAAATCCATGGATCCTTGTTAGACTCTGCAGTCTCAGGGCCTAAAACAAAAATCCAGGATGAATTAGAATCAGTCTGTCACTGGACAAAGGAAGGGAGCACTGGGGAGGGGAGTATATGAAGGAAGCAAGGAGGGTTGGGAGGTGGGAAGGTGGAGAGAACAGGAAAGGAGGACTAGCAGAGATTTCACTTGTAGAATTTCTTGGCATTTTGGTAAATAGGAACCAGAAAAATGGGATTGAGAGAGAATGAAAAGTACAGAAAATAAAGAGAGATAAAAGGGCCTAGATGGTTGGAAGAGAGAGAGAGCAGAGATATAGAGATGATGAGATAATCTATGAATAAAATATGACAATAGTGTCTGGAATATATTTTCTCTTCTTGAGTTTTCCCCTACCTAGAATTTACCAGGTTCCTTTAATTTCTCCCTCAATTTCTCCCCAGAAAGCCTTCCTTCTCCCCTAGGGTGCACCAGTCTTCCTCCTTCCCTCCTGTATCTTTTCTCTCCTCCATCGGGGTGGGGGCACCTAGAAGACACGGATGGGGCTCCTAGCTCACTGCTTCAGGAGCCCATTCAGCCTCCAAGGAGGGCTCTTTAGTGCAGGGAAATTGCCACAGGGAGGGCTAAGGAAGGACTGAGGGACTGACAAGTTCACTGACCTTCACATGTTTCCCCAGGGAAGGGAAGGGAAGGGAAGGGAAGGAAAGGAAAGGGAAGGAAAGGGAAGAGAAGGGAAGGAAAGGAAAGGGAAGGAAATCTGTCCTATTCATTCCTTCGGTGACTCATGAGTAACTGGACTTGGTACAATCCTTCTAGCCTCACTTTCCTATCCTCTACCTTCCCTTCAGGTGGGGGAAGAACAGCTCTGTCCCTCCTTCCCTTTCTATAGGGCAAAGCTGGAGGGGAACCCAGTGTGGGAAAGGCCTGAAGATGGGAGAGTGGAAGGAAGTTTTAAAAAGTGTACAAGTGGGTGGTAGTAGGTTGAGGTCTGAGTGGGGGCAAGTGGCTCATTTACCAGAGATGGTTAAATTGAACTTTTCAGTCTGGAACACTCCTGAGACTGATGTGATTTCAGCCACATAAAGCCCACAGTCTTCCAGGGTCAGATTCAGGATCTCCAGAGACTTCCCATCAGGAATAAACAACCTCCCCACATATTCCTTCTGGGGAATGATCCAGCTTGGACTGCTCTCCCCTGGCCTGCTGGTGAGTAGGTGCAGATTCTCCTCAGGTGAATGATGATACCAGCTAATCCTCGAGGTGTCATTTCCTATTTCTGAGTTTGGACATATCAGATCAGAACCTCCCAGGATCCCGATCAGAGAGGACACCTCCATTGACAATGTGCGGTTAACTGGAACAGGATGGAATGAGAGTTATCAGGGAATAGGAAAAGTGGCCCTTTACTCACCTGGGACAGACAAGGGAATCAAAAATACAGAAAGGTCCTGACAGAAGTTCACTTGCAAGGACCACAGGCATCTCAGACCCCCTGGGTAAAAGAAACATCCCTGCCCTTCCATCCTACACTGACTTTTCTCCAGAGGGAACCACTATTTTTTTTTTTGAAATTACAAAGTACTTTTATTTATTTATTTTTAATAATATTTTATTTGATCATTTCCAAGCATTATTCATTAAAGACAAAGATCATTTTCTTTTCCTCCCCCCCACCCCCATAGCCGATGCGTGATTCCACTGGGTGTCACATGTGTTCTTGATTCGAACCCATTTCTATGTTGTCAATATTTGCATTAGAGTTTCGTTTAGAGTCTCTCCTCTGTCATGTCCCTTCAACCGCTGTAGTCAGGCAGTTGCTTTTCCTCGGATCCAGCCAGGGGGTTACAAGCTCCCCCCTCTCTCTCTGTTTCCCTGCTGTCTGGGTGCTCTCTCGACTGGGTTTGGTTGTTTTCAGGATGTGGCCTTCAGAATAGCTGGCTCCCGAGGCCCTTTTGCCAGTCCTGAGGGTTGCTGTTGTTTCCGAAGACCCTGCTCTCTGAGGGGGAGGGGCCGTGGCTTCCTGGAGCTCTGGGTGAGGGCTCCTGATAAGAAGATTAGCTTTCCCTGGATTGAATTGAGTGTGCCCTGAGGCAGGGACTTGAGACTTGGATGGAGGGCTCCTCCCAGGGGGTTATGGCTCCCCCGTCCCTCTCTGTTTCCCTGCTGTCTGGGTGCCCCCTTGACTGGGTTAGGTTGTTTTCAGGAAGTGGCCTTCAGAATAGCAGGCCATGGGGCTCTGAGGTTGCCTCTGCTGCCTCAGACTCGGGACTCAGCACTCTGGGTTGGGGGGGATGGTTCCTAGGACCTTCCTTCTGCCTACCTCTTAGGTCCAAGTGGTCTCGGGTTCTGGCTTTGGGGGGGGGTACCTTTTGATCCAGGTCCAGGTCAAGGAGGAGGACTCCCAGGGTCTATGCTATTGATTGTTTTGAATTTCGGTGTCCTAGGAGCATTTGGTTTGAGATCGGTAAGGAAGGGTTTCAGGAGATCTGAACTTTAGCTTTCTCTAAGCCGCCATCTTGACCGGAAGTCCCCCTAGAGGGAACCACTATTATCTCAGTCTCCCAGCTCTAGAATCCTGGCTATAACTTGACCTTCCCTCTCTTTCTTTCCATAGTCAATTGGACTCCAAATCTCATCTCTTCTATCTTTATAGCACTTCCCACAACTAACCATTGTTTTCTTTAACCCTTCCCTTCTGTCTTAGAATCTATACTGTGTATTGGTTACAAGGCAAAAGTGTCAAAGACTAGGCAATAGGGGAGGGGGGGTCAAGTGACCTGCCCTGGATCACACAGCTAGGAAGGGTCCCAATTCAGATCTGAACCCAGGACTTCCTGTCTCTAGGCCTGGCTCTCAATTTACTGAACCACCCAGTGTGTCCCTTCTTCCCATAGATCATCTGTTCTTTCCATTCTCATCACCATCAGCCTAGATCAAGGTCTCAGCACCTCTTGCCTGGACTATTTTAATAGCCTCCAAATCCATCTCCTTTTTTCTCTTCTCTCTTCCTTCTCCAGTCCAGCCTCCACAGAATTACCAAAATAATCATCACAAGGCACAGCCCTGACCATTTCCTCCACAGCTCAGAAGCCTCCAGGAAGGTTTTGTTGTTTCCAAGATGAGAGCACAAACTCCGGAGCCTCCAAGATCTGCTCCCTCCCAACTTTCTCATGTTCTTTCCCTTCAATGCTTCCTTCATTCCAGACAAACTTGACCATCAGCTGTTCCCCCAAGTCTGCATTTCCCCTTTCCATGCCTTCACTCAGGTCAAACCCCCTGTCCAGAGAGCTCACCTTCCCTGTCTGTATCTGCCTGAATCCTTACTTTCCTTCAAGTCTCAGCTCACTGGGGGGCATCATGGGGTGTCAGAACTGGCATCAGAGCCTCAGCTGGGCTCCAGGAGATCAGGTCACCCTTTGAGTGGGGCATCAGCAGGTCAGAGGGATGTCCTGAGCTGAGACCATCTTCTACCTCCACATCTGCACTTCTTACTCTGTGACTGTGGACAAGTCACTTTCCGTTCCTCAGCCTCACTTCTGTTATTGGTGAAATGAGGCAAGTGGGCTAGCTGCCTTGTAAGGCTCCTTCTAGCTCCAGATCTATGATCCTGAGACCCAAGCAGGAGCCTGGGACAGGGAAGAGGAGGGTTTGCTGGGGCTGCTGGAGGTTAAGAGTCACACAGCTAATAGAGCCAGCCAGGTGGAAGAGACAGGAAGACCTAAGTTTAAATCCAGCTGTAGACACTTTCTAGGAATCAGACCTGGGAAAATCACTTAACCTCTCTCTGCCTCTGTTTTCATAACTATAAAATGGGGACCAACATATCACCTAAAAGGGGCAGCTAGGTGTCTGAGTAGATGGAACACCAGCCCCAGAGAAGGAGGTCCTGGGTTCAAATCTGGCCTCAGATACTTCCTAAGTAACCCTGGCCAAGTCACCTAACCCCAACTACCCAGTCCTTAATGCTCTACCTTGGAACCCATTCTTAGTTTCAATTCTAAGACAGAAGGGGAGGGGAAAGAAAAAGAAAGAAAGAAAGAAAGAAAGAAAGAAAGAAAGAAAGAAAGAAAGAAAGAAAGAAAGAAAGAAAGAAAGAAAGAAAGAAAGAAAGAAAGAAAGAAAGAAAGAAAGAAAGAAAGAAAGAAAGAAAGAAAGAAAGAAAGAAAGAAAGAAAGAAAGAAAGAAAGAGAGAAAGAGAGAAAGAGAGAAAGAAGAGAAAGAGAGAAAGAGAGAAAGAGAGAAAGAGAGAAAGAGGAGAAAGAGAGAAAGAGAGAAAGAGAGAAAGAGAGAAAGAGAGAGAGGAGAGAGAGAAAGAGAAAGAGAGAAAGAGAGAAAGAGAGAAAGAAAGAAAGAATTATGTACATAGTTCACTTATATCGATTGTGTAAAAATGGAGATTTGAACCCCAGACTTCAATCCCTAGAATTCCTTGTCAGTTCCCAGAATTCCCTATAATTAATATCACTTGAATTCCCACCTGTGCCATGAACAAAAATTGTATTTAAGCTGACTCTCCACCTACTTCGGCTCTCTCTACTTCTACTTCGAAGCACACGCTTCTCTCTACCAGGCAGGCAAAATGTAGGTTGCACGTGCTTTTCTTATTTTGTATTTATTTCTTAGTTCTAATAATCTTTAATAAACCTCTAAAAATATAATACTTTTAGTAGAGAAACTAATTTAATTTTAACAATTGCTACATGTATTTACATAAGTGAGTTTAATGTTTGGTTTAATTTTCAGTGTAAAAATTATGCAATGTTGCATTTATTATAATTTACAATTTTTTTCTCTATGTTTGATGTTAATGTATTGCAATAGTAGTACAATGTTATGTATTAGCTGATAAGAGTGGTATTTTGAGTTTTGTTACAAGGGAATCACTTTAAAAGACTGATATATATTAATTAAGGTCGCCAAGGAATTCAGCTATGTAATTCCTAAATGAAAACTCAAGTTTGCAGTCAATCTTTTATGGAGTTTAATTACAATAGGAGGAAGAAAGGAATTAGAGATAGAGAGAGAGAAAAAGGGAGAGAAAGGAATAGGGCTTAAATACCCCTTCTGTTTAGGCTGGGCCAAAAGGCCCAAGCCCTTAGATAGCTGGGGCAAAGAAAGGAGATCAGTCCCTATTACTCACGTGACCAAAATGGAGAAACAGTCTCTGGGGCTCCCACCTTCAGCTTCCTTCAGAGCAAGCTTCTCAGAGTACCCTGCCACCAATCCGATCAACTCCTCAACCCCCCTCTCCAGACCCCCTATCTTTAAGGAAAACCATCCAAGTTGCCTCCCCTCAGTCCTCACATCTACCAATCACTGTCCATCAATTTCCCTGTGCCAATGGAGGCTCTAGCTTAACCCAGGACCGCCCAGAGGCTTTGCACATGTCTGTTGAAGGTCATATTTTCAAATGATTAAATCTTTGCTCCTTTGCTACAGTCCTTTCTAAATCCTGTTAACCTGAGTAGGGTAGAGATTGGAATAATTAAATTTTGATCTAGGCTGCAGCCCTTACTCAATCCTGTTAGGACTGAATAGGGTGGAGATTGATTCCAAGTATCTCCATTGTATCAATTCTAAAATCAATCATGACTCAAAGAAATTCCTGTTCTATGCTTAAGCATAGGTCAAAGTCCTTTCCATTGTTCAGCAAAAGGTTTCTGTCCTAAAGTAATCTTAAGAAGGGAAGAGAAGGAACCTCCCATGCCAATGGGGTTCCCATTCCAATAGACTATCAGTAAGAAATTTTCCAAGTATGAAATATCCCAATGGTGAAATTTCCAACTTTTATAAGTCTAAGGAATTTTGAGGTTTACAGTTTGATGTTTGTATGTACCTTATGTTCATCTTTTGTTTTGATGTTATTTGCTTGTTTTGCTTTTGCTTCTATTTGACATTTGTACTTGTTCATTATTTAATTCCTTTTCTTTTTCCTTGTTAAATTCCCTAGAATAGGTTAGTATTAGTTAGATTAAGATAGTTGAGTGTAGGTGTTATTTTGGGTAGATATCTTAGTTTAGGTAACTGGTAAGTATTTTAGGTTGTGTACAAATGCCAAAACAGTGTTTTCAACATGATTTGGACTTTGTGCAAAGGGGGACTGTAGTAAGCAAAGAAAGACTGCAAAATGATTGGCAGGAGCATATGACACAGAATCACATGAGAGCCTGGGTCAATATTCCAAAGGGGGTGTGGTCCAACTGAAAAATTGTCTTCTTGCTGAAGATTTTGATGGTATCTGTAATTTCACCTATCTACAAGAGATGCCAGCTGGAGGAGAGAGACTACTTCAACAGGCTGCTGGCAGCTAGAGTGAAGATCAATGAAAGATCCATCAATCTCTACTATGAACTGATTTGGACTTTACCTCTGGGATCTTGGTCCATATCTGGTCTCTGTGAGGTTTTGTTTAGGGGGAACTTAACTTATTTAACTTAGAAAGTTAGCCAATAGAATATTAAGGGGAATTAGTTTTGGGGATGAGATTAAGAAATTTCCTTTCTCCTTGTTACCCTCATTCCTATCCCATTTCCCATTAATAAAATCAAAATATTTAGATGCTTACCTCTTGTTTCTTCCCCTTAAACATCCCTTAATAACATTTGCCATTTCCCTCTCAAATGAATTATATCAAACAGAGGTTAAGTGACTTGCCCAAGGTCACCCACTAGAAAGTGCTTGAGGTCAGGTTTGTTCTCAGGTCTTCCTGACTCCAGGTCCATATGATAGAAACTGTATCATATATTAAAGAAAATTAACATCCTGGTAATATATACTGCAAAAGTCATCCAGGCATTGCTGTCAGGGTTCTGGTGCTAGGATATGTAAACTATAGACAAATCCCAGATCTTTACAGTTCTAGACCAGCAGAGCATTAAAAAGGTGCCAATAACTTTGAGATGATTTGGATTTGTTAATGAAACAACCCCACCTGGCATAGATGGGAGTGAGTCTGTTTTCCTCCCAAAATATCTCATAAAAATGAGGCTACAAATTCCTGCCCTTTCCTCACCCCACACTCTGCCATCTGCCAGGGGTCCATGCTGTTAGTACTCCCCCTGAGTAATATCATCTGCCTCTCTCACTCTGACTTCCCCATGCTGCCTGCCTTTCATCATCCCCTTCCCTGTCCCCATGCCACCATGTGCCTCTGTACCTTCTACCTCTTGTCTCTGCTTCCATGGGCTTGTTGCCCCCATTCCCTCTGCATTGTGGGATTGCTGTCCTGCCTCTCATTGACAGTGGTGGCCTCTCCTGTGAATCCCCAAAGCTGCAGGTGGACCTGCCCCATTTCCTAATTCCATAAATGAATGAACAGGTCAGAGGATCATCATCCCTCCTAAACCTCCTTTCCCAGTTTGCTATTTTCTGTTCAAGACAGAATATCCTGCCCAGTAACCCAGGACTGCAACCAGAGCTACCCTTCACTCATCTCTCAGCCCAGACTCCCACCATCAATAGTTTTTTCTCTTACCTTAAGTTACCTGATATGAACACATATTTCTTCCTTTATATATTTATATTTAATATAATAAATATAGGATAATCCTAAATATACATATTTACATACATGTGCACATACACAATCCAATATGTTATTAATTTATACAGGGTCCCACAATTTTTAGGATAGTTTTAGACACAGAAACATGCATACATAGCCAAATATATTAATAATATACTGGGTAATTTTCATTGTTCAGTTATGTCCAACTCTTCATGATTCCATTTGGGGCTTTCTTGACAAAGATAAAGGAATTTTGCCATTCCCTTCCCCAGGTCACTTTAAAGATCAGGAAACTGAAGCAGCGAGTTAAATGACTTGGGGGGGGGGAGGGGCTTGCAGAGCCAGAGCTCAGAGTGCTTCCTCTCCAGCAAGAAAGACTCCACCCATTCGCAGTGCTCTGTTTCAGGACTGACACCCCAGCCCAGCCTTCCCACCATCTCTTTCTTCCCGGCCGCCTCCGGCTTCTTCATTCTTAGGCTCACTCTTCCCTCAGTTCCCATTTTGGAATCGGCTGCTGAGCCTGCTCCACAATGTGCTTTTCTCTTGTGGCTGTGGCCAGATGCAGGCACATGGAAAGGACATCGCGCTGTCCCCGAAAAGACTCGGAATTTGTATAAGCAAAATCTAAACTACTGTCTTTGGACCCTCGGGGCTTGGAGCCCGGCGTTAGGGCCTCACCTGGGAGAGCAAAAGGATACCCAGCGGTTTCCCCGCCCTGTACTCCCCCCGGCTCTGCCTCTCCGTTTTCGGGTTAAACCTTCGCAATATCAAAGCCTCTCCCTCCCCCTCGGCCAACCCACGCCTTTGGGAACTTCTGCTGAGAGGAAGGGAGAGTACCAACAGGGTCAGGTCCGTGCCGTCACTCACCTGTTAGGCTACTGAGAGTTGTACTTAGCAGATACAAGGCCGGAAGGGATTCCAATCGGGTCATCTCCGACCTGTGAAGTCAGCTGCGGGGCATTGGGGAACTTTTGCTGTAGTGCCAGTCTGGAGAAACTTGGACTTGCGCACCGGGGTTTTTAAAACGTCCCAAGTTCTGGGCGTCTCCAATTGCCAAATCAATTCATTGAGGCAGCGCTGATTGGTCGGTCAGTGGAACACTTACAGCCTGCCCCCTGGTTGAAAGCATCCAACTATCTTCCCTGATTATGGGCTCTCCTTTTTCCCTTCCTATTGAACTCTGCCCTGCCTCTTCTACCCAGAAACTGTGCTTCCCATCTTCCTCTTCTCTTCTCCCAGAAACTCTCCGTTTCCATGAAGCTACATAGTTTAGGAGCTTGGGTCTGAACTGTCCAGACTGGTTGGTGGATGATTAGGAGCAAACTCGCCTAACCCACTTTTTCTAGCCAACCCCCTCAGCATGCTTCATGTTTAAGACACCTTGACCTGCCCTGGCATCTTGTTAACCACTAGTAACATTCCTCTTTCCATCCATCCCCATCCTAGTTGCTGGAGGTATCAGAGAGAACTGACAGGTCTTGAATGAGGAAGACCAGAATTAAAATCCTGTCTCAGATATTTACTAGCTATGTGATCCTGAGCAGGTCAATTAGCCTATGTCAGACTCAGTTTCCTAAACTGTAAAATGGGAATACTAAAGTATACCTATTTTCCTGGTTTGTTGTAAAGTATCTAGCATACAGTAGGCTTTTAATAAATGCTTATTCCCTTCATTCCCATATTTTTTATCTACTGCCGAGGAGACAGTAAAAAATGAATAATACCATTACTTTTGGAAAGGGTATGGCAATCTATTGTCCCCTTCCTACATCCCTGTGATTCCCCAGCCAACAACTGTCTTCTTTGGCCACCCACTACCCTACAAATGTTATGTCCCCTTTAGATGTTACATATGTTACAAATGTTACATATACCACCAGTGCCTAGCATGGGGCTGCAAGGCTGAGCAGCCCTTATGAAAAAAATGTCATCAGACATGCTGGAGAGAGTAGCTGTGCTGGAGTCCTTCTGCCTTTCTAGTAAGGAACTCTGGGGGTAGGGTGAGAGTGGGAAGGGTAGCTGAGTGCCCACAGAGAGCACAGCCATCACTGCTCTTGGGTCAACAGTCTAGCCACTTGTGAAAAATGTAGGTTTCAAGACTGTGGATTGCCAAAACTGTAAAGATAATTTTAGTGACTTGATTTTATATTAAAAATAAGTGGTCACCATGGGAAAATTCCCAAATATGAAAAAATACCCAAGTCAGCTGGGTTTTAAGGAGATTTTAATTAATACAAATGAAGGAATTAAGGGAAGGGAGAGAGAGAGAGAGCAAGAGGAAATAGTAGGAAGGGTCTAGGCCTTAGCCTTAAGAGAGACTATTCAGTCTTTTATCACTCACCACAAGATTTGTCCCAAGCAAAACTCTAGTCCATTGAAATCAGCAACTCCTGAACTGAGTTCAGGGACCCAGCTCCTCCAACTAACTCCAAATTCCAACTAAGTTCAGAGAGCCAGTTCCTCCAAACTCCCCCTAAGTTCAGAAAGACCAGCTCCTTTAAAAAATAAATTTCTCTTATGTCACCTCCCCTAAATTTTCACATCTACCAATCACAGTAGATGTTTTCCCCAAGACTGTCCATTCTTAGTTCACATCTTCTTTTGTTCTCACTTTCTCTGGGTAGACTAAAACTTCACACCTCTTTTGTTAAGCTTGCTTTTTGTAAGTTGCCTGACCTTTTAGTGATTAATTTAACCTTTATAGGTACTTAGCACCCTTTTGTAATAGATCTAAAAATAGACCTAGCTTAGGGTTTTTGCTTCACTATAAGTATGAGTTGGGGACTTTTCATTGTTCAGTAAGGAATTTTACAACTTTATCTTCCCCTAAGGCACTGTCTGAGCAGAGTGGAGTAAGTTTAAAATTCCCAATACATTCCTGATCAAGTACCTTCATTTGTTACAATAAGGGAATAGCCTTAACCATATGTTCTAAGGTAGAGTCTCAGCAGTGTTAAGATTCACAATCCCTCCTGATGATCATTGGGAGACTAGTCTCCCCATTGATCATTTAACATAATCATCTTATAGTCCTAAACACACTTTTAACTACAGATATATACAATATTCAATTTTCTAAGAAGAAATTACAGTAGTTACGGAGGAATAGAAAAGAAAGAAAGCAAAACCAATGTTTTGCTAGGTACATTGTGTGAATCTTAAAAATTCTCAGACCCTACTTCATAAGATTTGGTCAAGACCATTCCCCATTTTAAACAATGAAGGTACTTGATCAGGAATGTGAGAACTCTAATCCACCCATACTTAAGCATACTTTAGGGGAAGATAAAGTTGTAAACTCTTTACTGAACAATGAAAAGTACTTAACCCATACTTATAGTGAGGCCAAGCCTTAAGCTAAGTCTATTTTTAGATCTACACATGTCCTCTAGTCTAATTCTCTTCTGTTCAGAAGAGGAAACTCTTTGAAAGGTCAAACAACTTGCAAACTTGCAAGGGGCAAAGAGGTATGAACTTACTCAAAAGTTTAGTCTACTCAGGTATGAATTACTTAAAAGTTTAGTCTACTCAGGTATGAATTAAGAATGGTCTGTCCTTTGGAAAATGTCTACTGTGATTGGTAGATGTGAGAACTTAGGGGAGGTGACATAGGAGAAAATTCTCTTTAAAAGGAGCTCAAAAGAGGTCTCTGAGAAATTTCAGCTTGCCAAAGCTGAATTGGAGAGAGCCATCTTGCCAGAGTTGCCTTGAAGGGCTTGGGTGGTGTGACAAGGAAATCACTTTAAAAGACTGATATATATTAATTTAAGGTCGCCAAGGAATTCAGCTATGTAATTCCTTAATGAAAACTCAAGTCAGCCGTCAACCTTTTATGGAGTTTTAATTACAAACAGGAGGAAGAAAGGAATTAGAGATAGAGAGATAGAGGGAGAGAGAAAGGGGAGAGAAGGGAATAGGACTTAAATACCCCTTCTGTTTAGGCTGGGCCAAAAGGCCCAAGCCCTTAGATAGCTGGGGCAATGAAAGGAGATCAGTCCCTATTACTCACGTGACCAAAAATGGAGAAACAGTCTCTGGGGCTCCCACCTTCAGCTTCCTTCAGCGCAAGCTTCTCAGAGCACACCGCAACCACTCCGACAAACTCCTCCACCCTCTCGAGTCTTCAGACCCCCCTATCCTTAAGGAAACCATCCAAGTTCCCTCCCCTCAGTCCTCACATCTACCAATCACCTGTCCATCAATTTCCCTGTGCCAATGGAGGCTCTAGCTTAACCCAGGACCGCCCAGAGGTCTCTGGCTTTGCACATGTCTGTTGAAGGTCATATTTTCAAATAATTAAATCTTTGATCCTTTGCTACAGCCCTTTCTAAATCCTGTTAACCTGAGTAGGGTAGAGATTGGAATAATTAAATTTTGATTTAGGCTGCAGCCCTTACTCAATCTTGTTAGGACTGAGTAGGGTGGAGATTGATTCCAAGTATCTCCATTGTATCAATTCTAAAATCAATCATGACTCAAAGAAATTCCTGTTCTATGCTTAAGCATAGGTCAAAGTCCTTTCCATTGTTCAGCAAAAGGTTTCTGTCCTAAAGTAATCTTAAGAAGGGAGGAGAAGGAACCTCCCATGCCAATGGGGTTCACATTCCAATAGTCAAGACCCACTATCAATAGGAAATTTTTCAAGTATGAAATTTCCCTATGGTGAAATTTCCAACATTTATAAGTCTAAGAAATTTTGAGGTTTACAGTGGCTGGCTGAAAATTCAGTTAGCCAAAGCTGAATTGGAGCTTGGACTAGTTGGAGTAGCTGGGTCTCTCTGAACACTAGAATCTTGCTTGGGACAAATCTTGTGGTGAGTGGATTAAAGACTGACTGATCTCTCTCTTAAGGCTTAAAAGCCTAGGCTGGCCTATATCTTTTCTCATTGTTTCCTCTTACTCTCTCTCTCTCTTTCATTAATTCCTTATTTGTATCCATTAAAATCTCCATAAAAACCCAGCTGACTTGGATATATTTCATATTTGGGAATTTTTCCCTGGTGACCACTTCATTTTTAATATAAAAAACATATCTTTGTGGTAACTGTTTATACCAACCACTCTTTTAACTGTCACAATTGACAGAAAGCCAAATTAGAGGCAGTCCCTTTTGGCATAAATGTGTACATTTACAATAAATGTTCAATCAAACTTCAGTTCAATCAACCACACCCAAAGTTCATTCTTGATCTTCTTGATGTAGTGTGGATTTTCTGGCATCTTTCTGCAACAGTTCATTCTCTGGATTTAGGAGTTAGCAAGCTTCTTCCTTGAAGATCTTTCTCGAACAAAAATTCAAAATCTTGGATTTTTATAAAAATACCATCTCAAACAAAAAATCAAAAATCTTGGATTTTAAATTAAAATACACATTGTGCCACCCACCTACTTGCCCATACTGGATGATACACACACATATCACAGATATAGATAGAGTGCCTCCCAGGTATGGGCAGGAGGTCTTCTTTGTGTGAAAAACCAAAATTGGACTTCATGTAAATGGAAAGAATGTTGTCCCATATAACAATTTAAATTAATGTGCAATAATAAAATAATATAATGTAAGGGATTTATTAAATATCATTAGAAATCAAGGAATAAAGAGGATACAAAATAAAAACCATGTGTCCATGGTTGGTTAACCATTTTCAAAATCCTCATCTTACCACCATCACCACTGGCTACAAGCCAAAGAGGTAGAGCAGGACTGCCCCCTGGATATTTATTCCCTGTCTACAGGAAGTACGTAATGACAGGAAGTCAGTGGGTTCTCGGGAAATGTAGTTCCCCTTTTGGGTAACAGATTTTCAATTACACATTACCCCATGAGAGCTAAGGAAGACTAGTCTCTCTGATGGGTCTTGTAAACATACAGATTTTGAAATTAGAATAATTTGAGGATAAGAGGAAAAGAGAACAAAACCAATGATTGCTAGGTACATTGACAAAAAGCCATTTATGGGGGAATTTCCTTCAGTATGAGCATATACATACAAGACAAATGCATTCAACCCCACACAGTTCAAAATACCACATCCCAAAGTTCACTCTGGATCTACTGGTGAAGCATTTGGTCTGTGCAGGCATCGTCATGGTGCCTTCTCCAAACAGTTCATTTTCTTGATTTGGAGAGGTAGCATGGTTTTTAACCTTAACCTAAAATTACTCATGTAGGGACCTAATGTCCCAGTAGGGACATTAATTCATTGGAGTTGTGAATTGATACAACCATTCTGGAGGGCAATTTGGAACTATGCCCAAAGGGTGATAAAAGACTGTCTGCCCTTTGATCCAGCCATAGCACTGCTGGGTTTGAACCCCAAAGAGATAATAAGGAAAAAGACTTGTACAAGAATATTCATAGCTGTGCTCTTTGTGGTGGCCAAAAATTGGAAAATGAGAGGATGCCCTTCAATTGGGGAATGGCTGAACAAATTGTGGTATATGTTGGTGATGGAATACTATTGTGCTCAAAGGAATAATAAAGTGGAGGAATTCCATGGAGACTGGAACAACCTCCAGGAAGTGATGCAGAGCGAGAGGAGCAGAACCAGGAGAACACTGAACACAGAGACTGATACACTATGGTATAATCGAATGGTGATGGACTTCTCCATCGATGGCTTTACAATGTCCCTGAACAATCTTCAGGGATCTATGAGAAAAAACACTATCCTCAAGCAGAGGACAAACTGTGGGAGTAAAATCACCGAGAAAAGGCAACTCCATGATTGAGGAGAGACTCTAAATGAACACCCTAATGCAAATACCAACAACAAGGAAATGGGTTCGGAGCAAGGACATATGTGATACCCAGTGGAATCATGCGTCAGCTATGGGGGAAGTGGGGGGGGGGGGAAGGGAGCAAAAGAAAATGATCTTTGTTTCCAATGAATAATGTTTGGAAATGACCAAATAAAATGTTTTAAAAAAAACTTTTTAATTTGATGTAATCAAAATTATTTGCTTTACATTTTGTGACTCTTTCTATGTCTTGCTTGGTTTTAAAGTCTTTCTCTTCCCAAAGGACTGACATGTATACTATTCTGTGTTCACCTAATTTGCTTATAGTTTCCTTCTTTATATTCAAGTCATTCACCCATTCTGAGTTTATCTTGGTGTAGGGTGTGAGGTATTGATCCAGACCTAGTCTCTCCCACACTGTCTTCCAATTTTCCCAGCAGTTTTTGTCAAATAGTGGATTTTTGTCCCAAAGGCTGGGGTCCTTGGTTTTGTCATAGACTGTCTTGCTGAGGTCATTTACTCCAAGTCTATTCCACTGATCCTCCTTTCTGTCTCTTAGCCAGTACCAAATTGTTTTAATGACCACTTCTTTATAGTATAGTTTGAGATCTGGGACTGCAAGGTCCCCTTCCTTTGTATTTTTTTTCCATTATTTCCCTGGATATCCTTGATCCTTTGTCCTTCCAAATGAACTTTGTTATATTTTTTTCTAATTCAGTCAAAAAAAATTTTGGAAGTTCCATGGGTATGGCACTAAATAGACAGATCAGTTTGGGTAGGATGTTCATTTTTATTATATTGGCTCATCCTACCCATGAGCAGTTAATGTTTTTCCAATTGCTCAAGTCTAGTTTTAATTGTGTGGAGAGTGTTTTGTAGTTGTGTTCATATAGTTCCTGTGTTTGTCTTGGGAGATAGATTCCTAAGTATTTTATTTTGTCTAAGGTGATTTTGAATGGGATTTCTCTTTCTAATTCTTGCTGCTGAGATGTGTTGGAAATATATAGGAATGCTGATGACTTATGTGGGTTTATTTTGTATCCTGCAACTTTGCTAAAGTTGTTGATTATTTAGATTAGCTTTTTTGTTGATTCTCTAGGATTCTTTAAGTAGACCATCATATCATCTGCAAAGAGTGATAACTTGGTCTCCTCCTTGCCTATTTTAATGCCTTCAATTTCTTTTTCTTCTCTAATTGCTACTGCTAGTGTTTCTGGTACAATGTAAATAATAGAGGTGATAATGGGCATCCTTGTTTCACTCCTGATCTTATTGGGAATGCATCTAGTTTATCCCCATTGCAGATGATGTTTGCTGATGGTTTTAGATATATACTGTTTATTATTTTTAGGAAAGACCCTTCTATTCCTATACTTTCTAGTGTTTTTAATAGGAATGAGTGTTGTATTTTATCAAAGGATTTTTCTGTGTCTATTGAAATAATCATGTGATTTTTGTTGGTTTGTTTGTTGATGTGGTCAATTATGTGGATGGTTTTCCTAATATTGAACCAGCCCTGCATTCCTGGTATGAATCCTACTTGGTCATAGTGAATGGCCCTCCTGATCACTTGCTGGAGTCTTTTTGCTAGTATCCTATTTAGGATTTTTGCATTTTTTTTCATTAGGGAGATTGGTCTATAGTTTTCTTTCTCTGTTTTCGACCTGCCTGGCTTTGGAATCAGTACCATGTTTGTGTCATAAAAAGAACTTGGTAGAACTCCCTCTTTACTTATTATGTCAAATAGTTTGTATAGCATTGGGATTAGCTGTTCTTTGTAATATTAATTTTGAAATGTTATTTTAAGGTTGGTTGGAGAGGATTCTCTGAGTGGTTTCAGCTTTCCTTGCTTCCACTCTACTATCTTGGCTCTGTCTCAGGACAACCCTTCTTTATTCATAAAAAAAAAAAGCCCAACAACCTCATTATATCCCATTCTTCCTTTAAGCTCTTCTCCTACATCATTCTCTTTCCTTTTATAAACTTCTAGAGGAAAAAATGAGTCTCGAAAATCCATGTCAAAATTTCCCCCCCTTCCTTTGTACCAGAAATCTGATTTTTTCTTTTTCTTTTATGGGATGTATACAGTAAAAGAAATTATATCTATCTATGGTATTGAAAGTGAAAATATATTGATATTATAATATAAATATATATAGGGAGTTCTGAGGCTTTAAATTTTTTTTGTACTATCTGCTGGCCTTTGTGTGCCCTCTGCAGCTTCTACAAAACTTCCAAAAATTCTCATTTAATTTTTTTTAAACCCTTACCTTCCACCTTAGAATCAATACTATGTGTTGATTCTAAGGCAGAATAGTGGTAAGAACTAGGTAATGGGGTTAAGTGACTTTCCCAGGGTCACACAGCTACGAAGTGTCTGAGACCAGATTTGAACCTAGAACCCCCTGTCTCTAGACTTGGTTCTCAATCCACTGAGCTACCCAGCTGCCTTCTGTTAAATTTATTGTTTGGACTCAATATATTTAATTGGTGGTCACCAGATTTAATTTCTAAATCCCAAAATTAATTACTCAAGTAAATGGAATTTATGGTAGTTTATTTACAATTAGAGGGAAGATATTAAGGAAGAGAGAAAAGGGAAGAGAGAGAGAGAAAGCTTCAACTTCCTCTGAACCAGTTAGAAATTCTAAGGCACCAGTCAGGGGGAAAGGAGTCTCAAGACAATGGGCCTTTCTCGGAGGTTCACACCTCCAGAAAGGGGAAGGAAGTAAGTCAGCCTTTACCCTCACCAAGTGACTGTCTAAAAGGAAAACAGTCGGAAGTCTCCTGCATGAGCTCCTCCAGGGGTCCAGTTCCACAGCTAAGTGTCTTCACTCCAAGTCTGAGTGTCTGTCTTCCAATCTCTCCTCAAGTGTCTGTCTTCCCTCCAGCTCCAAGTGACTGTCTTCACTCCATTAGAGAATTTGTCTTCCAGTCCAACTCTGAGTGACGGTCCTTTTGTGTGTCTCTGTTTCCACTATTTAAAGACCTTTTTCTCTTGTGTAACTTACCTTAAATTCTACATCTACCAATCACAGCCAACACCCCACACCAGGACTGCCTACTCTTTCACACGTGGGTCACAAGACCTCCCACTCAATGTATGAAGTTGGTGTTCAAACCTTTTGTAGTTAGTTCACACCTTTTTGGGGTTAAAAATGGATAAATCTACTTTAAGTACTGGGTTTACACTTTGGGGATTAGAATCTAAAAATAGACAGGGGATTACAATTTAATCTTCACCATAAAGCAAGAGCTAAGTACCTTCATTGTTACAACCAGGGGAGAGCCAAATCCAATCTTCATACCTCCCTACCCCCAATTTAATTTCTTATGCTAATTCACAATAATCACGATGGATAAAGTCGTGGTGTGGAAAAGGTACCTATATTTCTAGATATTGCCTCAATTGCTTGCCAGACATCTCTACTTGAATGTCATGTAGACATCTCAGTCTCAGCATAACCAAAACAGATATCATCTTCCCTTCATATGAATCCATTTTAGGTTGAATCCATTTTAGGATGACTCCAGTTTTTTGACTCTTTTCTCTCAAATCCCATATCCACTTAGTTGTCAAGTCTTGTCTATTCACTCTTCACATCATCCTATATAATCATTCCCTTTTCTTCACTTACATGATCATCACTCTAATTCATTACTACTACCACTTGGAGTACTTTAGACTTCTCTAGTCTGCTAGCTTCAGGTCTCTTCCCTCATCAATCAATTCATTACACAGCTACCAATATAAGCTTTCTTTTTTTGTTGTTGTTATTTTTAAATTTTATTTATTTATTTTCAAAATCTGTTCTAAAAATTTTTGAATTCCACAGTCCTTCCCTCTTGCTCCTTCTCCACCTACAAGAGAAGGCAAACAATGTGATATCAGTTATACATGTGAAATCATGCAAAACACAATAAAAATTTTCTAAAGCAAAGGATTGACAGTCACTCTTCTGCTCAACATTTTTAAGTGACTCCACCTTGCCTCTGGAATAAGATACAACTCCTCTGTCTGGCTTTTAAGCCCTTAATCTGACTCCATCCTACTTTTCTAGTTTCTTACTTCTAGATTCTCAGTCCTAGTACCTACCATATTTGCCTTTCCATAGTGTATCACCAATAGTCTATGAGGGAGGTGGTTGCCAAAACCAAGTTAAAATGTAATTAGGAAATATATAACATAATAAATTACAGTGGAACAGAAATAACTATACATTTTTTCCAAGTCAATATGCAGTCAATTGGGATCCCCATGTATGGTTTACTAGTCCCATTTCTATTTAGTAGCTCCATCTCTATTTGAGTTTGATATCACTGACAAAAAGAGAGCACTAACCAGTATATCTTGAACAGCATCTTCAGAGTTTTACATCATCTCACCATGTTTACTCAGCTATTCGCTTATTGCCCTTGAGTGAAACAATAATGGCAGTGCCAGCCTTGCTTGGTACATGAAGCCACTCACTGTGTCCTTTGTCTCATGTGGAGATATTTTCCCTTTTGGACCTTCTTCCTCACCTGACACCCAGCTCTCACTTGTGGCTCCTAGTAGCTGCTAGCATGCGGCAGTGGCCACACCCCGGGCAATGGCTTCGACAAGCCAGCTAAACCTTGTGAGAGTAGCCATCGGGTCATCGTCGACCCCTGGTGAACTAGGGCTTTGCTCACCCAGCATGTGAAGACTGCTTCGGCGGAACAGGCAGAAGAAACCAACAAGAAGGCACTGTGGAGTGCTTAGGGTGTGTTGGAGCACAAAAGACAACACGGCCATCCAATGCAGCTGAGAAAGTCTCCAGGTGTAATGACTTTTTGTGCCACTGGACCCAGGCTTCCAACGCCAAGAGTGGGAGTGTCTCTGTGCATCGACTTTTCCACTTAAATCTTCATGCACAAGTGTCTTTGTGCACAAAAACGCACAAAGACAATCGTCATCCTCGGTTTCCGAGAGACTACTACCACCACCCATAGATGAATTTCTGACATTGTGTCTAGACTAAATTGAAGCTTATCACTAGAGGTAATATGTTATGAAGATTAAATTTAATTGTCCCCTGATTGTAACAATGAAATTAGTTAGCTCTTCCCTGATTATGAAGATTTAAATTGTAACTCATGTCTATTTTTAGATTTTAATCCCCATAAGTGTAAACACCCTACTTAAAAGTTAAGTATGGAGTCCTGCCTATTTTTAGATTCAATCACAAAGGGTGCAAACACAATACTTAAGGTTGAGTGGGAAGATCTGCCCATGTTTAGATCTAATAACCAAAGGTGCAAGTATACCACTTAATCATGAAGCAGGAGGTCTGTGACCCATGTGTGAAATAGTGGGTAATGAATCAAAATCAACTAACTGCCTTATGGACAGTCCAAAAAACAGAGTATCAACTGTGATTGGTAGACATGGAATCAGGGGAAGTGACACAAGAGGAAATGTCTTTAAAAGTGAAGTTCCTCACTGATCCAACCATTCTGGAGGGCAATTTGGAACTATGCCCAAAGGGCGATAAAAGACTGTCTGCCCTTTGATCCAGCCATAGCACTGCTGGGTCTGTACCCCAAAGAGATAATGGACAAAAAGACTTGTACAAAAATATTCATAGCTGCGCTCTTTGTGGTGGCCAAAAACTGGAAAACGAGGGGATGCCCATCAATTGGGGAATGGCTGAACAAATTGTGGTATATGTTGGTGATGGAATACTATTGTGCTAAAAGGAATAATAAAGTGGAGGAATTCCATGGAGACTGAAACAACCTCCAGGAAGTGATGCAGAGCGAGAGGAGCAGAACCAGGAGAACATTGTACACAGAGACTAATACACTGTGGTATAATCGAATGTAATGGACTTCTCCATTAGTGGTGGTGTAATGTCCCAGAACAATTTGCAGGGATCTAGGAGAAAAAAACACTATTCATAAGCAAAGGATAAACTATGGGAGTGGAAACACCGAGAAAAAGCAACTGCCTGAATACAGAGGTTGAGGGGACAGGATAGACTCTAAATGAACACTCTATTGCAAATACTATCAACAAAGCAATGGGTTCAAATCAAGAAAACATGTAATGCCCAGTGGATTTACCCGTCGGCTATGGGGGGTGGGGGGGAGGAAAAGAAAATGATCTATGTCTTTAATGAATAATGCTTGGAAATGATCAAATAAAATATAATTTTAAAAAAAAGTGAAGTTCCTCTGGGAAATGAAGACACACTTGGAGTGGAACCTCCTGTGAAAGGGAGTTCTGCTAGACTTGTGCTGGAGGCTACGGTCAGTTCTACTGGAGTTGAGGCTGATGAAGAGGGGCAGAAGGATCTGCTGACTGGACTGACACGTGGTGAGTGAAAAGCTGACTCTTAACTATTGGATTTTCTAAAAAAACTATCCTCTGGAAAGACCTACTTTTGAGAGAAACTTCCTGGATCCTTGGCTTTGCCAAGGCAACTGAAACTAACTCTCCCTGCCTGGGGGTGGTGGTGAGTGGAGTGGTGGTGGTGATGGAGCAAATTAATTAGTATTTAGGCTATATATCTTACCTTATCCTCTCTCTGATTTCTTGCTTCACTCTTTCTACATTTTGTAATGAAATTGTAAACAAAATCCTCTTTGGAATTAATTTTCCTGGTGACCACACTCTTAAACTATAAGATCCAACCCTTTTAAATTTAACCCCTTTTCCCCCTTACAATGGGAAGAGAGATAAGGTATCATATTTACAAAATATAGGTAGAGGTATCATATTTATAAAATCATGATTTATAAAAATTATATCATAAATTTAAAAATCATATATAAAGAAGATACTGTATTTTAAGGTCCCCTACCACTCTAAATATATGATTCTATGATAATCCATTGAAGGCAGGGCCAATATGTATAAGTGATTTGACCTATGCAAAGTCAGGATATTCAGCCTGGGAGCAGAGGAGGTAGGATTTAAATAAGGAAGAGAGCAATTTCAGCAGAGAATGCAGTCTGGGTTGACACCAGGATATCTGGATGGCATCAAAATCCTTGGGGTTAGGGACACCTACGTGGGTCAGTGGATGGAGATAAAGACTGGAGATCTTGGATTCAAATCTAGCCTCAGACACTTCCTAGATGTGTGACCCTGGGCAAGTCACTGAACCTTCATTGTCTAGCCCTTTCCACCCTTCTACTTTGGAACCAATACAGAGAAAGAACCATGGGAGCAGAAACACAGAAGAAAAACAACTGCCTGATCACATGGTTTGATGGGGATATAATTGGGGATATAGACTCTAAATGATCATCCTAGTGCAATAATATGGAAATAGGTCTTGATGAATGACACATGTAAATCCCAGTGAAACTGAGTGTTGGCTATGTGAGGGGGATGGGAGGAGGGGAGGGAAAGAATATGAATCATGTAACTATGGAAATATTTTCTTAATTAATCAATTAAATAAAATTAAAAAAAAAAGAAATCCTGTGCTTCATATATAAAGTCATGTAATTACAGCAGATAGGTTGTACTTGGAGTCAGAAAGACCTGAGTTCAAATCCCATTTCAAATTGTGTAATATTGAGTAAACTTCTTAGATCTTTCTTTTCCTTATCTGGAAGATGGACATAATAAAATACTTACCACATAGGACTATTGGGAGTCTCAGGGGAGATAGTGTAGGTAAAGTGCTGTCTAAACCTCAAAGTCCTATATAAATGTGATATGCTACCTAGTAGGGCCACCTGAGGCAAAGTGTGAAGTTTATGGTTCTTCAGAGCTCCTTCCAATGGAGTTCAGGGTTTCTATAGGCTTATCAAAGAAATCAATTATACTGAAATAAAGATGTGTGTGTGTGTGTGTGTGTGTGTGTGTGTGTGTGTGTGTGTGTGTATGTTCTCCCCTCCCCTTATCCAAGCACATGGATTCTTTAAAATCTCTCCACTCTCAGCAAGACAGTCTATGATAAGCCCAAAGATCCCAGCTTTTGGGTCCAAAATCCACTATTTGATAAAAATTACTGGGAAAATTGGAAGACAGTATGGGAGAGATTAGGTTTGGATCAACATCTTACACCCTACACCAAGATAAGCTCAGGATGGGTGAATGACTTGAATATAAAGAAGGAAACTATAAGCAAATTAGGTGAGCACAGAATAGTATACATGTCAGATCTTTGGGAAAGGAAAGATTTTAAAACCAAGCAAGGGCTAGAAAAAAATCACAAAATGTAAAATAAATAATTTTGATTACATCAAATTAAGAAGTTTTTGTACAAACAAAACCAATGCAACCAAAATTAGAAGTGAAGCAACAAATTGGGGAAAAATCTCCATAACAAAAACCTCTGACAAAGGTCTAATTACTCAAATTTATAAAGAGCTAAATCAGTTGTACAAAAAATCAAGCCATTCTCCAATAGATAAATGGGCAAGGGATATGAATAGGCAATTTTCAGTTAAAGAAATAAAAACTATTAATAAGCACATGAAAAAGTGTCCTAAATCTCTTATAATCAGAGAGATGCAAATCAAAACAACTCTGAGGTATCACCTCACACCTAGCAGATTGGCTAACGTAACAGCTATGGAAAGTAATGAATGCTGGAGGAGATGTGGCAGGGTAGGGACACTAATTCATTGCTGGTGGAGTTGTGAATTAATCCAACCATTCTGGAGGGCAATTTGGAACTATGCCCAAAGGGCGCTAAAAGATTGTCTGCCCTTTGATCCAGCAAATGCACTGCTGGGTTTGGACCCCAAAGAGATAATAAGGAAAAAGACTTGTACAAGAATATTCATAGCTGTGCTCTTTGTGGTGGCCAAAAATTGGAAAATGAGGGGATGCCCTTCAATTGGGGAATGGCTGAGCAAATTGTGGTATATGTTGGTGATGGAATACTATTGTGCCCAAAGGAATAATAAAGTGGAGGAATAAAGTGGAGGGACTGGAACAACCTCCAGGAAGTGATGCAGAGGGAAAGGAGCAGAACCAGGAAAACATTGTACCCAGAAACTGATACACTGTGGTATAATCAAATGTAATGGACTTCTCCATTAGTGGCAATGCAGTGATCCTGAACAATTAGGAGGAATCTACAAGAAAGAACACTATCCATAAGCAGAGGACAGATGGTGGGAGTAAAAACACAGAAGAAAAACAACTGCCTGATTACATGGGTTGAGGGGATATGGTTGGGGATGTAGCCTCTAAATGAACATCCTAATGCAAACACCAACAACATGGAAATATATTTTATTCAAGAACACATGTAAACCCAATGAAATTGCACATCAGTTATGGGAAGGGTGTAGGGAGGGGAGGGAGGGAAATAATATGATTCTTGTATCCAAGGAATAATGTTCTAAATTGACTAAATAAATTAATTAAAAAAAAAAATCTCTCCATGGACTCCAGGGTAGGAACCCCTTGTCTTAAATCTGGATTCCAAAATGTTGTATCTTCCTTCTGATTGTCACATCTCTAAATCTAAGTGGTGCCATAGTCAAATTTGCTAATTCCTTCTGATGATGATCATTTTTCTTAGGTACCACTGACAGGATAACAGAGAGTTTCCCTTTCTTCTAGGTGACTTCTCAGGCTTTGAATGGAGATTTGGTAAAAAGTTCTTTCTCTTGGATAGTGTAGAATTCTCTGCTGAAGACAGTTCACAGGATAAATATACATAGCATTGCGTGTGTAAGATTAAATGACCTGTGAGGTTGCAATATTGGATTTCTTGGGTTCTATTATAAACTGATTAGACACTAAGAGAGACTGAGGTGAACTTGAGTTCATTGAGAAAGTTCAGCAACATCCTCTTCTTGTAGGTCATACATTCCTTTGGGACCTACCAGTAAAAGGCAAGATCCAGGGTTGTTGGTACATATTATGGCTCTATGGTATCTTGCTGCTTCTTGGCTTTATTTTCTTCACCTCTTTAGCAGAGTAGCTCCCTTTTATAACGATATCACTGATGATCTGCCCAACATATATTCCTCTTAAGGCTTACAGACACCCTTGTTTTCCTATTGCTTTTATGATACTTTTATCTTTTCCCCAAGTTGCTATCTGCTGCTATTTTTTTGTTGTTTGTTTTTTGCTGTTCTTATTGCCTTTTAGAACAAGACTCCTTTAAGTCAATATAGCTCAGGGCTAGTCAATATATTCTATATCACATCAGTCACCTTATAGCTTTATCAGCTGACTTACAAAAAGTCAGATCAGGAAGCTGTCAAGCCCTCCTAATTCACCCTTCTCTTTAGAGGACCCCAGAATTTACTCTCAGCCAAGCCAGGGAACTGAATTCTCCTTATCTCTTCCTTGCCCCAGGGTGCAGGGACCATGATTAGCTTTTGAGTTTATCTTAGAGGTCAGTTTGATTTTAAGGCTTTTGATTGTCTTCCCTATTGTGTATACATACTATTGTTCTTTTTCTCCTTTCATTTTTCCTTATATCACACACAGCTTCCCACTTTGCCCTGATACCCACATTTTTGCTATTTTGATTGCATAATAGCATAAAGTGATGGGTTTTTGTTTTATTGTTTCTTTAAAAATATTGTCAAAGATATGTAACCAAATACAAATAGATTAGTGTTTGTTAACTCTATAAAAATACAAAGAAGATGAATTACTTAACAAATGTACTTAGGAAAATTAATTAGCAATAGGATGGGAAATGGTTTTAGAAAAGGAGACAGACTCATCAAAGCAGAACAAAACACACACACAAAATAAACACTAAAGTAGGGATGGGATGGAGGTAGTTGATTTCATATTTCAATTCAACAAGTCTTTATTTAACCACCTCAATTTTCTGAGCAAAAAAAGAAGGAAAATAAAAATACTGTCAAAGACATTAAGATAGATCTATATATACACATAAACATTTATATGCCTATATATCTCTATCTATCCTATCAATCAATCTGTCTATCTGTCAAACTATAAAAGGATATCAAATGTAGTTGAGTGACAACAGATGGAGAGCTTGACTAACACCAGTTTCCCTGAAACAATACAAGAATTAAAAGAAGTCTTCCAATGAATTGGGTAGACCCTTTATCAAAAATTAAATGTTACATCAGTTTCCCTGAAAAACTATAAGAATTAGAGGAAATCTTCCAATCCATTGGGCAGATTTTCTATCAATGATTTAGGGTTTTATTTAAGATTTAGGAAAGAGTTACACAGAATGAAAAGACTTGGAAGGGCTGCAATTCCCACTCACTAGCATGAAATCAGATTCAGTTCAGTTTAATAAATATTTTTTTAAAACTCCTTACCTTCTGTCTTAAAATTGATAGCTGAGTATCAGTTCCAAAGCAGAAGAATAATAAGAGCTAAGCAACTGGGGTTAAGTGACTTGCCCAGGGCCACAAGCCTAGGAAGTATCTGAGGCTAGATTTAAAGCCAGGTCTTTCTGCCTCCCAGTTTGGCTCTTTATTGACTGTACTACCTAGCTGCCCTTCATGAGTATTTATTACCAGGCACTCTGCTAAGCATGGAGGATAGCAACACTAGCAGTCCCTGCCCTCAAGGAACCTACATTTTCAGGAGGATGTGGTATGCAAATATATGATGGAAAAGATGCAAAAGTAGACATGGATCCTGTCCTTAAAGGAACATGCATAGAGGTTGGGGAACCAAGAACGTAAACACACACACACACACACACACACACACACACACACACACATACATACAGCAATCCTACCACAACAACTGTTCTAGATGTTTTTTTTTTTAATCCTTATCTTTGTCTTTGAATCAATATTAAGTCTCACTTCCAAGGCAGAAGAGCAGTAAGGGCGAGGCACTTGGAATTACGTGACTTGACCAAGGTCATATGGCAAAGAAGTGTCTGAGACCAAATTGGAGCCCAGGGCCTCCTATCTCCAGGCCTAGCTTTCTATCTACTGAGCCACCTAACTGCCCCATTACATGTATTTTTTAAGATTTTCTTTTTTATAGGCAACCAGGTTTTTAAAAATCCATTTCTCAATATTAGTCTTTAATGAAACTAAATGCTTTTTCATACTGCTGTAGTTTCTTCTGTCAGTCATTGACACAATTCTTTTGGACCCCTTTAATCAAAGCCACCAAAGCATCATACAGAAGACAGTAGCAATGAGGTGGCTGATTGATCTCATCCTCATAAAGTCAAAGATTTTCAGTGTCTACTTTGACACTTAGCATCTCCTTGGATGTGATTTCTGTTGGCTTTAATGTTGACTTCAAATCCTGGGACTCTGCAAAAATATGCATGTTAAGGGAAGTACAGGTGTTTACTTAAACCACACAGAGCTGTTCAAGGAGTATGAGGAATAGAGGAAGGGCTAAGCTGAGCTGCAATGTTGGCCTTTTGAAACTCTCAAATAGATTAGAAAAGTCAGAAAATGTCCCTGAAGAAACTTCCCCAGTCCTTGGTTTGATGAGCAGTGTCATTCCAGTAAATGATAATTCTCTGAAATCAATGAGTTACCAGCAGTGACTGGGTTGCAGGTTATTATTTTTTTCTTTCTCTAAAAAAAAAAGAACAAAAACTTAGTTTTCAAAAATTCACAGGGTGGGGAAGCTACTACTCCACACCTGGACAGCTGCGTTTCTATCAGCTCCAGAGAGGCTATTCTACTAGCCCTGAGGCTCATCCATCAGCCGTAAGGCTACCTGATCAATCGACACACTACCAGCTATTAGGATATAAACCACCATAAACCTCCACTTATTCAAATAAAATTCTTACTTCTGGATTGAACAGAGTTTGAGTCTCCCATTCTTGGGGCAGGACCCTGCTACAAACTTGGGTGTATTTCTCCAACAACAAAACATAGACTATATCATATCTCTGGCACCTTCCTTCATATGTTTTTTGGATTTGACTTGAATGTTCCTATTATTCAGAATGGCTTAGTCATTCACAATTACTCTTCAAACAATATTGCCATTCCTGGATACCGCATTCCTTTTGTTCTGCTAGTTTCACTCTACATTAATTCATGCAAGTCTTTTCATGTTTTCCTAAAATCAACCAGCTTATCATTTCTTATAACACAATAATATTCTATCACAATCACATACTACACCTCATTTAGCCACGATCCAATGGATTCATTGCCACCACAAAGAGAGCTACTATAAATATTGTAGAACATATAAGTTCTTCCCCCCCCCCCCGATCATCTTGAGAAACAGACCTAATGGTGGTATTGCTGGATCCAAGGATGTATACAGTGTTATAACTCTTTGGGCATAATACTACATTGTCCAAAAGAGAGGAATCAGTTCACAATCCCACCAACAGTGTATCAGTGTCCCAATTTTTCCACATTCCCTCCAACATTTTCCATTTCTATCATTTTAGTAAATCTGATAGGTGTGAGATAGTACCTTAAAGTTGTTTTAATTTGTATTTCTTTAATCAATGATGACTTAGAGCATTTCCACATAACTCTATATAGTTTTGATTTTTAAAAAAACTTTCTATTTATCAATTTGAGAATGACTCATATTTTTATAAATTTGACTCTGTTCTCTATACATTTGAGATATGAGACCTTTATGCAAGAAACTGTCTAAAATCTCCCTCCCCCTCAATTTTCAGCTTTCCTTCAAATCTTAGCTATATTGGTTTTATTTGTATAAAACATTTAACATAACAAAATTATTCATTTTACAGCCCACAATGCATTCTCTCTCTCTCTCTTATTTATTCACAAATTCTTCTCCTATCCATACATCTGATAGGTAATATGTTCTTTGTTCTCATTTACTCATGATACCTCCCTTTATAACTAGGTTATGTATCTATTTTGACTTTATCTTGGTAAATGGCATAAGATATTGTTCTAGACCTAATATTTGCCATGTTACTTTCTAGTTTTCTCAACATTTTCTTTGATTAAATAGTGAATTTCTATCCCCAAAGCTTAAATTTTATGTTACAATAATTTATTACAATGTATTGTATACTTATTTCATTCCACTGCATCACCATTCTATTCCTTAGCCTGTCAGATAGTTTTTACAGTTACTGCCCTTTAATACAATTTAGGAACCAATAGTGCTAGACTTCTTTCCTTTATATATTTTTATTAATTATTTTTATATTTTTTATTTAATTTTGTTCTTTTTTATTCCTTTTATTCTTCCAAATGGTTTTTGTTATTAGTTTTTCTAGATTGATAAAATGATTTCTTGGTAGTTTGAGATGACACTGAATAAGTTGACTAGTTTAAATGAATTCACACAGAAATGATACTTCTCAAATTATTTAAATCTTATTTTATTGGTATAAAGCAGGTTTTATAACTATGCTTATATAGTTCCTGGGTTTGTCTTGGCAGGTTTACTCCCAGGTATTTTATATTGTCTATGATTATATTAAATGAACTATCTTTTACTTTCTTTTCTGCCAGGAATTTGTTGGTGATATATCCTCAAGACATATGGGTTTATTTTATATCCTGCTACTTTGCCAAAATTATTGTTTCAACTAATTTTTAAAATTCAATTTTAAGGATTTTCCAAGTATATGGTCATATCATCTGCAAAAAGAAATAGTTTTATTTCCTCACTGCCCATTCTGATTCTTTACACTTCTTTTTTCTTCTCATATTACTAGTACTTCTAGTTCAATATTGAATAATATTGGTGATAATGGGGATCCTGGTTTCACTTCTGATCTTACAGGAAAGGCTTCTAATCATCCTCATTACAGATAATCTTTGTTGATGGTTTTAGATAGATGCTTCTTATTTTAAGGAAAAATCCACTTATGCTTTCAATTGTTTTTAATAGGAATAAGTGTTGTGTTTTGTCAAAATGCTTTTTTAGCATCTATTGATATGTTCTTATGATTTTGGTTGCTTTTTTATTGATAAAATCAATTATGTTAATAGTTTACCTTATAATGAACCAACCTTGCATTCCTGGTATAAATCCCACTTGGCCACACATTCTGTTTTTAATCTTCCTGGTTTAGGTATCAGCATCATATTTGTTTCAGAAAAGGTATTTGGTAGGACTCCTTTGCCTATTATTTAAAATAATTTGTTTAATTTTGGAATTAGTTGTTCTTTAAATGTTTGGTACAATTACTTTTGTTCATAGGGAAAATTGTATGGCTCATTAAATTTCTTTTCCTAAAATGTTTATTTAAATTGCATATCTAATTCATTGATCTGCCCTTTCCCCTATTTTGTTGTTATAAACATTTATATATATATATATTTATTTCCCTCTAATTACTGCTTACTTTCTATCCTAGAAATAACTCTAAAACACAAGGACAAGAACTAAATGGGGTTAAATGATTTGCCCAGTGTCACATAGCTAGGAAATATTTGAGGTCAAATTTGAACCCAGGTCCTCCCAACTTCAGGACTGGTTTTTGATTCATTGATTCACCTAGCTGTCCTTATTTCCTCTTCTGTTAATCTGAGCAGTTTATATTTTTTAAAAGTCTCCCATTTCACTTAAATTATTAAATTTATTGGCACATAACTAAGCAAAACGACTCCTCATAATTGCTTTAAGCTCATCTTCATTAGTGTTGTATTCACCCTTTTTATTTTTAGCGATTTGGTTTTTTTTAATTAAAAAATTATATTAAATGACTTATCTATTTTATTGATTTTTAATAAAAACCAACACCTAATTTTATTTATTAATTCAATGGTTTTCTTATATCCAATTTTATTAATATCACTTTAATTTTAAGATTTCTAATTTAATGTTTAATTGGGGTTTGAAAATTTATTCTGTTTTTATTTTTAAAAAATACAATCTAAATAATTGATTTGCTCTTTATTTTATTGTTGTAAGCATTTAGTGATGATTCTTTTTCTGATTAGTGCTTTTGCTACATCTCATAAGTTTTGGTGTATTGTCTTTTTATTATCATTCTCTTTAGTAAAATTATTTGTTTTCATGATTCACTATTTTTTGTTTCCATGACTTATTCTTTGACCCACTCATTCTTTAAGGTTGGGTTACTTAGCCTCCAATTAATTTTTAGTCTTTTGGTCCTTTTGGTTCTTTGTTAAATGTAATTTTATTGCATTGTGATCTAAAAAGAATACTTTTAATATTTCTGATTTGACTATAAAGTTTGTAGCATTCCAAGCATATTCACATCTAAGAAATATAATTGATGTATGGATATTGTGTCTTTAGACACAAGGTTTGAACTCTGATATTTGTGGGCAGACTCTTGACCTAGCCATGTGGCCTTTGTTCAAGGCAAACTCATTAACATTTTGTGCAGAGTCAAATTCCTTTGTAAAAGCGTGGGTTGAAGTCAACATGCCCAAAAGGTGTCATTATTACCATCCCATCCAATCTGAATTATCTATGCTTTGTTACATATTCTTTGAGCACCTCCCAAGCCTCACTGAAATAAATTTGGAAGGTGGCCCCATGACTTTCTCTCTTGGGCTTTGCATTCTCACTCTTGATACTCTTATCCTATTTTCTCTCAATTCCACGTGCTCCATTAGCTCTTACATTTTCCTTTAATTTTCTTACCAAGGAGAATGTCATAGGGGTTCATGCCTTCCCTATCAAAATTACTGACTTGTCTGTGTTCATTCTTCACCCATTTTCTCAGACTCCTTGCTCCTTCTCGAGCCCCAACCCACATAGGAAAATTCTTTTTATAACCGCCACTGGCCGCAGGTTATAATTGGCACACTTGGTTTGGGACATAAACCTTTGTTGCAGGCGTTAAGAGTTCAAGTGCGCACAGCTTGAGAAGCACAGCTTGAGAAGCACAGCTTGAGAAGCACCATTGGAGCCTGGAGCCGAAAAAGACGGAACCTGCAGGTGGCCTCTCGGGTAAGACATATTTTATTTAAGAATAATGGGTCATACTGTCTCATCTCATACCTGTTATATTAGACTGTTAATGTCTTTAATTGAAAAGAAAGGTATTAAGATCTCTGAAGCTAAGATAAAAACATTACTAAGCTGATACTGAAAGCAGATCCCAAATTTCCAGCAACGGGAGTTCTGAATGTCCATGAATGGGATCTGATTGGTGATAAAATGAGACAGTATCAGAAAGAGGGACAGAAAATACCACAAGTCAGGATAGCTTTAAATGCACAGCCATTGCAGCATTCAGACACTAAGGAAGAAAGATCCTCACAGGTGCAAGAGGAAAAGCAACCTCTTTCTAGCCCCGATTCTCAGAATGCTGAAAGCCTCTTAAAAGCGGAACCAGCTGAGGTTCTCATGCCTCCCCCACCTTTTGAGGAGATAGCTTCTGCTCCAACCTATCCCTCAGGGAAGGTAGCCACAAAAACACCATCTGCAGACCTAACACTCTATCCTAATCTTTTTACAATAGCCGATACAATTCTAAAAAATGCAGAAGTCATGGCTTCCAATGCATTTGGCTCACCGTCCCCTCCTCCACCGTTTAACTCGACTTTTCACAACTGTCCTGCTCCACCCCACACACCTAGGTCACCAGAAGTCACTAAGACTGTATCAGTGAAAAAAAGATGTGGAGAGAGAGCCATCAGGGGAAACCACAGAAATTCTAGCATGTCCTGTGGTGTTAAGAAATAACCCAGAAAACCCCAATGAACAAGTGGCAGAGCACAGACCTCTTGATTACAAGACTTTGAAAGCCTTAAAAGAAAGTGTAGTACAGAACAGAAACACAGCTCCATTTACTATTGCCCTCATTAAAAATATTAGTCAGCAATTCCTCACACCTGATGATTGGAAAGTAATAGCTGAATCTTCACTCAGTGGTGGAGATTATTTAACTTGGAAATGAAAATTTCAGGATTCTTGTCAGGAACAGGCTTCTAATAACAGACGAGCAGGATTAGACATTACATATGAGCAGTTAGCAGGACAAGGAGAGTTTGAAGCCATTGAAAGGCAAATTGCATGCACTGAGCAGGTCTATGGCCAGATCGCCCTCTCTGTGAAGAGAGCATGGCAGACTCTGACTAATAAGAACGAGGTAGCAAACTCTTATACGGAAATTATACAAAAACAAAATGAGAGCTTTGCAGATTTTGTGGATAGATTGTCGCTAGCAATAAAAAGGCAGATTCCGCATGAGGGAGCAGCTGTGGTTTTATTGAAAGACTTGGCCTATAGGAATTCAAACTTGGATTCAAGGAAGGCATTAGCTCTGATTAAAGCCACTGGTACTTTAACAAATTTTTTAAGAGCTTGCCAGGACATAGGCATCTTTGAGCATCGATCTATTTTAGCAGCACAGGTCAAAGAACCTAAAGGTCAGTGTTCCTCCTGTGGCCAACACAGATCACTTTTGAAATGCTTGTCCAAAGGCAAGAGCTAGAAAGGTCCCAGGTTTATGCCCTAGATGTAAAAGAGGCAGACACTGGGCTTCTAAATGCAGATACAATGCCCCACAGAATGATACCTATAAACAGCCTAAACACATGGCAAAAAACTAAATTGCGGGCTCTCCTCGAGCCCAGGAAAAAATCGGGGCATTAAGGACACAAAGAAGGCCAACATTTTAGAATCAGCTGTGAATCCCTATACAGAATCACAACACTTCAGTATCCCCATTAAAGCAGAATCAGATTTACTAGCTACAATGCAGATAGGAGTCTTTAAAATTCCTGCAAAATTTACTTTCTCTATGCCTCAAGGATACATAGGCTTGGTGTCAGGCAAACCTGATTTATTTGATAAAGGGCTAGCTATCCTGCCCCAAGTCGTTGAAAACCAGGATACAGACAAATTATATATCTTAGCTAGAGCCAGTTCAACATTTAACATCACAAAGGGTATGGAAATTGCCTCAGCACTTTTAGTAGCCAAGGCACCTTGCTTTGAAAAAGGCATCAAGGAAAAAAGTCAGTTTTAATCACAGTCTCAGAGTTTGTATTGGACTCAAAGAATCACCAAGGATAGGCTTATCATGTCTCTTTATATAGAAGACAGGATCATAGCAGGCATTTTAGATTCCGGAGCAGACATGTCAGAAATTGCTACTAATGATTGTCCGGAATCTTGACCAGTGCTTACACCTCACCAAAAGTTAATTAGCATTGGGACACCGGAAAATGTATTACAGTCTGCTAGAGATTTATCGTGGTCTAATGATGAAGGCCACAAGGGAGTATTTAGATCTTATGTTTTAGACATTTGCCAATCTCTTTGGGGCAGAGAAATTATGGCTGATATGAATATAACATTAACTACATCCAATCAGGCACAGTCGGCATTTGTGGGTTTTGTAAATGATGCCACGGCAAAATATGCTGATCCAATAACATGGATTGACTCAAAGCCTATATGGATTAATCAATGGCCTATTTCTAAAGAAAAGCTAATACATTTAGATGAAATAATACAAGAACAATTACAATTGGGTCACATTAGGGAGTCAAATAGCCCTTGGAACACCCCAATATTCTTGGTACCCAAAAAGTCAGGAAAATGGAGGTTAGTTCATGATTTGAGGAAGGTAAATGAGCAAATGATTGACATGGGTATACACCAACCAGGCCTACCTTCCCCTAGCCCCATTCCCATGAATTGGAACCACTGAGAAAAAGGTATATTTCTTTCTATTCCAATTCATTTTTTTCTACATGTTTTATCTAGCTTAAGATTGTATTTCTAAGATTTAAGATTCTCTATCTAAGATTTTGTTTATTTCCTTGACTTTTTGCTTATTTATTTTTTGGTTAGATTTATCCAGTTGTGAGAGGGGAAGGTTAAAAACTCCCACTATTGTGGCTATGCTATTTATTTTTACCTATAAATAATTTACTTTTCCTTTATAAATTTTGATGTCATAGCATTTGGTGCATATATGTTTAGTACTATTAAAAAAACCCTTGCCATCTGTCTTAGAATCAATACTGGGTATTGGTTCTAAGGCAGAAGAGTGGTAAGGGCTAGGCAATGGGGGTTAAGTGACTTGCCCAAGGTCACACAGCTGGGAAGTGTCTGAGGTCACATTTGAACCTAGGACCTTTCATCTCTGAGTCTGACTCTTAATCCATGCAGCCACCCAGCTGCCCCATGTTATGGATATTATTTTGTTATTGCTTATTGATAGCTGATATAGGCTTGAGCTGTTAAGGTGACCAGTGGTAGATGGATATCAAGCTGCTGGACACAGTGTAATCCAACTAATTTATTATTAACTATAAGGAGTATCAGGGATAGAAAAAGGAAATAGAAAGTAACATAGGAGATCTATTAATACCCCAGCACTAATATTTACTAAATATTCAACCCAACCAAACTGTCCCTCACAGGACTTCTTGCCTGAAACAGACCTCCTTAAACTATTCTTATTATCTACAGTGTTAATTTCTATCTTATCTTCCCTACATTAATATATAAATTTATAATTATCCTTAAACTCTTTCACTTATATTGAATAGTCACAGCTTGAGTGTAACTCTGTGTCTGCTCAGCTTCAAAGATACAATTGCTTGTCAGTTCTCACAGACACTGATCTCTGGTGCCACCTAGAGCTCCTGTAGAGAGCTGCACCTTCCACACTCTCAAGTACTCTCCAGTCTTCATCAGGTGAAAAGATGTTTTCCAAAGCTAACTTTTATCGAAATCCTCACAGATCTAAGAGAGGAAATTTCCAACTACCTACTCCCTGAGAGTACACTCCAGAGAGTGAGTGACCAGTTTTTCCAACTGCCTTTTCCCAGTGGATTTTGGGATCTCTCTTAAGGAACCCACAACCTATTCTCTGTCTTGTCTAATTAAAGGGGACAAGGCAAAATACAAAAACCCCTTTCTCTAGTCTATAACTCTTGCTTCTAAATATCCAGAATAACTACTTTCTAACAAATTAATCCTTACAGTACTAATATTATTTTATTACCTATCATACCTTTTTACATAATGCAATTTCCCTGCTTATCTCTTCTAATTAAATTTTTGCTTTCACTTTGAGATTGTGATTGCTTCTTCTGAATTTGCCTTAGCTGATGATGCATAAGAAATTCTATTCTGTCCACTTCCTTCCCCCCTGCCCTTTGTTTATCCTTCTCTTTCTATTTTTTACTCCTCAGAATACTAATGTACTTCTGATCACTGTTTCCCTAATCCATACATCCTTTTAAGGGTCCCTCCCTTAGCTTATCCCTTTGCCCTCCTATTTGTCTGTAAGCTAAGAAGACTTTTATAACCTAACTAGATGTATATGCTATTCCTACTTTAATCCAGTTTTGACAAGAATAAGGTTCTTTTCATTCATTGCCTTTAGCTGGCAAATATAACTATTATTGTTCAGTTGTTTCAGTCATTTCCAACTCTTAGTTTCTTATTTTTGTTTTTTAAGACCTTACCTTCTGTCTTAGTATTAATTCTAACACAGAAAAGTGGCAAGGGCTAAGCAATCAGGGATAAATTATTTACCCAGGGTCACACAGTCAGAAATTGTCTGAGTTCAGACTTGGACTCAAGACTTCCTGACTCCCTGCTATTGGGCTACCTAGCTGCCCTGGCAAATATACCCTGTCCTAGAAAGTGATAGGAAAAGGAGGAAAGAAAGGGAAATCATGTGTTTATATATTCTTTTTTAAACTTTTTAATTTTTTTTCAGTTACATATAGAAGCAATTTTTGACAATTATTTTTCTGACATTTTGTAACTCAGATTCTTTTCCTCCCTCTTTCCAAGGTGGCAAGTATTCTGATACAGATTATACCAATGTTTCCATGCAATACATATTTCTATATTTCCCCATGCCATGAAGACACAAATCTGTGTGTGAATATTCTGAGGGAGGGAGGCCAGTAATCTGGTATCTTTTTCTTCCCTTGTATAGCATTCATTTGAAAGCTTTGCCATGAAAATCCTTTTGGTAAAAAGCAGTTATTCCCTAGATCAGTGGTTCTCAACCTTTCCAATGCTGTGACCCCGCAATACAGTTCCTCATGTTGCAGTGACCCCAAACCAAAAAATTATTTTGGTGGCTACTTCAAAACTGTAATTTTACTACAGTTCTGATTTGGAATGTAAATACCTGATATGCATTATGTATTCTCATTGCTACAAATCAAACATAATTTAAACATAGTGATTAATCACAAAAACAATATTTAATTATATGTTGAGAAATATTAATCCAGCAGGAGGCAGCCTGAGCACTGGGGCAGTAGGTAAGTCCTGCCTGGGGAGGGGGCTGCAGACGCTGCCTTCTTCTTCCTGCCTTCTTCTTCCTGCCATCTCCCTCCAGCTCGAGCTGAGGCTTCACTTTGCTGGGGTTACCGCTCCCTTATCTGCTTCAGGACTAGTTCTTATCCCCTCTGGCACCAGCAGCCGGGTGCTCTCTCTGGCTCTCTATTTGAGTCCGGTCTCCAGGCAACAGGGTAAATCCATTGCCCCTCATAGGGGGAGGGCTGCTGAAAGGTAACTAATATTAGTACAATGTGTGGGTAGCAGGGTCCCCGTTCTTTCCGAGATCTAGCTGTAAAGCAGCGCGATTTCTCAGAGGCTAAAGCCATCAGAAATATATATTTTCCAATGGCTTTAGGTGACCCCTGTGTTTTGGTTGTTCCACGCCCGCTGGGGTTGTAACCCACAGGTTGAGAACCGCTGCCCTAGATCAACTGATTTTTAATGCACTTCGCCTTTAGATGGCAGTATAACTATACACATTAGAATTAAGGAACAGTCTCCTAACCCCTCCCTCTTCCTGCTTTCACAGTTGCTAGGCTCCAGGCCAAAGGCAGGTCATGGATTCCATTCAGGGTCAGCCCAACCCATGAGAGTGGGGGATAAAGATGTGTGTGTGTGTGTGTGTGTGTGTGTGTGTGTCTGGGGCTGGAAGTGGAATGGGGAAGGGAAAAAGTTCTGGAATAAGATTTCTTCCAAGAGACACCTCAGAGGACAGAAGAGAGACACATGTCTCATTCTGCAATGAAAGCATCTCTGAGAGGTGGTTCAGAGTGTAGATGAAGCTGACTCTAGTGGGGGAGCCTCTCCAGATGCTCACAACAGCTCTTGGTGTTACCACAATTCTGAGTTTGACTTTCAGGCTATGGAAATTAATGGCCTCCCTATCTCCTGCAAGAAGCTTTTTCAGGTTCTTCTTACCCTTAGAACCTCTCTTTGAGATTATCTCCAATTTAGCCTGTATCTATCTTGTTTGTATAGAGTTATTTGCATGTTGTCTTCCTCATTAGACTGTGAGCTCTCTTTGAGGGCAGTGAATGTCTTTTGCCTTTCCCTGTATCCTCAGCACTTAACACAGTTCCTGGCACATAGTAGATATTTAAGAAAAAAAAAATCCTTATCTAATCCTGAATAAAACAATAACAACAACAACAACAAAAACCCAACCCTTACCTTCTGTCTTAGAATCAAAATATCAGTTTGGGTTTGGGATTAGCTAGGTAGCATAATGGATAAAGTGCCAGGCTTGGAGTCAAGAAGACCTAAATTCAAATCTAGCCTCTGGTACTTCCTGTGTGACCCTGGGCAAGTCACTTAACCCTGTTTTCCTCAGTTTCCTCATCACACACACACACACCCGCCAGAAGGAAGCAGACAAAGAAAAATAAACTTATACATTGCCATGTGCATCCCATCTCTCAGTTCACAGATTATGGTGCAGTGGGGAGAGTATTGACTTTGTCCTCAGACTTGAATTTGAATTCCAGTTCTGTTACTTACCTGTTTGGCTCTGGGCAAGTGTGGACCTCAGTTTCCTTATTTGTAAGAAGAGGCTAGATCAGCTAATCTCAAAGATCCCTTCTTCCTCTAATATTATAATCTCATGTTATCTTTTTTTGCCATTCGTAAAGCCTAGGCAGGGTTGTTTGGTGAAGTATCTCCCACTTCACTTCTTTTGTATTTAACCTTTGCCTTCCTCAATTTCCTCAACTGTAAAATGGGGATAATAATAGCATCTCTGTTCCAGAATTATTGTGAAGATCAAATGAGATATTATTTATAAAAATGCTTAACATGGGCAGCTAGGTGGCTCAACAGAGAGCCAAACTTGGAGTTGGAAGGCTCTGGGTTCAAATTTGGATTAAGACACTTCCTATCTGTGTGATCCTGGGCAAGTCACTTAACCCCAATTGCCTAACCCTTGCCCACAATGTTGTTCTAAGATGGAAGGGTAAGGATTTTTTTTTAAGTGCTTAGCCCAGTGCCTGGCACATAGTAAGTAGGTGCTATATAAATGCTAGCTATTATTATTATTATTATTACCCTAGGGAAGAAAGGGATCCCTCTGCTCCAGTTCTGCCCTCCCAAGCTTTAGTTTCCAGAGTTTGTTTCTTTGTCCACTATATCCTTTCATGCACCCCAGAGAGTCATAAAATATCACTGTCGGGGATGTGCTGCCCCCTGGGAAAAGAACAAATGCCTCATTCACATTCCTAAATTGAGGATTTGCTAGTGCTTTTTAAGGTCACAAAACATTGCCAAGGGTACTTTTTTATGGTTGTTCAGAATTTTCCAAAGGGTACAAGGAAGTATATGAAAGACCTACTGTTTGAGGCCTCCTTCCTTTGATTTCCTCATTAGTTTGTTTCTGGCACATGGTGCCTTTTGCTACTCTTCTGATTGCTTGACTAATGCCTGCTGTTTATTTTGAGTTGTACAACCTTTGATGTTATAGAGCAAGGATCAGAAGATTTAATTGTTTTCATGGACTTAAAGGATTAAAATAGAGGACTTAAAAACAAAAAGTTTAAACTTTAATCCTGGTTTTGTCAGTGAAAGCTGTCACTTTATTTCTTTGTGCCTCAGTTTCTTCATCTTTATGTAACCCATGGCTTAAAACCATAGTTTTAAGTTCACATTAACTACATTTCATTTCTAGAGAATTTTTTTTTTAAACCCTTACCTTCCGTCTTGGAGTCAATAATGTGTATTGGCTCCAAGGCAGAAGAGTGGTAAGGGCTAGGCAATGGGGGTCAAGTCACTTGCCCAAGGTCACACAGCTGGGAAGTGTCTGAGGTCATATTTGAACCTAGGACCTCCCATCTCTAGGCCTGGCTCTCAATCCACTGAGCTACCCAGCTGCCCCCTTCTAGAGAATTTTAAAAAATCCTTACCTTTTGTCTTAAAACCCACTGGTTCTGAGGCAGAAGAATGGTAAAAGCAATGGGGATTAAGTAACCTGTCCAGGGTCACACAGCTAGGAAGTGTTTGAGGCCTGATTTGAACTCAGGACCTCCTTTTTCTCAGCCTTGCTGAGGCCCTTAGCTGCCCCCTGGGGGACTTTTTAATAATAAGCCAAGGACTCAGCCTCTACCCAGAGTTTATGATCTGGGAACATTTCAATCTGGCTCATTCCCAAAGTTAATGGAGCTAGTAAGGAATGGAATAACAACTAGGTTTGTTAAAATGCATATAAAGTGTATGCTAACTCCTTTAGCAAAAAAAAAAATTATATTCCACCTTTGTTGTATGACAAGGAAATCACTTTAAAAGACTGATATATATTAATTTAAGGTCACCAAGGAATTCAGCTATGTAATTCCTAAATGAAAACTCAAGTCAGCAGTCAACCTTTTATAAAGTTTAATTACAAACAGGAGGAAGAAAGGAATTAGAGATAGAGAGAGAGAGGGAGAGAGAAAGGGGAGAGAGGGGAATAGGGCTTAAATACCCCTTCTGTTTAGGCTGGGCCAAAAGGCCCAAGCCCTTAGATAGCTGAGGCAAAGAAAGGAGATCAGTCCCTATTACTCACATGACCAAAATGGAGAAACAGTCTCAGGGGCCCCCACCTCCAGCTTCCTTCAGAGCCAACTCTCAAAGCACACCTCTCAGACCAAAAACCTCTCCAACCAACCCTCCTCAGTCTTCCGACCCCTCTATCTTTAAGGAGACCATCCAAGTTCCCTCCCCTCAGTTCTCACATCTACCAATCACTGTCCATGTCTTCCCTGTGCCAATGGTGGCTCTAGCTTAACCCAGGACCGCCCAGAGGTCTGTGGCTTTGCACATGTCTGTTGAAGGTCATATTCTCAATAATTAAATCTTGATCCTTTGCTACAGCCCTTCCTAAATCCTGTTAGGACTGAGTGGGGTGGGAATTGTATTTTCCAAGACCTGGTTCTGTCATTCCAAGTATCTCTATTGTATCAATTCTAAAATCAATCATGACTCAAAGAACTTCCTGTTCTATGCTTAAGCATAGGTCAAAGCCCTTTCCATTGTTCAGCAAAAGGTTTCTGTCCTAAAGTAATCTTAAGAAGGGAGGAGGAGGAACCTCCCATGCCAATGGGGTTCACATTCCAATAGAGTTACCACTATCAATAGGAAATTTTTCAAGTATGAAATTTCCCAATGGTGAAATTTCCAACATTTATAAGTCTAAGAAATTTTAAGGTTTACAGTTGGATGTCATTTCCTTTATCCCTCCTCTTTAGAGGATGCCATAGTATCTGCAAAATGACTTCACATCCTCTTACAGATAAAGATTCAGTAACCTGCTTCCAGATGAGGACCTCACAGAAGAGTAGTGTAAGCCTTTTCTACTCTGAAGATGATATATTTATACCTGGAAGGGACCTAAGATTAGTCTGGTCCAATCCCCTGAATCTGGGGTCAGCTCTAAGACCAGACTACTGGAAGAAAAGAAACTGACACATTGTTCACCCATAAGTCTGTGTTCCATTGTGGCTCCCAGTTCTGAAGACTCAGCAGGTAACCTGCAAGGCACAGTCAGATCATTGATGCTTCCCCAGATTGGCTCAGGGAGACCTCCCTGTTCATGTAGCATCTGCTGTCTCTGTCTGTTGCTGTCAGCTCATATTCCTTGTCATCACCACATCACAGAATCTTTTTTTCTGACATCCTTGTGTCTCTCTTTTTCCAGAATATTTTCCCTGCTATTCCAATTGCACACAAGTCTCCAGCTTTCTGTTCATCCTGTGTTAAGCAGAGTGACTAAACCACTTCCCAAGAAGGAGTGACAGGTTTCCTTCCCCCTTTGTAAAATGTGAAGATTTTGAGCTCTTAAAAAATTTGTAAATAAGTAACTTTTCCTTAGGAGAACAAGGGTTTCCTTTTGGTTCACCCTCCTTGAATCACTTCTGAGATGTTTCTAAGTGAAATGATGGTTCAGAGTTAGAAGAATCTAGAGCAGTGATGGCAAACATTTTAGAGACTAAGTGCCCAAACTGCAACCAGCACACTTCATGTGAGCCCTCAGTCTTACCCCAGTTGGGTGAGGGAGAAGCGCTCCCAATGAGCTTCTAGGCAGAGGGGTGGGTGATGTGAGAAATGGGGAAGGGAGCAGCCCCCTCTGGCATGGGTGCTTTAGGTTCACCAACACAAATCTAGAGGCAAATATCTCCATCATTTTACCCAATTTCCTACTTTGGTTCTAATTCAGTTTTACCCTTTTCTATCTAATGACCATAGAAGACTTCAAATAAAGAAAAATATAACAATTGTATACAACATTTGTATGGTGTCTGCTATGTGTCTAGGGTTTCCCATAGGATTTTTTTTTCCCGTTCATTTAAATATATAATACATAATTGGTGCCTCTATCTGTAAGACCCTGTGCTGGATGCATCTGCCTCAAGACACATTTACAAGTTGGTAAAGCAGATATTATTAACCTCATTTTGTGGAAAGGAAACAAAGGCAACAAGCAGCCCCCTTCTGTCACTGATGAGTTCATTCCTAACCTCCCCACTTTGAGGAAGAGCTCAGGTCAGCTCTCCTTTCTCTTCTGGTTCTGCTTCTGACTCCCTCCATTTTAGGACCATAATTCAGGGATATCTTTCCTTTACTCCTTTCAGTTCTCTTTAATTGTCTTCCTCCTTTAGAATGTAAGCTCCTTTAGTGTAAGGGTGGTCTTTGTTTGGGTCTTTCCCCTAGCACTTAGCAAAGAGTCTGGGTACATAGTAAACACATAATAAATGTTTGTTGAGGGGGCAGCTAGGGGGCTTAGTGATAGAGAGGAAGACCTAGAATGGGAAATCCCAGGTTCAAATCAGACCTCAGACATTTCCTAGCTGTGTGGCTCTGGGCAAGCTTGCCCTTCTGTCTTTGAGTTGTTACTAAGACAGAAAGTAAGGAGAAAAGAAAACCATGGTCAGGTCTGCATTGTTAAGCTCTTTCTGGTACAGTGGCACCTGCTCTAGAATTTCAAGTCTTAGAGAGTTGTCCAGGACCCTGAGAGGTTGACTTGCCCACATTCACACGGGCTGTGTATGTCAGAACCCAGAACTTTACTTTAATCCAGAAGTTCCTGACTCCCATCAGCATCACTGATTTCAGGCTGTGTCTGAACAGCAGATGACACAGCTCATGCCTTTTTGGGAAGAGTTTTAGTGGAAGGACTTTTCATTGTGTTTTGGGGGTTTTCTTAAAACCCTACCTTCTGCCTTAGAATCAATGATAAGTATTAGTTCCAAAGCAGAAGAGCAGTAAGGGCTAGGCAATTAAGTGCTTTGTCCTGGATCAACCAGGTGGGGAGTATCTAAGGCTATATTTATGCTCAGGTTCTTCCAACTCCAGGTCTGGTTTTCTCTCCATTGAACCACCTAGCTGCTCCTTCCATTGTGGTTTAAACTGAGTTTTATAAGACATCTTTTAACAAAATGATGTGTTATAATCATTGGGTAAAAATTTCAATAGGATCAATTATTACTCACTTTCATTGTCGGGTAAAATCTTCACACTTCCTCCCAAAGGTTAGAAAATGATAAGTTCCTTCTTTCCCTACCAAAATCCTTCTTATAAACCTGATACTAAAACCAATCAATATGTTATACAAATGGAAACCAATACTCATACTGAGATTTAGCATCCGTAGGAACCTTCCATGGTTTTATCCCTTGTCTTCAGGGGAAGTAACTTGTCTAAAGTCATAGAAACTATTCAATTTGCAGCTAGATGGTGCTATGGATACAGCACTGGGTCTGGAGTCAGGAAGACTTGAATTCAAATGCAGCTCAGACACCAGCTGAGTGACCTTGGGCAAGTCACTAAATCCCTGCTGCCCTGTTACCTCAGTTTCTTCAGCTGTAAAATAGTGAAAATGACATCTATCTTCTAGGGTTGTTGGACTAAATAAGACAATATTTATAAAGTATCTGGTACATGGTGTTTGTTTATATAATATTAACAAGTTACCAAGTGACAAGATTCCAACCCCAGTCCATCTTGCCTCCAAATCTAGAGTTTTTTCTACTCTATCATGCTGCTGTAATTTTTTTTTTGAGGGGAGAGGTCAAAATATGACACAAACATTGTTCCCAGCTTGTAGAATAATTTGGAACATATCTACCCAATTGTAATTTAGAGAAACAGATTCTAGTGAGAAGTGCAAGGGCAGCTTTCTGGGAGACTTCTGGGGAAGAAGGCAGAGGTAGTGCAATGTAGTGAGTAGCATGATGGGCTTAAAGTCACATCAACTTGGGTTTAAACTCCTGAAGGAATCCTTTTCTGATCCACCTCAGTGGTAGTGCCTTCCCTCTGTGGATTATTTCCAATTTATGCTGTACATAGATTATACATGATTGTTTGCATATTGTCACCTCCATTAGGCTGTGAGCTACTTTACCTTTCTATATATTGCCAGGGCTTAGGACAATGCTTGGAACATTTTTTGTGCTTGATTTGTGGATTAGTTGAAATCTGACTTTTCATGAACCCATTTGGGGTTTTCTTGGCAGGAGTGACAGAAGCGATCTGCCATTTCCTTCTCCAGATCATTTTATAGATGAGGAAACTGAGGCAAACCTAGCTGCCCTGCCTGGCATATTAGTAAACTATAAATAAATATTGATTGAATGACTCAAATAGGAACTAGTTGCTTATGAAAATATTCAGTCACAGCCTCTCTAAGCCTAGGCTGGGTCAGCTAGGGGGCTCAGTGAATGGAGCACTGGGTCTGCAGTCAGAAAGAACTGAGTTCAAATCCAGCCTAAAATATTTACTAGTAATGTGACCCTTCAGCAAGTCACTTAACCTCTGTTTGCCTTAATCTATTAGAGATGGAAATGGCAAACCACTCCAGTATCTTTGCCAAAAATACCCTTGGATAGTATAGTCCATGGGTCACAGAGTCAGAAATGACTGACAAGAAGAATAAGCCTCTGCTTTCTGGTTTGTAAAATGTAGGTGGTATCTGCAGAGCAGAGCCTCTTAATCTGAAGTCTAGAGACTTGTAGATGGACGGTTTTTATCTGAGTGTGTCACTCACACACATCCACATCCATAAACGCATATACATACACATATAAATCTATATATAAATATATCCTTCTTTTCTTTCTTTCTAGGGTCACACAGCTAGGAAGTGTCTCAAGCCACCGCCTTTTTTGGGGGGGGGAATACTGATTTCTTTTGTACTCCCACATGTATTTTACTTTATGCACTTAAAAATACTATTCTGAGAAGGGTTTTATAAACTTCCCCAACTGCCAACAGTGGGGGTGAGGGGTTAGGACAAAAAAAAAAAGGATAAGAACTGCCCTTGGAAAAGGGAAGATCACTAACCTCTCTAAACCCCAGGGTGCTTTCTAAGACCAAGGTATAGAGTATAGAGTAGTTGCAAATCTGCAGTGGGTATAAGGAATTTCTTCTGCGAGAGTTCTCTAGACCAGTAAAATCTCCGATCCGGTAAAAACAGCCAGTAGTTATCTACCCCAGATTCGGTGAGGCTCGAATGAAAGAAGATATGAAAAGCAGTTGGCAAACTATGCAAACAGCGCTCTGCAAAATGCTTTGGAAATGTCAGCTAATATGATTTAAGACATTAAAAAACCCCATTAATTAATTAGTCTCAGACAGTTCTGCTTATAGGCCGGCGCGGAAGTTTTCAGAAAAGTGGCTGTTTGCATGAAATATGTGTGCGTGTGCGCGCGCGTGTATATGTGGGTGCGCGCGCGCGCTCCCGGAGCTGCGGCTGAGAGCGCCGCTGGGCTGCAGCTGGTGTTGATTGTGTGGAAGCCCTGAGTCACTCCCTGATTAGCCGCCCTGACATCATGTTTCATTGTCCTTTCTTCCCTTCTCCAGGTTTTCTTTTTTGTCTTTGGCCTATCCCGGCCCGCCCGGGAGTCCGGGGTGTAAAAATCAAGAGTTAATCCCGTTCTGCTGGGCTGGCTCCGGGGCTTCCTGAACAAAGGCATCCAGATGGAGCACAAAAGAGGGACAGAGGGAGCGATGGGTGCTGGGCAACCCACTTTCTGGGCTGGGACCGAGCGGGGCCGGCTCTGCAGCACAGAGGGAGGGGGTGGGGCGGAGCTGGGCTACTGCGGTGCAAAGGGGGGGGGGGTCGGGAAACACGGTGGGGTGGGGGGCGGGGAAGCCAGGGTGGAGTCCGGGGAAACATTTCCCTGGGCTGGGCTGGGCTGGCCGGATCCTTCTCTATGCTTCCCTACTAATATCAGCTGAGAACTGTGGAAGTAAAAATCCCTATATATTCAGCTGAATGCCTTTAATGTTTTAAGTATTAGTCTAGGAGTGTGTGCTAATTAGTTATGTATGCAAATTGTCCTTACTGTCATAATGCAGCTTTAAGCCTTAGTATCATATTGTTTCATTACAATTGATGATATTAATTATATCATATTTTGTGTAACGTTATGTTCCGTAATATGTTATATATGCACATAATGAGACAGTTTCCTCATCTGAAAAATGGGGATGATAATAGCACTTACCTCTCTGAGACGCTGTCATGAGAATCAATTGAGATCTATGTAAAGTGCTTAGCACAGTGCCTGGCACTAATAGGAGCTATATAAATGTAAGCTACATACCCATTGTGAAACTTTTCTCATCTATAAAATGGGAGTGAATGGGAGAGAGGAGGGGAGGAGTTGACATCTAAGATCCCTTCCTTCTCTAAATGGATGGTCTGCAATCCTAAGCAAAGCGGTCAGCCCTTTCCACCCAAATGCTTATTAACATACACAGATTTTGCTTCTTTCTTAGAAGCAATGCCAGGCTTGACTGAGAATCTGCTTCTTAGGGGAAGACCGAGATGACGATCAAGTATCCCATAGATACATAGTATCTGTGTGACCCTGGGCAAGTCACTTCATCTTGTAAAGATTAAAATTTAGGAATTTGGGGAATCTGAGGCAGGTAGAAATTAGTTTCTCTCTGCAAGGAGTATTCTATTTTTATGAGGTTTATTAAAGATTAAGGATTAAAGAACATACAGGATAAGAAAACACATGTCCAGGCCACAGAGAGGCCCAGACACAACCTCACCTACATTATGAAAAGAGCCGCCTCTGCTCCAAAACAGAAGTCCAAAAGCCCAAAAAGCCTTTGCAATCAGGTTAAATCCCTTCTCGATCTCGGTCCACCTGAGAATTCAGTGAAATTACAAAGCATTTTGGGGAAGTGGAGCAAGGAATTGTGGGGATTGAAATCCAGAGTTCAAATCCAATTTTACAATCTCAGGAAACTCTAAGACTAAAGGGCTTAGATCTGAATTAGTAAAGAGAGTCCCTTTGCTGAGCTCTTGATACAATTGAAACCATTAGATTGGTTTAAAAAATAGTTTCTGAAAAGAAACAAATTCTAGATATATTTATATTCTATATGGGTATGTATATGTCTACATACCCAGTAGAATCATTGAGGGCACAGACATTATTTTCCTCTCTTTTTTATCCCTAATGTGTAGGAACTGACTGGCACACAGTAGATGCTTAATGAATGATTGTATATATATATATATATGTGAGAGGCAGAGAGTCATAGTTGGTAGAGAGCTAGCCTCACACCCAGGAAGACCTGAGTTCAAGCCCTACTTCAGACATATTCTGACGGAGGGACACTGGACACATAGTCTGATCCCTTGGTGTTAGTTTAGGCTACTTTCCAGGGCTACAACTTACAAAATGGGGCAGACCTTTCTTGATAGAAGAAATTTCCTTGTGTGGGAATTTACTAAGCCAATTAAATCATAGGTCCAATCACACACACACACTTAGGTATATCCATGCACATAGACAAACATAGAATCTATATGCACAAACCTTTGTCTGGCTTCTTTGGCCACTGCAAACATTTATACATTATTATACTGAATCTATGTCAAGATACCCATAATCTCATGAATATGGGCATGATTCCAATGGTGTAGTTGATAACTTGTCCATCTATGCCTTTCTGTCCTGTGTGATTCTTATCTGAATCCTCCCATAATACTTTTCCCCTCCAAATCTTTACTTTCTGTCTTAGAATCAATGCTAATAATTATAAGGCAGAAGAGAGGAAAGGGCAAAGCAATTGGGGTTAAATGATTTGCCCAGGGTCACACAAGTAGGAAGTTTTTGAGGGCAGATTTGAACCCAGATCTCGGGACTCCAAGCTTGTGCTATCTAGCTGCTTCTCTCCTATAAATCTTCCATACATCTAGAGGCCTCCCTTCTAGGTTAGGGAACCGTAACCTTTTTCTGGAAGGTTATGAACCCCTTAGGCAGTAAGGTAAAGCCTATAGAGACCTTCTTACAACAACATTTTAAAAATAATTGAAGGAAATGCCAACTTTCAGATGAGGTTATAAAGAATTAAGATGTAATTCTTTTTTCCCTCATGCAGTTTCATGGATTTGTTTTAATTTATCCATGTATTCTAGGTTCAGAACTCCTACTTGGATCATTTTAACATTTTACATATCTGTAAGTCTAATCTATCTACATGTGCATATATACACATAATATATATGTCATATAGAATATATATGCCTATGCATATATAATTGTGTAAAGTATATAAAAGTATATATAAAAGTGTAAAGATTTATATTATATAAATATAATTTATAAATATACATACAAGTATAGCCCTCTGGCTATCCTGTTATTTTTCACTTTATCCTGTTGCCCTTTTTAACCTTTACCTTCCATCTTAGAATCAATATTGTGTATTGGTTTCAAGGCAGAAGAGCAGTAAGGGCTAGGCAATGGGGGTTAAGTGACTTACCCAAGATAACACAGCTGGGAATATCTGAGGTCAAACTTGAACCCTGAACCTCCAGTCTCTAGGTCTGGAGCCACCTAGCTGCCCCCCCCCCCAAGTTGGACTTTTTCTTTGTGAATCCTACATGATGTCTTTGACCTCATTTTGGGTGTAAGTTACCACTGATGACAAGTTGCAGCTTCCTTATGCTCACCATGTCCCTTGTCATTTGGTTCATCTGCAAATTCTATCTTTTGGAGACTATGGTGCTCTTAGGGTGAAGGCCTCTTACATATAATAGCTAATTTAAATAACTTAAAGATTTGCAAAGTGCTTTACATATATTCTCTCATTTGAGCCTTACTACAACCTGGGAAGTAGGTGATATCATTATCACCATATTACACATGAGGAAAGGGGAGGATCAAAGAGGCTATGTGAGACTATCCAGGATTCTAAAGCAGCTAGCCTAAGTAGGGTATAGCCACAGAGTTAATTAAAAAACTAAAATTATTAAATATCAAAGTTAGGAAGGATCATAGAGATGGTCTAGTTCATCTTCCAAAATTAGTTATCTTCATTTTGACTCGACCAACAAAGATCACCCAATGAATTCTTGAATGCTTCTATTGATGGGGAATTTTTTCACTCAATTTGGACAGCTCTCATTATTTCTTTCTCTCTCTCTTTTTTTAAACCCTTACTTTCCATCTTAGAATCCATACTGTATATTGGTTCTAAGGCAGAAGAGCAGTGAGGACTAGGCAATGGGGGGTTAAGTGATTCACCCAGGATCACACAGGGAGGAAGTATCTGAGGTCAGATTTGATCCCAGGACCTCCTGTCTCTGGACCTGACTCTGAATCTATTGAGCCACCCAGCTGCCTCCCATCCCCCCATTGTTATTTCTTACTTATATTGAACCAATATCTCTATCTCTGTAATTTCCTAGTCCTTTTCTCTGGAACCAAGTAGAATAAGTATTAAGTCTTGCAGTCTTACAAGTGTCTGAAAACAATGGCCATTCTTTTCTCACCTCATCCCCTTCCATCCTCAATCTAATTTTCACCCTTTATTCTGGGTTTAAAAGAAATCATTCCGTGGACAAAGATGAATTTTAAGAATGAATTTTAAAATGTAAGTAAGTCAAATTTTCTGTTTGCTATTTAAGCATCTGTTTGGCCTTGAGTAAATTTCTTCACTATTCTGAGTCTCAGTTTCCTCATCTGCAAAATTAGGGTATTAATTCTAGCACTGCGTACCTTATAAAGAAGTTGTGAGGAAGGTAAACTTTGTGAACTTTAAAGATGTATAGAAATGTGAGCTGTTATTATTACATGCCAAGTACCTCACAGGGATGTTATGAGATAATAGAGAGCTTTAAGATTCCTAGGCATAAGTGCTTTAAATTGGTACCATATGGTGGTAGAATGGTATTTGTAGAATCTGAGAAATTCTTAGGTTTATCTTGAAAGCTTTTCTTAAACCATATTTTATTTGTTTTCCTCTTTTTGTTAATTGAAGGTGTATGTGTATGTGTGTATGAATTTATGTGTAGGTGCTACAACCATGCAATCTATGTGTGAGCACATGGATCTGTTTAGCTCTGACTCATAGGAGAGCAAAAAGAGACATCTCCTCTTTACACCCATCTCCAATGTTGACTTTGATTCAGTCCTGGAGGGGAAGGAGGACATTGGAGCCAGATTTGGGTCATTCATTCTGTTCTCTTCAAAGAAAAGCAACTGTTTTAGTATTCTGTACATCTCCTCCACTACCCAAATCTTGTTGGGAGGAAGAGGAATATACTAGGATGTTGGTAGAATATCCTAAGAGATAACCAGGAAGCAGCATGATGGCTATAGGTAAGGGGAAGATAAGATAAAACTTCACCAATAAGAGCCCAGGATACAAGGGGTCAAAGACCAGTTTCCAGGAGGTGATATAGTGCAAAGATCACAGTAAGAAGATCTTCCTTTAAGGGGAAAATGTTGTTTTTTTACTGGGTTATTGGGGTTTTTTTATGTTTACATTACAGTAATTTCTGAAATATTCATCCCTTTTCTCTCCAAATTTAGCCTTCCCTTGCAACAACAGCATAAAAACAAATAAAGAATAAACACCCCTTACAATCATGAAGTTTGAAGACATTGTATACAATATTCTGCCTTGGTGATCCACTACCTATCTGTAGAGGAAGTGGATATGCTTCATTATCTTATTTCTGAATCCATTATTGGCTTTTTAGCTGCTCAGAACTTAGCTTCCCTTTTGCTATCTAGAAATGACCTACATGAAAAGGCTACAATGTGGCTCTTGGGGCAAAAGCCCCCATGGCAAATGGGACAGTGGGTTCCCATAGTACTGTTTGTGAGTAATTAGTAATGTATAATGAGAAAAGTGAGTTTGGAGTCAGAAGAAATGGATTTTAATGTCATCTGTTCCTGACCACCACTGTAGACTTTTAAAAGTAATTCATCTTTCTGTGCCTCAGTTTCTTCTTCTGCAAAATGAGAGGAGTTGGAATAAGTAGTCTCTAAAACTCTATTTAGCACCAAATCCCTTGTCTTTTTCTCTTAATTAGAACATAGTGCTAATTAGGTGGTTTGGCAGTATTCTGTCCCATGGCTATTAACCATCCTCTGATTCTGACTCACCATCTTGTTCTAGATGAGTTCCCATTGACAGTTCAGCACAAACCTATCCACTATTACCAGACTAACAAAACAAGGCACATGTTTTAGCAAGAAGAACTATGGAACCCCAAGCAAGATCATAGCATTAAAGACTGAGCTAGAAAAGGACCTTAGAGGTCATTTAGTACAAGCAACTCAAGGATTTTATGGTTGAGGAAAAGGAGGCACAAAAAGTTTTAGCGATTGTCCCAGGATGACAACAGTAATAATACAGAATAGAGACAAAATTTGAACCCCTATTCCTCTGACTCTGCAACTGACATTCGTTCAATCATACCAAACTGCCTATGATCATTCTTTCTTCATGCAGGTCTTTAACAGCCTGAGGAAGAGGAAACTTGCATATCACCTGAGAACAGAAGTCAGCTGGGGTGACCCATTTCTCATTCTTACTGCAAGCACACATAGTCTCTTAAAATAGAAGCTAGAGAAGAGAGGAAATGCACAGATGCCCAGACCATTTGTTTAAGGAAATGACACATTATCCTTTTCCCAACATCTGGTTATCCCTGAAAGACAGTCAAACCCTGATAGCATTGTTGACTCACTAAAATGCAGTATCTTCACCTCAAGGGAGGTGGGGGAGAACTGGAAAGAACAGCCTTTTATTTTCAGTGTCAGCTGGAGGGGATGATTGCCTCTTATGGAGAGAGAGGGGTCACCTGGATGCCTATTTTGGTCTCTACTTCCAGGACCAGAAACTTCCTTCCTATCCAGTGTCTGATTGGCAGCTAGGTTTCCTTTTTTTCAAATCTTCTGTAGGAAGTTGGAAGGATCAAAATGCCATCAGGGGCTCTAATCTTTGGACCCCGGAGCAGATGGATTGATAAAGGAGACTAAGTGGGTGGTGGGGAGAAGATTTGATATGAGACCTGGGAAGGGAGAAAGCTATGAGATAAATGTGGTGATGGAAAGTAGGGATGGGCTTAGAGCCAGGGCCAGGGGAGCTTTAAAACCGATGTGTAATGGTGACTCACAGGGGAATCAAATGCATCTGGCTGCCTGGGAAATGTACTCAGATTCAGTCCTAAAACTCCTCTGGGAATACAAAATCATATGGAGAAGTAGTAAGAAAAGCATAAGGAGAAGAACCAATGGACTGTCTAAACCAGGTGAACCAGCCTTGTCCTGAGAAGAGGGCAGGAATTTTGATTCCTCACATTGTTATGATGTCCTGTTCTGAAGTCTCTACACATCAGGGATGCTCAACCATTTTTTTTAGTGCAAACCCCTTTGGCAGGCTGGGTAAAGCCTTTATATTCCTTCTCAGAAGTCCTAAAAAACTTGTTTCAATTTAAAAATTTTTTTAAATTACTTAATTCATTGATTATATTAAAATTCCCAGGTATCTCCATTCCTCCTTCCCTTCCTCTCATAACAGAAGATATCAACTGACAAAAAAAAATGTGCATATAGAGATATGTCTTGCTTGTTTATGTTTATCATTTCTTTCTTTGAAGGTGAAGTCACAAAGTATTCTTCAAACATTTCTGATGCTGTGTATAAATAATGTCTTTATATGAAGAAAGTAAAACATGTTATTAACAAAGGAAACTAAAAATAAGTGAAAATAAAAATGTATTTTTTTCCCATCCAAATTCATGAACTCCCCTGAAATAAATTCATGAATCCACAAGGGGAATTCAGGTTAAGAATCTCTGCTCCAGACCTTGAAGAAAGCTGAGGAAAGGCAGGGACTGCTCTCAATAAGTTAAAAGAGTACCTCTTCCCCCAGAGGAGGAGGACACTTCCCCACCTCTAAAATATATGGGCTTCTCTTCTGCCAGAACCCTGTTTTGTTCTACAGAGGGCATTCTTCGGAAAGCATCCTGGGAATTCGGCCTATGAACAAAAAGGGGCATTTCCTTGCATGGACTTCCTGTTTGGGTTTACGTAGGAACCCAAAGGATAGACGGCCCCATAAATCCTTTAGACATCACTGATGTGGGTGTTCCAACTCCTCTGGCTGGATGCCATGGGAAAATTTCACAGAAATAGAAGTGGGGAGGAAAGCACATTCACCCTCAGGGTCTCTGGGTAGATTCCAGAAACTCATGTCTCTTCACTTGTAGAATAAGGGAATTGGACAAGATAATATATTAGATGTATTTAAGTTCCAATATTTTCTCATTCGTATGAGTTTTTTACATGTGTGTTTATGTAGGGGGGGGCTATGTGTTTGTACATGTGAGTGTCTGTGCATGGGGAGGGTGTATGTATAGGGTGGGGGGATGTGAATGGGTGGTAGTGTTTATCCATTATCCATTTCATTGACTAGTATCATTTTAGCTGATCTGTGGAACCAAAATTGGAATGTTGAGTAAAATACTAGAAAATTACCCTGGATATCTAGCCTGCCCCTGCTTTGAAGGAAGGTACTTTTCCAAATTTGATAATTCCCAAACTACTCTGAACATTTTTCTTGATCCAGAAATGACAGAATTCCAAACCACTGAATTTTCATAATTATTTGCCTAGTAGTTTGGGCTGGGTTCTTAATATTTAGTTTCAGAGTAGAAAAAACAAATAACCATATTTCAGTAGAGAACTCAGATTATAAATCAAAGTGCTAAGGAAGATGTTTGCTTAGAAGGACAGTCTACCTTTAATTTCCTTTACCCTGTTCTTTATTCCATCTGTCTATGGTGTCTAAGGCAGGTTCCCCAGTGACAGATGGGCTCCTCAAACATTTTGTCCTAATCAAAAGAAGTGCCCTCCTCTAGAGCAATCCATTTTCATGGCCATGCCATTATCATGCCCTGTTTATGAGGCAAGATGAGACAATTTAGGTACTAATTCCAAAGCCCAGACTGGTGTTATTTAACCCTGACTAGGTCCCCTGGGTAATTGCAGCTGACTTGGGTTTCTCACACAGTTCACTCCTGTAACCCACACAGTCAAGATGAGGTGGGGCTGCCCAGTGATACCCATTTTCCCCAGTATACATTCAGCCTGGACTCTCTCTATTACAGTTTAGCTTTATGGACAGAACTCAAAGGAAGGAACACAACTCATATCAAAGGGTAAGCATTGGGAGAGGGTCCCCACCCCTCTGTGGGCTGTAGCCACAAAACTAGCTGTTAGCACCAGCAAATACTTATTTACAGATTAGCTCTGAGCAGGCAGAGCAGACCTAAAAAACTAACCACTCACAGTGTTCTGAGACTGCTCAAGCTTCACTCTGCTATGTGTGTGCTCCTTGGAATCCATCCCAGTCCTACTGATATCCTGTGCTTCCTGGAATCTAACTTGGCTGACTGGCTTCTGGCTTGTTCCTTGCTTGGCACTTATCATCATTCCCTTCCAATGGTGAGACATCAAAGCTAGGACTTTGAATGCTTCTGGTCTGCTTCTCCCTTCGTATATCTCAGCCATGTCTTTCTTGAATTTTATTCTGTCATTAGGGAAGGGGTTCTTCACTTGGGGTTCATGGACCTTCTAAGCGTGGATCATGGATAGATTTCAGAGAATCTGTGAACATGGATGGGGGGAATCTATTTTCATCAACCTCTTACCTGAAAATTAGCATTTCCTTCAATTATGAATGTAGGTACTTAACATTATTTTGAAAAAGAGTCCATAGGCTTCACCAGACTGCCAAAGCTGTTAATGGCACAAAAAAGGTTAAGAACCCCTGCATCATTATGCTGATTCCCTGGTCAAAGACTAAGAAGTTTTCATACCTGATCCTGATCCACACCCAACAGCCGTGGTCCATTTGGGTGGTGACATTTTAAACACTCCTCATCTTCCTCTCCATTGCACCAACCAATAGGATGGAGTGTATATTCTGATCCAATCTGAACTTACTAGCCAAAGTAGCAGAAATTAAAGCCCCTAGGGAAAGGAAGGACAATTTGGAGGTCATTTCCCTTACTTTCACAATCAAATTCTTAGAAAATAAAATCTGTCTATACAAATTATTTCTTCTTCCTCACTTTCCATAACTTCGCAACTCCTTGCAATCTGATTTCTAGCACCAACTCTACCACTGGAATAACCCCCTACCTGTCTGGCTCTTCCTCCTCAGTTTCCATTACAGGATCATCATTCATTTTCCAATCCTTATAGGGTGAATATGCCTCAGGACTCTGGACTTGAATTTTTTTTTCATCTTTCTCTGTAATTCATGGGTTGTTAGCAACTATGGCTTCCAATATTACCTCTATACAGATGGCTTTTACTATCTTTCTCCTGGCTTCTAGTTCCTCCTCTTTATCTTCCTGCTCAAAATCTTCTGTTGGACATTCCATTAGCATCTGAAATTCAATATGTCTAAAATAGAGCTCATTCTCTTTTTCCCTAGCTCAATCTGCTTCTTGACTTTCCTAATTCTGTCAAAGGTACCACCATCCATCTAATGATTCAGGTTCATGACCTACAAGTTTTCCTTCTTCACTCTCCTTCATCCCCCATAGCTAATCAGTCTCTTTTCTTTTTAAAAATAATTCATACCTTACTATACTAAGTATTGGTTCTAAGGCAGAAGAGCATGGTCAGGGCTAAACAATTAGGGTTAAATGACTTGCACAGGGACACACAGCTAGGAAGTGTGTGAAGCCATGTTTGAACCCGTGTTTTCCTATCTCCAGGTCTGGCACTCTATCCACTGCGCTACCTAATTGTCCTGGCAATCAGTTTCAAAATCTTGCTATTTCTGCTTGTTTACCATAGCTCACATCCATTTCTAAAGACATAGATCAGGGACTCAACACCTCTAGGCTGAACTCTTGAAAGTGTCTTCATAAGTCTCCCTCTCTCCGGTATTTCCCTTCTCTTAACCTCTAATTACACAGGTGATATTTCTAAATTTGATATTTTTGACCACAAATCTGATCAAGTAATTTCTCTCCACAGAAACTTCAGTGACTTCCTGCTGCCTCTACTGAGACTCAGAAAAACTAAGTGGCTTTGAGGCATCTAGGTGACACAGTGATTTGATAGCCAGACCTGGAGGCAAGAGGTCTTGGATTAAAGTCTGGCTTCAGATGCATCCTAGCTGAGTGAATTTAGGCAAGTCACTTAACCCCATTTGCCTAGCCCTTGCCTTTCTCTCTTTGTTACTAAGAAAGTAAGGGTTTAAGAAAAAACTAATTGTTTTGCCCAAGGTCACCCAGATATTAGGATTTGAACCTAGGTCCTTTAGCTCCAAAGTCAATGTGCTTCCCATTGTACAACTTTAGAAGGAAAGGGAAATGGAAGCAGGTGTAATTTTACTACTTTCACTTGTGTCATATTTATGTCTTCACTATCCTTCCTTAGTAGTAGAATCTAAGCTCTTTGACTGCTAGGGCTATTTTGTTTTCATATTGTAGGAATTAAGTGATGAGAATAATAAGGCAAAAGAGATAGATAAGAGCTAAATCATGGAGTTTTTGAATGCTGGAACTCATACCTTAAAAGCACTCTCTCCCCTGGGACCCCTTCCTCTGATTGGATCAGGGAGGGTTCTTCCCAGTAACTCCATTTAAGGAGGGTACCTAGGTCAATTATCTTCTTTATTTCCCTACAGGCTGCATTCTGGACTTCTCCATCATGCCCTAGAAGTGAGTACCTTTCCTTTTCCTCCTCCCTTTTAAGTTATTGTTGTGGTTTTTAAACCCTTATCTTCTATCTTAGAATTAATAGTAGGTATCAGTTCAGAGACAGAAGAGTAGTAAGGGGTAGGCAATGGGGGTTAAGTGATTTGCCTAGGGTTATATATCTAGGAAGTGTCTGAGACCAAATTTGAACCCAGCATTTCCCATTACCAGACCTGGCTCTCAATCCACTGAGCCACCTAACTTCCACCAATTTTTAAAAATGTAATATCTGTCCTATATAGAATGTAAATTCCTTAAGGGTAGAGGGCTGTGTATTTTTTTGTTTTTGCTTGTATTTGTATTACCAGGGCTTGGCACAATACTTGGGCACATAGTAATCTTGATAAATGCTTGTTAACTAAATAACTGGACAGGTGAATATGATCACAGTAATTCATTAAGATGGTTGTTCAGTAATGGAGATCCTGTTGTATGCCAGATCTTTATTTGCACTGTATCTCTCAAGAAAGTGAGCTAGGCAGAGTACTAAATGATGAGAAATTCCTGGGGACACGTGGATTGTGCCTTCCTATGAAGGACAAAAATAGCTAGTTTGTTTGGGAGGTTTAGGCACAAGAGAGGAGGGCTTAGAAAATTTGCTGGGTATTACACATAAATTATGCAGACTAAAGATGAAATCCAGAGAGGTCAACTAAGACCTCTAAGCACTTCTAAGACTAAGAAGCAGAAAGGCTATATAGGTCTAGACAGATAGGAAGTCAAATCCAAAAAAGGTTAGCTAAGGCAGAGAACAGAAACTCACATTAGGAGACCAAACAACAAAGAACCAGAGACCCAAATAAGGGATCTGAGCACTCAAAATTTAGGAAGTTAAGCCAAAGAATCTAGCCAGCTGGGGATCTAACTGAGAGACCCACACAATAGGCATAGAATACCAGTAGCAAGGAGGGAATTTGACTTGAATCAATGTCTTAAAAAAAAAACCCAAACCCTTACTTTCTGTCTTAATAACTACTCTATAAGAGAAGGGCAAGAGTTAGACAAATAGGGTTAAGTGACTTGCCTGGGGTAATTTAACTAGAAAGTGTCTGAGAGCAAATTTGAACCCAGGTTCTCCCAACTCTAGAATTGACTTTCAATCTACTGAACTGTTTGGCCCCTTCTAGTCAATGTCTTTCTAAGGAGGGGGAATCCTGTCCAAGACTAAAATGTGGTTCAGCTTCCTTGGAAACTGAAGATAACCAATCAACAGCCAAGTGTTGTACTAGTATGAAAAAATGTACTAGTACAAATGGAGGGTCCCCAGTGTGTTACGTGGATTCTTTAAAGAGAGGAGCCATGGAAAAGCATGGGTAAGCATTGTACCTCATGAGAAGTCATGCAGCACTGACTTGGGAGACTTGACTTTTTCTATGCTTTGTTGAAGAGGGAAGAAAGGGACACTTTAGCAATGGCAGCCCAGTGTGACACAGTAGAGCCAAGCAGTGCTCAATATGCTGTGCCAACCTGAATGTGCTTTTGTCCTGACTCATATGTAATAGGTATGCTCTTGTAAGTGCAAGAATTCCTTTACTGAAGACTGATGCCTTTGATAATGCAATGGCCTCCCTTTGTCTACTTCAGGATAAAGCAGCACTAATTCTAATTTCTACGCACTAGCCTGGTGGGAGCCATACTGTGAAGGGCTTTAAATGATAAGAGGAGTCTGTATTTTTTCCTGGAAGCAACAGAGAAACAATGAAGCTTCCTGAGTGGAGGAGTGACAATTAGATGGGAGTTTGGGGGATCTCTTTCAGTTCTTGGGGAGGATTGGAAAGATGAAAGGCTCAAGGTAGACCAGGTAGGAGGCTATCAAAGTAGCTCAGGTCAGAGGTGATGAAAACCTGAGCTGGGGTGATAACTACTTGAATAAAGATGAGGGGTAGGATATATAAAAGATATGGAGGTGAAATTGCACATGGCAACTAGTTGATAGTATTTTATCATGAGAAGGCCCAGCTATGATGCTCTCCCTCATATCTGCTATACCTCCACACTTGCTGCCTGACCCTTACTGAAGTACCCTCCTTTCCACCTCTTCCCACCACCCATCTCATCCCTTTCTAACTCCCCTTTTTTGTTTTGTCTTCCCCTGTCAGAATATAAGTTCCTTGAGAGTAGAGACCATCTTGCTTTCTTCTTTTTATATTCCCAGTGTCTTCATTTAATAAATGCTTTATCACCTATTTTTCTGTCAGTCTATCTATGCATCAGTGTAGCTATCCATGTAACTCTCTCTCTGTCCATCTATCTATTTATCTGCCTGCCTGCCTGTCTGTCTATCTATCTGTCTATATCTATCTATGCATCTGTGTAGCTATCCATGTAACTATCTATCTTTCTATCCATCTATCCTCTCTCTCTCTCTCTCTCTCTCTCTCTCTCTCTCTCTCTCTCTCTCTCTCTCTCTCTCTCTCTCTGCCTATCTAGCCATCTCTCTAGTCTATCTGTCTGTCCCTCTCTCTTCCTCTATATATTTATCATCTAGTGTAATGAGGATTTGATAGATTCCCTGACCACTT